>NW_016690218.1:5957926-6121808 GCF_001604755.1 Lepidothrix coronata
ACAATTAGAAAAAACTACTCATTAAAAAAAAAAAAAAAACAAAAAAAAAAAAAAAACCACAACAAAAAACAAACACACAAACAAACAAAAAACCAAAGCACGAAACCCACAAACCTCATACAACACTAAGGACTAAATCTGCAATGAAACCTAGCCCACCAGTTGATCTTGATTATTATGACCACCTTCACCTTGATCTTCCTCCCACTCAAATTCTCATGGCTTACTGAAGCTCAGGTACCTGAACTATGTTGTAGGTGCACCTATACCAGGCCTTGTCCTGTGCTGTCCTGACTTGCTGACTGGTTTTCCTGGATGAGCCTCAAACCTTATGTTGTGTCTCCAGCTCCATCTCCTATTGCTCCTAACTGGCACCCCTAGTTGGACACTGGATTTATTTATTTACCTCACCGTGTCTGGTACTGTAAATAGACTCAAAGAGTAACCCAGCTGTGTCCTCTGATATTTTGGGACTGCCCCTGCCTGTGTCACGCTTGGCTCCCAGCTCATCCTCTTTCTCAGAGCAACCCTCTGATATTGGGTATCTTTCAACCTAGCAAAACCTTGAGCTTTGACCTAGGAACTGAGCACTGAAGGAGAGCATTCACAGAAAACAGCATGCTCAGTTAGAACCTAGCTCATGCAGACCACAGGGAATCATTAGGAAAAGAGATACATAAACCAGGTGGGTCTTCCTGTAGTTTAGAATTAGCTCACTTAGAGCTTATGCCATAAGAAGAGGCATACTGGAACAGATCCAAGCCCATTATTTTGTCTCTTTCAATGACGAATAATAGATGTTCAGAAAAGCGTACAAAAAACCAGCATATATCAAAAGTTTATTACTTGCATACACTTCTGGACATATATAGATATAGGAACATCTGAGACAAGGTGCCATCAAATTTCTGCTTTTAATAGCCCCAAGTGGACATACCCTCCGTGACCTTTTGAATACATTTAGATCTTAGACCTCTACAATACCCCACAGTAATGAGTGCCACTATAAAATTGTTCATTGTGTGGAAAAATGCATCCTTTAACCACGAG
Source organism: Lepidothrix coronata (assembly GCF_001604755.1). Taxonomy (NCBI): domain Eukaryota; kingdom Metazoa; phylum Chordata; class Aves; order Passeriformes; family Pipridae; genus Lepidothrix; species Lepidothrix coronata. The sequence goes on from NW_016690218.1 coordinate 5,958,977, forward strand.
CCTGCTGCACAGATGCTTTGTGCTTCTCACACTAGCAGATCAGAAACCAAATCTCAAGCGAAACCAAAAGAAAACTGAAGAAAAAGTAAACCAAGAGGAAAAAGATGGAACAAGCACAGGTGACCATTCCCAGGATGTAAAGTATTACATGTGTCCTCCTGCACTTTTTAGGATTGAGATAACCAGGCTACGTGTTCCAGAAAACACACTGCATGCAGCTCCAGAGCCTAAATAAGCCAAAGCTCTGAAGAAGAACGGGCCAAAGTGACTTGTTTTTTTTCTTTTCAGCAGGATCCAAGTGACAGAGTTCAAATCTGGATGTGCTTTATTTGGGCGCGAGGTAAACACTCGAGCCAGTGAGGGTTCCTGGGTGAAGTCAGCATAAATGCAAGGCATGCCTTCCCACGGAGCAGGCTTTTTTGTCAGAGCAGTAAAACAACAAACAGAGCCACAAAAAATAACAAGAAATAAAATACTTGGTGTTCTAATCTATCGCGAATGTTTGTCTAGTAAATACATAGTTCAAGTGCCTGAACTATCCAGATTGATTTAATTTTTAAAAAAATCTTGTGTGCAGACCATGTTCCAAGGGGAGCAGGTTTTATTATAATACATGGCACGTTGCTTCCCTGGCTGCACAGCAGAGCTTTAAAGACCTTGTTTTACTGGGAGGAACAGACCACTTGCATTGCCCAAGCAGCAGAGCTCTCATCACAGAACAAACAGGAGCTCCTGTCCTGCATGCAGGGCTTTAGTATTTATTTCTTTAGATGTCTAATCACTAAGGTTACTGGAAAATGTTCACCCTGATGAAAAAATTTTCCCTGTTCAGCCATTTTCACTTCAGTTCACAGCCAAGATGTGACAGGCTCTGATAGCTTTAAACAGTAGCAGGTGGCATTTCAGCAATTGCTGGCTGTCAGTCCATGCTCACCTATTGACACTTCCTTGCAGTTTTACTTTGAAGTGAGACAGACAGATTAAAATTACTATCAAACATAAATCAAACATTCTGCACTATTCTAATAATCAGGTTGTTCAGTGAAGTCTTCCCAAGGGCACAAACAATATTCTTTTTTTTATCTAAAACATACTATTTCCCCCTCTAATCTGAAGAACAGTCTCTCCGGTACTAAACATCATTTAGCACATGAGTAATGGATGTTACCAGCACATATCCCAGGTTTAACTATTTTCCTTTTAATCTGACAGTGTACCTTTAAGTATTACCTAGTTAGCCAGAAGACTTGAAAAGAACAGATAGTCGTCAAGAAATGCTTTACTAAAATCAATTTAGTATAAATGATTATACAATAATTTGAAGATATACCTCTTCCCACTCACACTAAAATATTTTAGTTAGATGTTTAAATCAAAAATACATTTGCCTCTATTTTCAGTAGTCTTAAAAATTTAGCTATTTTTCCTTGCAAAAGGGAAAATACAACCTTCATAATAACCCTGTAAAGTGTTTACTTAGAATGCTGATGTTTTGTATGTTCTGCATTTTTATAGGCCAGATTACTGCTTTAGTTCTGTGTTACAGTGGTGTTCAGTACAGTCAGATCTGACATAGATCTGTTAAATTATTTAAAGTCTGCAAGGAATAATGTCTTAGATTAGTGTTCAGCTGATATTTAACCTTAAAACTATGTTTATTAGACAACACTGGTATCATCCCCTCCAATATATGCTGCTGCTTTTAACAGCATAACAAAGCAATAGATGGTAAAACAACAGAAAAATTCCAGTTTTTATATCTGACTTCTCTTCCTCAGCTCTGATTTCACCCATCAGCACTATTTTGTCCTTTAATAAGGCCAAACGGTACTCAATTTTTTCCTACTGACTTGCAAAAAACTCCCCGACATATTGTTAATATACTGGATATTATTACTTAACTGTTTGTGTCACTAAAAAAAAAATCCATAAACAATTGTGGCTTCTGGTTATACCAGTTTTCAAAAGTTCTACTTTTCATTTTCTTCAGAAGCCAGCAACATTTTCTGATAAGAAAAGTAAAACATCTTAATGTATTTTATCACTGTAATCTCCAGGTCAAAAGGTAGGCCAGACCGATTTTATTTATTACTCTATTAGATTCAAAGACATGTTGCCTTGAAATGCTAAAAGTTATGCAACAAATCAAAGACCAAAATCATAATGATCATAACTCAGATCACCTGAAGATAAGAGTCATGAGCCATCTGAACTTCCTGACTAAAACTATGGGATTCTTCCATAACCTTGTGTCATGGTTTAAGCACAGGTGTCAACTAAGAACCATGCAGCTGCTTGCTCACTTTCTCCATCCCCAGGTAGGAAGGATGCAGAGGAGAATTGGGAAAAAAAAAGATAAAACTTCTGGGTTGAGATAAGAACAACCTAATAATTAAAATAAAGTAAAATATACTACTACTCACAATAATGATAATAATGACAACAGTAAAAATAATTGCAATGGGAAGGCGACAGAGAGAGAGAGAGAGAGGATTAAAGCCCAGGAGAAACAAGTGATGCAAAATGCAGTCGCTCATTGCCTGCTGGCAGATTCCTGAGCACCAGCAGCCACTCTCCAGCCAACTCCCCCAGTTTAGATACTGGACATGATGTTCTGTGGTATGGAATATCCCTTTGGATAGTTCAAATCAGCTGTCCTGGCTGTGCTCCCTCCTGGCTTCTTGGACACCTGCTTGCATGCAGAGCATGGAAAACTGAAAAGTCCTTGACTTAGAGTAAGCACGACTTAGCAACAACCAAAACAATGGTGTTTTATCAACATTATTCTCATACTAAATCCAAAACACAGCACTGTACCAGCTACTAAGAAGAAAATTATTCCAGCTGAAGTCAGGACGCCTAGTTCAGTGCAATCCTAAATCTAGCCTTTCTCTGGTTCTCTCCTACCTTAATGCTTTTATTTATGTTGAGAATCCACTTACATGCAAAATTAAGCAACCCTCTTACAAATAATTCTCCATTCAGCCTTATAATCCTTCTGAAAATAGGCTTTCAATTTCAGCAGCCTCTGGAAAACACAATTCTATGTTATAGCCATAACCCAGGTGTGTCTGCAGTGCCACCAGGAAATATTCATCTGCATTCAGTTCAGGTACACACCTCCATGCAGGCCTTTACTTGCAGCCCTGTAGACCCTCATGCTAATTCATTCTTGATCATTCCTAAAACATTTCCCAGAAGGTCTGAGATATCAGAGGAACTTGCTAACCCTGGCAGAAGTCTGTGCCCAGAGAGCACTACAGAGTCCTGAATTTTAGTGCTGATGTCTAACTGCAGTACCAGCAGGCACTCCAGAAAGGCCTATGGAAGCTACGGGCTACTGATTTCTTTGGCCAACTGTCAGATTTACATATTAATGTAGTAATTAGTGAGACAAAATGTTTACACATGCCACTCACCTGGTAGCAATAGAGCTGCAGGGGCTATTTGCTACAGGCCCTGGCTAGATTTCTACATGCAGGACCAGCACTCTGACCTGGAGCATTTTTCTAGTACTCACAAATGACCTAACTGGATTCACACTTTAAGAGAACAAAGGATTTTTTTCATGTTACCATATGAAAATTTGAAGAACTTTCTAGAGTTGAAGAGCAGGTAAAGCTGCCATGGAGATACAGGCTTAGTCTCACTCAAGACAAGCACAGAAGCAACATCATTAATTCCTTATATTTAGTCATTATTTAGGCTAGTTGATGAATGTTAACTGTAAGCAGATGCTGTAAAACCTACAAATCCGGCTAGGATGGAAATTATGGACAAATATTCCATACCCGTACAGCACTGCATTTACTACAGCCACACTAGATAATGTGGTTATACCTTCATTTCTATTCCAAGTTCGGAAATCTGTGACTGGTTTCCAAAGGAAGCCAGTCTTGTTCTATGACAAAGGAAAAATTATGGTCACTGTGCAAGTCTTAACTACTATGGATACTAAAAACAACCAGAGAAGGTAACATTCTACTTAGACAGTGGCTGTGCAGACTAAAATCACAGAGACAGAAGAACTTCAGTGGAAACCTAGTGAGGGTCCCTTTTCATCATTTAAATAATCCACAGAACAGTGCTGATCAGAGAGGAGGTCTACAGCTTTGATATGTAGTTTGTCAATTTTGTTTCTATGTTAGTTCATTATACTATTTTGAAGCCTGAGAATACAGTTTCACAAATGACAAAGTCAGAGAGTAGATATTTTCAAGAATAATCTATGTTTAACAAATTATTTTCAGTGATGGTCATATCTTCATATTTCATCAGCTGAGATCAACTAAGATAGGCAAAATAATACAGTCTCTGTTTCTATTATCCTGAGAATATCAATAATGTTTAAACTGCAGCCCATTAAATGATAGAATCATAGAATGGTTTGGGTTAGAAGGGACCTTAGAGGTCATCTAGTTCCAACTTCCCTGCCCTGGAAAGGGACACCCTTCACTAGACCAGGTTGCTCAAAGCCCCATCCAACCCGGCCTTGAACACTTGCAGGGACAGAACACCCACCACTTCTCTGGGCAACCCATTCCAGTGCCTCACTACTTTCACAGTAAAAAATCTCTTCTTAATGTGTAATCTAAACCTACTCTCTTTCACTGTAAAACCATTCCCCCTTGTCCTGTCACTACATGCCCTTGTAAAAAGTCCCCCTCCAGCTTCTGTAGCTCCCTTTAGGTACTGGAAGGTGCTATAAGGTCTCCCCAGAGCCTTCTCTTCTCCAGGCTGAACAACCCCAACTCTTTCAGACTGTCTTCAGAAGAGAGGTGCTCCAGTCCTCTGATCATCAGGATCAGGTAATTTTGCAGAGATATTTCTCTGAAATCAGAAGTATCAAGCCATTTATTTCAACAAGGTTTCGTTAAAGAGAAGTGTTGAATTTCGACAGACTTCAGTAAGCACTTCAGAAGCAGAGCATCCCCAGAAGCACAGCTGCTCTCCAGCCCTATAGGCTGAGCTACCCAGCTTTGGGGAGCCCCAGGCTCACAGTGTTGACTGCCATGTCAATCTCCCATTGTTGATTTGTTTTTTTAATCCATCAGCCCAACCAAACATCACTAAAATCGGATCTCAGAAACTGACTGGAGTTCCACTAATTCTTCCTTTTCATATTTGTACTTTTTCCATAAGAATGTATGTAAAGTAACGTTAAAAGTCTGGAGCTTTTCTTTTATATTTTAGAAGAGATCAGAGTCCATCAAAAAAGAAGTTCATTTCCTCATGCTTTATTATACTACTCCAAGAGACAACCAATAAATTTTAATTAGTTCCATATCACTTTGCAAGTATCTCTGAATTACCAACAAAAATAAGATATTTGCAAAGTGTCTGAATAATGGAGGCTATTATTAAAGACTATGGGGCTTTGATGTAAATGCTGTTTTATCACCTCAAAAAGATGACATACATGTCTTCTGAATCTCCTAAATTTATAAAATAAGGTGATTAGAGCTGCTTGGATTCCAGACATAGGGAAAGGCTGGAAACTGAAACACAGAGAAATAACCCACATTTTGCACTGACAGCTATTCATGATTATTGTTATTTTCAGCTGGCAATGACTCTTGAAGAGTCAGTGAGTGTTTCCCTTACAGAAATTGTTTGTGTTCAAATCATATGTGATCACACAGGCCAAAGAAGAACAGATTTTCATGTCTTTTCTCAGGCATTGAACCCAAATAAGGGTTGACAAATAGTTTTGCTTGTGTTGTTAATAAATCCATACTTGTGAGACAAAAAAAAAAAATACTAGAAACCTCACTATACGGACACAGGTGAAATAGAAATGCAGAAGGAAAATAGAAATAAATTCAGTGCTGAAAGAATTTAAATATTCATTGGAAAGAGAAAGTAAGAGATTTACTCTTGAGTGCTTGTCTAGCTCTGTGTTCCCCGGCACACAGGAGCTTTTGCTGTCTTACTTGAAGGAGAGCAGCAGGAAGGGCCACCAGGATGGGCTGGAGCCTGTGAGGCTCCAGGAAAGGCTGCAGGTGCTGGGCTTTATTTATACAAAATGGAGTAGCTCCAACAAGAAGAGAGACAGTGTATGTTTGGACTGGCAAGTTTTCTTGGGGCTGAGGTTCATGCTGTGCCACAGCTTCTGCTTAAGCTCCTGTTTCTGCCCACTAGAACCACCTGTGCTTTTTCCAACCAGGTCCAGGTCTCTAAGGCAGCTACCTGGTTCCAGATAGGAAAATCCGGGCATAAACCTCTGTTGCGCTTTCGCCTGAAAATAATTAAAAACTCAAGGGTATTTTAATAAGAATGTGCATTTTTTAGGTCCTCAGAGACAACTTTAATTAGTCTGATCTTTTGCAGGCACTTAGTTAAAGTAAAGTGAGCAGTAGCATCATCTTAGCTTGCAATTCACACTAAGATTTTTCTATAGTTTCAGCAGATACAAAACTCAGCCCACAAACTTATCCTCACAGTCAGCACAATCTGTTTGCAAGAGTCTGAGTTTGCTAAACTGTTTCCACTTCAGTTAAAAAAGAAATCAATTAAAATAAAAGACAACAAACAAAAAAAACCCAACTAAAACAGTGCTAAACTTTGGGTCTGTTCACAGAATGGAACAAAATGCTGGTTTTAAATATACTGAATCTAGCTCTTAACAGTCTTATACATTCATACATATGACCACAGTATTGCATAGATCTGGTAGGAATCACCTCACAAGTAATAGAGCTGAAAGTAGCACAGTTTGTGCCTTGGAGCATTTCACCCTATATAACACCTTCCCAGCATGTTGTACCAGATGTTTTAACTACAGCAAGTCATCATTTGTTACAACCATAGCACGCCATGAAGTGTCAAGGGCACTGCCATGTTTCAGACTCACTCAGACTTCCTTAGTACAACTCCCAGAGGGCCTTGGAAGTGGGTGGCACCATGTCATCCAAAGAAGTATTAAAAGCAAACAAAAATCTTTTCACAATCTTTAATCAGCTGCTAGGGGTGTCTGGGGAGCAAATTTGATCTTGGTCCTAAATCAGTTTAACCATGAACATAGAAGAAATTTCTAATACGTGGTGCTACAAGAGCGTGGGAACACCTTTTCTTGTTTTATCCATGGTGAGTCTGCAGTAGTTCACAAAAAGTGACCTGAATATTGGATCAAGTGGAGAATGTTCTTCATGCTCAGCCATTTTCACCTTAACTCCAAACAGGACCAGCTCTAAACAGAGGATTAGTACAATAAAAATACAGTGAAAACAAAGTAATCTAGTGTACTTCCAAAGAGGAAAGCCAGTTCTTTGGGACACTGTACTACATGGGCACTGTTATGTTGTTGCTACTTCTAAAAAAAATTCAGCCAACCCAAGCTTTGGGATTATCTGTAAGTAACCCACAAAGCAGGTGTTAGCATGAATTTTTTAAACCCTCTTAAGTCTTCTTTCTACATGATAAATGCTCATGCAGGAAGTAGTATTAGGGCGATTCACATGTGAAAAACCTTTCCAGGTCAAATATGAGATCAAAGAGCTCACCTTTTTTTAATATAGTTACTGCATTAACAAGCATCCAGGGACTTATTTCTTGCCTGATACAAGATATATTTTGCATGCTGAAGAATTTAGCACACGTTAAACTGAAAATTCCCATTTCTAAAGAAATAGCAACAATGAAAAGCAGTGCTTAACTCCCAGAACCACTGGGGAGCTTTTCTGGTTTTGCAAGCTAATGTCTTTTCAGCATCCAGACTCATGTGTGCATGCATGCAGCTCCCAAGATAGAATTTGTTTCATGAAGGGGAAAAAAAATTAAGAAAAACCCCAAACTTTCTGCTTTCTGCTGTCTCTATTACCCTTATTTTGCACCCGTGCGTTGTAAAAGCCACAGCATGGATCAGCGCCACCCTGTACTAAGCACTGCACAAATGGAATGAAAAATATCACCTCCACCTTAAACAATTTATAATTCAAGCCCACAGGGCAAATTATAGTGAATGCTAAAGTATCTTGCTAGCCAAAACCATAAACAACTGCAAACACATTCAGTTCTGAATCTTCTTAAGTTTTCAGTCATTTCTCATTTGAGGAGAAAAACACTTCTGTTGCCATCACTAAGAACCCTTAACTAAATGAGGAGAGAGTTAATTTACCTTCCCTCAAATTCCACACAGCTTGTGAACAAAATTGGAGCCATTTGTCTTTCTTGTCTCTGATGTCTGCCTGCTTTTCAAGGCTCTTTGTCTACTTCCCTCAGCATGTCTGAAGGAACTTTTCCTTAAGTACTAGAAAATGGTTTAACTAATTCGCACAGAAAATAAGTTGTTCATGTGCACCAAATTGTAATCAGAATTGGTTATACAATGAAGAGGAATGTAGAAAACACTCCAATAGACTAGAAATAACTTGGAGTTGGAACAAATGATGGAGGAGGAAAGACCTTTTACGGAACATATGAAAAAAAGGGAGACAAAATGTAGTTAACGAAAAGTCAAGACTTGCTAGAAAACAGTTGTGTTAATATGCCTATGTGCAACATGTGAAGAAGAAACAAAGAGCTGTAGAGCAGGGGTACTGATGAAGACAGGTTTCCTATTGATTTCTGTCTCCTGCTTGCTGTGTTAGGTACAAGTTCTGACTGAAGCTTTTGCTGCTGGGTGGGGATTTTGTGAGGCCGCTCCTGTCTGGACTCCCTAATGAAGCATGAGCTCCAACTGCCTAGGCAGTAAGAGAATCACAGTTGTTCTGCGCCTTTATCTGCCTAACTGTTTTCATGGGCCTTAAAGAAACCTCATTATTAAATTGTATTGAAAGTAACTGATGGATACAAATGTATCAGTCCTGCACAGCATGGTTAAGCCATGCTATCTGTCTCTTCAGAGGAGAAAAAAAAAAAAAAGAAAAAAGAAAAAACCATAAACAGTAGAATAAAAATAACACAACATCAAATGTATTAGGTCATCCACATCACATCAAGTAAAAAGCAATCCAGCAATTTTTAAAATTGGACAGACATCCTCTGCTGTCCTATGTCCCCTCTTCACACCCATTTGCCTCTGCTCCTGGTTACACCAAGGTGGACTTCAGTGCATGATTCCCATAGACCATATGACAATTTGCATCTGGTGGTAATATGGGCTATCAAGCAAAAGCATTTGCTATGTAGATTATTTGAACTAAGCATTTTAACACAGGTAAGAATTTTGTCTTCTTTAAAAGATGGCATGGTAAATCAATAAGTGCAAAATTACATTAAAACTGCAGAAGATATATTTAGAGCACTGGTTAGTCTCTGTTAGAAAGTTTAAATTGTCGTATATCATACATTATTAAAAGGATGTACATGCAAAGAAGGGTCCTGCTGCTAATATGCTGAATTAAACAGCTTTATGAACTGGCGTTAGTCCTGTAGCACCACCCAGCACTGTTTCACAAGCAGAAGTCACCCCTCAGCCCCCTTTTGCTGTCTCTACCTACTGCCATGCTGCTTTCTCCAGCCATGGTAGAAATCACAGTGACAAGAAACCTCCACACAACCCTACGTTTTATTTTTATTTATTACTGCTTTCTTTGTAATTTCTCCTTTGCAATCATATAAATCTTGCTCCTTGCACTGCTACTAATATCTGCTTCTGCTTAGCCTGGGAAAGACATTCTGGATTTCCTGGGCTCCAAGGGAAGGCAGGAGTAAGTCAGCTGCCAAACTCCTGCAGGGATAGAAATGTTTATTTCAACATCGTGCTGGTGCTGCAGATACTGGGATGAACTAACGTGTACTTTTTCTGTCCTGTCCCACCTAAAATAACAAAGGACAGGCAACAGCTGAGAGCTGCCCTCAAGATCTGCCCTGATAAGGCTGCAAGCACTGCAATGCAAGGTGGGTGAGCAGCAGCTCACCCAGTATTGGAGAGCCTGGGTACAGATGCTGCCAACATGCAGGAATCCACCACCTCTTCAGATATTAACTGAAATCAGAAACATCCACACACAGAAATTCCTGAGTCAAGATAACTCATCAGGTTTGTTTTGGTTTGGGGTTTATTTTGGGGTTTTTTTGTTTCTTTTTTTCCTTTTCTTTTTTAAAGGACTTTGATCTTAACACCTCAGCTTCTCTCTACTGTGTACCACCTTGAAGTGCCGTCATCTCCTCTTTCCAAAATGACATCTGAACAGGAGTGCAGAAGGAACTATCTTCTGATGAACCAGTTTCTCCTCTGGTTGTTTACAGATTGTTATTGAGACTTTCTCAAATACATGCTACCAGCAGAACATGCGGGCAGGCATTCTAGAAACACAGCTGATGCATTTGAAGCACAAAAAGAATTATGTGGAAAATGTAAAGTCATCCTTACGAGCAGGTCCACACGTACAGAAGATTATTTTTTTCAAATTAAATTAATTGTTCAGTAATACTCTAATATAAATATCTGAAAGGTAGTGCCTCACAACTCAATATTTTGTAGCAAATTATCTGTCTGTTGCACTTGGGTTTAAGGATAAGGATTTAGATAATTTGTTGCTGGGACAGGAGGACTAGCTTTGAACTGATTCCCAGCACTAAGCAACAGCACTGTGTCTGCTTGCAGGGTTCTGGGTCTTTCCTCTGGCACAGACTTAAAAGCATTTTCAAGAAGATATTCCAGCCTCAAACTTTGTACACTCATTCCTGTGAAAAGCTGCCTTGTCACCTCATTTACTCTCAGTTGTAAGCATTTGGCAGCATAAGGCACATAGATGATTTTGAGCAATTATGTTCTCTGATCTCTGGCTCCTTTCCCAAGTCACGCATCAGTCACAATATTGTATGTAGGCTTACAGTGATTTTTTTTTTCAAAACCTGTTCAATTCAGTCTATGCAAGATCAAAATCAGGAGAAGGAAGATATCTAGCTTTTTTTGTTTTCAATTTAAGAAAGTGGTACCTGACAGACAGGTCATTTACACTGCTACCCACTGGCAAATTGTTATTACACTATTTAGAATAAATTGGTTTTTTGACAGCTGTTCATTACTGGTAAATGCGTTACAAATATAATAATATGGTTTAGAACTTATTTTATTTTTGTAGGAATTAAGGAACAGAATTGGTTCAAAATTAATCAGAGTACGGATACCTAATTAGCACAAACTGAAGTTCAACAGATTATCCAGTACTTCCAGTACAACCAGTACTTGTCAGATAAGCTACAGTAACCAACAGTGTGGGCCCTCCTGGTAGCATACATCCTCACAGCTCACATCTACCAAGATGCCATGCAAGGAAGCTTCATCACCTGTCTTCTTTAAGGTCCTTTTCTCATCCCTGCACCCAGAAAGCTGGACCTAACAGGGGCACAGAGCTGCCAGCTGTCCGTATTGAGGAGAAAAGAAGAGGGTGAGAGCCCTCTGACTCTCCCCTCTGCTCTGTCAGCCACAGATCATCAGTGGAAACTGCCTTCAGCAGACTGGGGCTGCTGTGCCATGGGCAGATTCAGGAGCAGGTCCCATCTTCTGTCCTTACCTTCTTCTGCCTCTGGCTGTGCCATTCCCAGCCCCTCAGGAGGTCCTGGTCTACAGCTGTGGTCACTAAAAGGTGCTGCCAGGCATTAAACATGCTCCTAATTGCTGTTCTTCCACCCTTCTTCTCAAACATAAAGTAGGATGGATTCATTCAGCTTTTACCTTTGAGAGATAGAAATGTAGCAACCAAAGAAAACCTCACCTTAGCCAAAGAAGTGGCCAAACAAAACCTCATTTCTCCATTTACATAGAGGCCTCATTGTTTCAGGAACTCACAGTACTAAGGGCTCGATTTTGTGCTGGTCATTTCCCATATGTCTCTCAGGACCTCTTTTTTCCGCACTTTTCATCAGCAATTCTCAGTAATCAGTTGAGAGGAAATTCTTTGGTAAGTTTCTTATTAAATTATTTTTCTTGTATTTTTATTTCTTTGGAGTTGCTCACCTTGGTGACTAAGTGCTAGTTTTAGTTACACCTCATCTAAATCTCCACCAGCTTCTTTTGGCACTAGTTTGAACAAACAAAAATGTACCCACTAGCATTTTCAGTTTTCGAGATTACCACAAGTTGTATCTAACCACTTTGAACTTCTGCCTACCAACTCCAGGGCTCAAATTGGTGTCAAATAAGTAAATTTTAGCATGGAGAAGGTAGAAGCTGACAGAGGTGGTGCCTTTTTGTTAGACTTTATGTTAGACAGAGTTGCAGAGCCAAAAGGGACTATTTGTAAAAGTGTGATAAGTTCTTGCTTAGAGGATGATTGATAGCTAAAAATATTGTTTTATCATAGAGTTTCTAAATCTAAGACATCTCAAAGGGGGAATTATTAATGATATCTTTTGTGGTTCATTATTTCTGTGAGGAACAAAATTACTTTGTAATTTAAAGATGAGAAGATTCTGCACATATAGGCAATAGAGTAAGCATGTTTAAAATTATAAGTCTTACACACCTGCTTGCGTAGTGGCACAGTTTCAGGGGATGAAGGGCCTTCTCAGCTCTGTCCCTATCATGAGGTTGGACATTCCTTAACAAAGAAATCCCAGTATATTGTGTATATACAACATGTTCTTCTTGCATGGAAGCTGTATATAGAAATATGGGATAATATAGGGGCCTCTGTAATTTATCTGGTCTAACCCCTACTCACCAGGGCTAAACTCAGAGTCTGATAAGGTTCCTTAGATCCTTGACCAGTCAAGTTTTGAACATCTCCAGATTCTGAGAGTCTCCCTCCCCTGCTCCCCAGTGTGCTGTCATCGATGAGCTTATAAAAGCCTCTGTCCCATCATCCAGGAAAAAAGACAATAGACAATACACATTACTGACACCTCTGTTGAACCTAAAAAGTGTTGCTAGTATCCAGGCAACAGCTGCCTTTTAACTTTTGAAGGCCATTACTTTTGAAGCCCAGCAGTCCTGCCAGTTTTAAAATCACCTTGTAGTTCACCCATCCACTCTGTATGTCTCCAATCTGACTACACAGTCCTTTGGGTGACCATGTTAAAGGGAAAGTATGCCCACTGCTCCCCCTCATCCACTGAAACAGAAACTTCATCCTAGAAGACAAAGAGGTTTTACAAGCAACATTTGTTCTTAGCAAATCCACACAGGCTGTTCCCAGTCTCTTTCCCTTCGAAGAAATAATTTCTGGGAGAATTTGCTCTGTGATCTTCCCAGTGACTGACCAGCTGGTAGTTCCCTTGCTTCTCCTTCTTCCTCTTTTCTGATTGTGGTTGTCTTTTTCCAGTGGTGGGGAATTTTCCCTGACTGCTACAACCTTTCTAGGATAATGGTAGTGCCCTCACAATGACATTGGCCATTTCTCATGGCACCCCACTTATGCATCCTCCAGCTGACTTCTGCCAACTGACCGTAGCAGACTACTCACTAAATCACAGGGCCCCATAAAACACAGGCAACACAAACCCTCTGACTCTGTTTGCCAGTGCTGCCCAAGAAGCCCAAACAACTATAATGAAATATGGGCTTGAACAGTAGTTTTACATAATGCTTTACTTGCAGTGGAAGGAAAGAAGAGCTTTTTTCATTTTAATGTAATTTCTTCATAATTTGGCACTCATATTTTTAATGGAAGTCTTAAGGTCTATGGGACTAAAGAAAACTGAAATTGCGGATTACATAGAGGTCATAATCTATCCAAATTTGAAGTCATAGAGCATGGAGTGATTGTATTGCTTATTTTTATTACTTATTTTTATTACTTATTCATGTCTATTCCAGACTTTTATCTCAATGAAGTACAAACGTGACATTTTCAAAAGATATTAGTACTTTGTATGTTAAAATATCTTTTTCTTGGAGACACTTATGACTTTAAACTCCAAAGATGAAAATTATAAAAATCACTCTGAACAGCTAATCTAACACAGAACTGTACTCCTTTATACCTAGTTTATACTAGTATGCTTAATAATATGCACAAATTATGCATAACTATTTTATAAGGTCATTAAAAAATAAATAGATAAAATAAGTATATAACTAAAAATTTAAATAATTTGCCTTAGAGAGATATAGAGAGGTTTAGAAGCAGTTGGCTGCTAAAAAGTGCCTGTCAAGAAGACAGGACTCCTCTTGGTGGCACAAAGAGAAAGAATAAGAGGCAATTTTTGAACACTGCAGCAAGGGAAATGCCAGATGGACATAAGAAAAAAGTTTTGGTTAAGCCCAGAAACAAGATACCCGTAGAAGTGAGTATGCCCATCCCTGCAGATATTCAAAACTCAGCTGGACAAAGTGTGCATACATATATAGTACATTAACTATGAGTTTAAAATTTATTGTAGATTTTTGAGGAACATTTTATGGACAGTATTGTTGACTGCTTTATCCTGCCCTTAGCTCTGAGGCACTGCATTTCTTGAACCTGGACCTGCATAAGCCTTCAAGGGATACCATGAGTGATTGTGTGCATCATTACATACAGGCAGAATTTCACTCTGAATTATCCTCTGCTACTAGGGGAGAGAGAAGCATCCATTTGGAAACCAAACAAATAAAATGCTGGGATTTTCAAGGAAATTATTTATAACAAGAAAGACTCAGGAAGAACCTGTATTTCTGATTCCCTTTCAAGGGTGGCATTATCTTTCTGCTCTGACGGAAAACATTCTTCTTAGTATCTCAACAGTCCACAGGAATGAGACATAATGAACACATTTAAATCACTATTATGTTTAGAAGTCTGAATTGTAGACGTTGACAGGATTGATCCTCATTTACACTTGGATCCCATTTTTACTGCACTTTCAATGGAAAGACAATCAAGCATTAGGAGTTGGAATTGATACATTTTTAATGCACATTGGTACAGAAGACCAGAAAAGGCCAACTCAGGTATTGAGAACATCCCTTCCCTCTGATATAAATCACAGGACCTCTGCCAGGATTAATAAGGCTTTGGCTCTCTAAACACGAAATAGCAGGTAGCCTAAGGCTCAGAAAAGGGGCTAATTCTTCCTTTTGTTGAGATTGCTGCTTGATTGGTAGTTGGAATTGTATTGCTCTTTTTTTGTTTTCAATTTGCAATAGCTAAACTGAAGAGACACCACTCATTCATATTCTGCACTTCAAGGTTCTCCCAGCAATCAGGAGGATTGAAATGTGAAAGCAGCACGTTTAAGGATACAGCTAAAGGTCCTGGATTTATTGTATTAGAACTCTTTGCATACTGCGTGTCCTGTTACCTCTTGTGCTGTTATTACTGCTATTTTCAGGTTGTAGAGGGGGTTTTGCTGTATTTTAATTATGGTTATTCTCCTTCCTTCAAATAAATTATCATTATGCCTCAAAGTTCCTTCTAGCACTTGGTCAGCTTCTCATGTATCATTTTCTGTGATATACACCAACAATGCAAATTGCTGCTGACAACTTATGGACACACTTGCCTCTAAAGATTTTACTCCTTTTTGTTTTAAGCCCATGAGAAAGAGGTCTAATTAATCACTCTAGATAGAGAAGTCCTTTTCTTTCCCAGGAAAGAATTAAAGAGCAAGTGAAATACACTTTTCACCTGGTGCCTCAGCCATGTCTGGTACAGAATTCTCTGAGTTAAATTTCATTCAACCTCCCTGATAAGAGAACTGTTAAAACATTTCATTTATTTGTGATAGGTACATTCACTCACTAAAACCGGATTAATTATCATCTTGTTTCTGATGTACCTGTAGTAGGGAGTCCCAAAACTAATCTCAATTACATGTCTGTAAATACAGAGCAAATGTTTAAATAAATAGGAATACTTCCTGCATACCATCTGTAACAAGGCTGATATTGGATACACTGATTTTAATCAACATATGTAATTTAAGAGCAATAATCTACAAATTCCACAAAATATCAAAGTGGCAAATCCTACTTCAGGTAAAGGTGAAGTCCAATTCAGAAATACTATGTTATTAGTAGTAACACCACATTTTTTTCCAAATTGCTTCTGCTCTGATATTTTTCCTTAGTTTTGTCTCAGAGTGCTTTAGATTTTATTTTAAGGATCACAAAAATAACATCATTTTCTTTTCATCTCATCCAAATTTCAAAAATTTCATTATGATGATGTTTTTATTTTCCCACATTTTTAATGGAAGAGGATTTTTGCCGAAGATAGACATTTTAATCTGCCCACATTTGCCACCAGATTCACCAGGGCTCTCTGGTGGACATGTAAATACAGAACTGGTTTAAAATCACACTCCAGATACAACCTCTGCTTTGTATTTGCTTTGCCTTGAACTGTTTGCAGTGCTGAATGGCTTAATGTGCTGGAGAAGAGCAGGAGGGAGCCTTTTACCTATAGCCAGTGAGCTGAGCTTCTTACTGTTTTGTTAGCTGGAGGTCTCTTCCTAGTTCTCAACAGACATTTACTCACACAACAGCATCACTAAGTTTACATTCTTTGCACTCTTTTTCCAAGCAGGCCTTTGTCCTGAATTCATCAGGTGTTACTGAGAGCTGTAATGATGCCCTGAAGCTAGATAATATTTGTTAGATTTTTAGTACCAACTTCAATATCTGAATACTGATGTGTTTTCTGAGTTGAACTCCCCAGCTTTCTCATCACAGATTGTGTGTAGCTGAGATGAAGGTAGAGCAACACATCTCACCACACAGGGCAGCAGAATAGAGCTGTGTCCTCCCATGAGATCCTGAAGGCTGACATCAAGGCACAGAAATATCCTTGAAAAACCATACGATGAATCAAAAGATGAACATTCACCACAAAAATACAGAGGAAGATGGTGAGAGATATTTATAATATTACAGCCTTAACTTCATGCCCTAATGTTTAGTTTTAAGCCATTCACACTGAAATGTGAGCAATACAAAACCTTACTTAACAAGATATGGAGGTTTACTGCCTTCTACTACTGTCTGAGTAAGCCCCCTTTTATTTTCCCCATACAATACCTGGGAATATACACAAATGGAGTCCTGTTGCCAGGAACCTTCTTTTACTTAAGAAAAAGGCATATTCTACATTTTCCTGAAACAGGCATCCTCTGTGAATTTTGTCTACAGATTATTGATCCTCCAGATATCCTTCACGGGCTCCAAATTTTCCAACTTTGAACCTCTAGGGATGTAAGCCAGATGAGATCTTCAGACTGCCTTGCAATACCATTTGGAAATAACTTAATGGTTTCTAAATTATGATTCGAAAGTCAGGCTGTTTTCTGCAAATTAGCACAAGGTTTTGACTCATAAAATGCAAAGAAGCCACTTTGATATCTGTAGGGATAGGTGCAGTTGTGCAAGAATTTGTAATGGAAAGCTAGAATTTGTTTTGCTTAGAAAATTGCAAAATGCCTTTTCAAATAAGTTAGATCTTTTTTTTCCCTCCTGCGTTTCAGAGAAAGTTGCAGGAAGAAGTTATGAGCAGCTCTGTGATATGCAGAAAGATAACCTGTTTGCAGATATGTGCAAAGCCTCCTTGGGCCAGAGAGAGTTGGAGAGGAGAGAGAGAAAATACAAGAAACCTTGGAGAAGGTGGGGCATTGCCTTTTGCCCCGGAAAGGTCTGATATGCTGCATCATACAAAAGTGGTCCTTGGATCTGAAATAAACTTTTTTTAAATCCTTCCACTGCCTTGGCATTCTTGAGAAGAATACCTGAGTATGTTTACCTTAAAATAGTCTTCCAACAGAAATACATTTGTTCCTGTTGTTGAGTAACTTGATTTTGAAAACTACAGGGTATGGCTTTTAATAGAGTTCTCTATCCAGAAGTTATTAATGAAACATACTTCATTATAGGGGTTCACGCAGTCTGGTGGATTATTCACTGTGATTGACTGCAGAAACTGCAACAGAACTTCACAAAGGTGAGGATTTTGCTTGATACTCTATAGATGAATGGAGTATTTTTGATTACACTGTGGTACACTTAGGAACTCTTTTATGGCCTGTCTACCACTTCTAGTTACCACTAGGAAATACTGATTTCTGTTCTAGTAATTCCTTTCTTAAACTCAGAGAAACTGGTCCAAAACATTAGTTGGGGGGTAAGAATTTATATATATATTTAAACTCCATGTGATTTCACTGTTTTAATGCATGTGAAAATAGAAATTCTGCTGCCAACATAGAGCAAAGAGTTCATAATTTCAGATATCTCTATGGAAAAGGTCTCATATGGAGATGGGGGCCTTATCTGTGTTGACAGCCTCCTTTACATCTGAAGATTAGCACTGATTCTGTTCTTGGGAGACCCTTAACACAATAGTCTAAATATGAAACCACTTAACAGTTAAACAGCTAAACTCGAGTAGTTCTCAGGGTTTTCTAAAGCAGAAAGTAGAATCATGGTGTTATTCATGGTAACAATACATACTCGGTATCTCTAGAACACATGGGATTGCAAGGTGTCATCTAGGGACACTGTTCTTATTCTGGGACATTTATTGGAAAAGTTACAAATGGCCACCTTGTCTCAGAAGGATAGATGCTATTAATCCATCAGTGGATGATAAAGATGCATGAGCATAGGTCATGTTTTTTGATATTTAATAAGTGTATTGCATGCTATCCTGGGCCACAGGACTCATCCAACAATTGTTATGATTTACATTTCATGAATTGTGAAAAATTAACAACATGATTGTGGCCAAGAATTAAGTGATGCATATTTTGGTGCAATGAGAGTAGTTAAGAAGATGAGAATTGTGCTAGAACCTACATGAAAAATTAGAGATTGAAAAGTAATTGAGTTTACTATTTTAGCACTGATATACCTATACCATAATTTTTATCAGCTGAAATGCTGTCAGCTAGGTACTCCTAGAGAGGTGTTGAGCAGCCTTTAATTATAAGATTCAATATTTATTTCCACAAAGACTAAATAAAGCATGCTTTATCGCAGTTGTGTTTGCTATTCCTTAACAGAGTTAGACCCAAGGTTTCTTAGGTGTTTTGAAAAGGTGTCTGCAACATCATGACTACAAATAACTGTGATCATACAAATATAAAAACACAGCAATTCCAAAAAAAGAATACCCAGAGAATGGGTGGATTTTAACTCCAGCAAAACCTGAGTAAGTTCTCTCTCATAAGACCTGATGAAATCATTGAGTGAGAAAAAAGGTGACAAAAAAGGTTCTGAACTCCTATGAATATACTTTCACTGCTCTTATATCCTATGAGGGTTTAATTCTGCTCTGTAGATGTCCAATTACATTAATACTGGGTGTACTGCTTTCCCAGAAATGCAAAATTACTTGAACACCTATGAGTTTTTCTCACTGCTTTTTAAAGAGAGTAGTGAGACATTAATAAACACCAGATAGCCAAAACCAAAAAGACCGACTTGCCAACAGGGAATGTAATTGTCCTGATGTTTCTAAGTCGAACCCACCTGGCACTTCTGCTGTTTCCATACCAGGTGTTCCGGATGTCTAAGCTGGATTCATAAGGACTGCCAGTTACAAAACGGGAAAAAACCCATCTGTTTATGAGCTCTCAATGTCCAGGTGCAAGGCTTAAAGTGAAATACTCCCACATTCTTCTGCTTTATCACTGAGGAGGTTGATTACGGTCGACAAGTCCCTTCCTGTTTGGAAAATTTCTGATAAAGCATTCATATCCTGGACCCATCAAGCTAAAGACCAGAGTGTCACAGATTGAATTTCCTCCTAGTAAAGCAAGTGTTGATAAAACGCTTTTCCCACTCAGTACTCTCACAAGCAGTAATAGCGCGTTTAGGCCATGAAGGTATTGAGGCAAGCAGGCAGTTCAATGAACCTGATGGGGTGGAGTAAAAAAGTCTCCCTGGGGTCCTCTTGGAGATTTTCACATACAGACATGGAAGACTGAGCCCTATGGGCTTTCATAGCCTGTACATCTACACTGATACATCTACATTTTGAACGTTATACATTTTGTAATATGTTGTCGTAATCCAGCATACTTGAGGAAAAGAACCAGAGAAATAGCTAGTTAATAGCTCTCAAAAAATAATGCATAGGGAAAGTATTTCAAAGAAGCAGGATCTCACAGGGACAGGCTACATCAGGAGATTACAAAATCAGTATTTCCCTAATCAGGCTTTCCCTATATTCTAAATTTTAGAATTTTAAAAATTTTTAGAATTTTAGAAAATTTTAGGCCAGAAATGAACAAAACATTTGAAAGCAGTTAATTTAAGCAAAGAAATAAGCCTCAATTAACATTTAGTATTAAGCAATTATATTCTTTGCTATGTCAGTATGTTTTGAATAATCAATATATTCATGCTTTCGCTGGTTTTGTCAGGATTAATACAGGACTAAATAATGTGGTTTTCAGTAAGATAACACTTCCTTCCTATTCATACACAGAAATACTTCCAAAGGCTTTTGTTAAAGCCTTCAATATGCTCAAGGTTTGGCACAGAGCCAAAATATGTGTCAAAAATATGTCCCCACCTTATACCTAATCAAAATTTCAGCCTATTTAGCTAGGTCTCTTTTTAGCAAGCCACTTTCCTTTTCTCTGTGACCTCAGAGAGAGCTGCTGGCAACTAGGATTTCTATTTTTTTTTTCATCACTGCCTGAAGACAAAAAGGTCAAGAGCTGCATAAAGAGATTTTCTTCTTGGAAAAATTCTTAGCTCAGGAGTTAGCAGGGCCCGTTGAGAGAGCTTTGAACTAGATTTGAAGGGGGTCAGGGACATAACCAGACTTGAGAGAGATAAGGTGTGCGAAGGGGAGAACTACAGCAACCACCCAAGTGGCAAAAGGAAGCTTAAGAGGGGACACCTCCAGCGAGTACAGGCACCCAAAGATGTAACTGTGAGAGAGGACTATGGGGAATCCGTTTGCACACCTACTGGAATATTGACACAAACAAATACTTCTGTAAAGTTCCAGTACACCAGTGGGTGCAGCATGTAGAACAAACAGGAGGGACTAGAGATCTGTGGCAGTCACAGGACTTCTATCTCATTGAGCTTATGGAGACGTGGTAGGACAGCTCATATGGCTGGCAGGTTGTCATGACAGACTTCATGCTACTGAGGAGAGACAGACCACAGTAGTGGAGTTGCCCTCAGTGTGAGGCAACCCTTGGATTGTATCAGGCTCTGTCTTGGGGTGGATAACAAGCAAATCAAGAGCTTATTGGTTAGGATAAAAGGGCTGTCATTGTCATGGGTGTGTGCCACAGACCACCTGATCAGGGGGAGGAAGTGAATGAGGCTCTCTACAGTCAGCTTGAAGTAGTCTCAAAAGTCACAGACACTAGTTCTTGTGGGGGACTTCAGCTACCCTGACATTTGCTGGAGAAACAACACAATGAAGCACAAACAGTCCAGAAGGTTCATGGAAAGCATTGGTGATGATTTCCTGTCACAGGTAGTGGAGGATAACACAAGAAATGGAGTGCTTCCCAACCTTATCTTAGCAAACAGAGGAGGCCTTATTGGAGATGTAAAGCTTGAGGGCAGCTTTGGCTGTAGTGACCATGAGAATGTAGAGTTCAGTATTAGGTGAGGAGGAAGTAAGGCAGCAAGTAAGATCATAACCATGGGCTTCAGGAGAGCTGACCTCAGCCTCCTTTGGGATGTTCTTGGAAGAACTCCATGGGAAAACGTCCTTCAGGGAAGAGGGGTCCAAGAGAGTTGGTTGATATTCAAGGATGACTTGCTCCAGGCTTAAGAACAATGCATCCTGAGAGCAAGAAATCGGTCAAAGCAGGTAAGAGACATGCATGGATGAATAGAGAACTCCTATCATTATTCAAGTGTAAGCAGGTAATACACAAGAGATAGAAGCAGGGTCAGGCCACTTGGAATGAATATCAAGATGTTATCAGAGTGAGCAGAGGTGAGACAAGGAAGGCCAAGGTCCATTTGGAATTAAATCTGGCCAAGGATGTCAAGGAAAACAAGAAGGAATTCTTCAAGTACACTGATAACAAAAGGAAATCAAAGTATAATGTGGGCCCATTGCTAAACGGAGGGAGGACCCTGGTACCAAAGGATACAGAGAAGGTGGAGTTACTGAACACCTTCTTTGCATCTGTCTTCACTGACAAGGCCAGGCCTCAGAAATCTCTAACCAAGGACACCAGGGTAAAGGAAGGCTTTCTCTTGATCGAGGAGAATAGGGTCAAAGAACATCACAGTCAAGCTGACATCCACAAGTCCATGGGCCCTGACAGGATGCATCCATGAGTGCTGAAAGAGCTTGTGGACACTATAGCTAGGCTGCTTGCAATCATCTTTGAAAGGTTATAGTGATCAGGAGAGGTGCCTGAGGCCTGGAAAACAGCAAATGTCACCTTGGTTTTCAAAAAGGTCAAGAAAGAGGACCCAGGGAACTACTAGCCAGTCAGCCTCACCTCAGTCCCCAGAATGGTGATGGAGCGCCTCACTCTGGAAGCCATTTCTATCCACATGGATGACAGGAAGGTGACCAGGAGTAGTCAGCATGGATTCACTAAAGGTAAGTCATCTTGACCAACATGATTCCCTTCTACAATGAAACAACTACCTGGATGGATGAGAGAACAGTGGATATTGTCTACTTTGACTTCAGCAAGGCTTTAGACATTGTCTATTACAACATCCTTATAGGCAAACTCAGGAAGTATTGAGTAGATGAACAGTGAGGTGGATTGAGAACTGGCTGAATGGCAGATTCCAGAGTGTTATAATCAATGACATAGGGACTAGTTGGAGACCTGTCACTAGTGGTGTCCCCCAGCATTCAATACTGGGCCCAGGATTGTTTAACATGTCCATCAACAACTTGGATGAAGGGGCAGATGCCTCCTCAGCAAGTTCACTGACAATACGAAGCTGGGAGGAGTGGCTGAAACTAATTCTAACTTGAAGCAAGTCCGACACTTTTATGTGTAGATACAGTAAATTTTAAAGTTACTTTCAAATTTTATATCACTGAAGCAGCCCATCTAAAGATAACCTGGGAAAACCAGGCATCAGGACTTCTCAGGTCTGAACCTTGGTCTCTGAAGCTCATATCTCAGGCCCCTGGTGCCTAAAACCCATCTGTTCAGATACCTTCCAGAGTTCGATAGGGAGAGCCCGCTCAGCACAACACATCCCACCCAGCATCTCTCTGTCAGCCATAGCCCAAAGAACCTGGGCTCCTAAATTGGGCCCACAGGTCTGTAGAATGATTTTTCAAACACATACACAAGCCTGGGTGTGATTCCTGACTTCTGCAGCCTTCTAACTAACAAAAAATATTTCAATATATTTTCATTAAGATTTATTTCACACACACACAAAATATTAACATGCTTGCCCACTCTCTACCTCAATTTTCACAACACTAAGTGCTGTTTTTTGACAGCAACTTTATTTGTGCAAGGAAATAACATTTAAAATAACAAAAGAACCACCAATAACAAAAAGCCCCAAACCCTCCAACAAAAACCAGTCCTTGAACTTGAATTTTTCTCCCATTTAAGTAGCCCATTATTGAGAAAAGCCTTCTAATGAATGGACTTTCAATTCAATTTTGAAAAATACATCAGAAAACTGAAAACAAACAATAATCCATATTTTGTTACAGAAATTGCTTACTTTGAAACGGCATTATTTTCTCCTGCTTCATTTTATATTTTTTTTTCTCTCTACTTTTACCAGTGGAAACAGATAAATTCTTCACCTTTGTAAAAGCATAGCAAATCATTTCCCTTACACCTTCTAGTTATCTTGTTCTATTTTCTTGTGGCGTATTTTCCAAGCCTCTTCAAACCTGACCAAACATGTTTTGTACTGTATTTTCAAGCCTCACTTACGACTGTATAACAACTTAAAAAATTCCCGCAATTAGACCTGTCACATTAATTGATTAATTAATTATTTTTTATAGCACAAGAGCCAATTGAAGTATTCTAATAATGAACAGTAAATCTCGAGTATCTTTTTTTTTATAAAAACAATTCATTGATTTATGTGTCCTGTTTTTGAGAACAACTTGAAAGCTGAATGGCTATAAAGACATCCTCAGTGATTTTACTATATTTTTCTCCGTAGTAAACAGTATTGTTAATCCTAGCGCTACAAGTTTTTTCCTGAATGCTGACTTTTTTTTGGGAATACTCTACTGAGGACAGTGTTGCTCCTTATGGAAAGGACCAAGTGTAATCTACTTTGGATAGGCATCTGATAATCTGGTCTGAATTAAATTATTTCTAGACCTCAGACTGGCTTGGTGTCTCATGCAAAGAGCCTTTAGGAAGCAAACTCAGTGGGTACATCCCATCCTAATGGAAGCTGATAATGTGCAGGAGTGAGAAAACACCTCAAATTGTTCATGGGTGAAGTGAAGATCACGGGAGACTATTAGAAAGGAGGGGACACAGGCAGAGAGAGCCTGTGGAAGTCACAAGCTGGGGTGTATTTATGGGTGCCAGGAGGATCCCTAGATCCTTGAGCACTGCTATGCACATACTGAAAGGAGATTATTTTTATAGTTAATTCTCTGAACTTAAAATAAGGACTTTGGGGCTCCACTCTAATTCCTGCCACATGCAGTATTCAGACCATTTTTTTCTATTGCTATTCACTTTAATTTCTTCTATAAATTGAATTTCATAGCTTGCCAGTCTCATAGTTGAGATTATATATACTTCCTGCATTTCAAGATGGTCTTTCACATCATGCTCCTGTGTTTTCAGCCTGTTTGTTCAGAGCCATCAAGGCACGAAATGTTGTCAAGTGTTAGCATTATTTCACTGTCATCCCTGTGATGTACTTGCTGCTTTGTAGAGAGGTTGCAGCAGAACCTCAGTCCTCTCTCAGAGACTTTTCTAGTTTGCATGGCTACAGAGGAACAGTGTAAGGATCAGAAAGCTAAAAATAATGATTTAATATTGAATTTTTTAAATTTAATAATTTATAAGTCAATCCATAAGTGTTTAGCAGTTAGACATTACCATAACCACCATCATCATCTTCTTGACCACCATAGGCTGCCAGCCAACCAGCACATAAACAGAGAGGCTCAGAACTATGAAGTGTACAGCCAGGGTGGGGACCTTTCACACATCCCAGGTGCAGTAATGAGGAAGTGTGATGGAGGACCTTTCAGCTCTCTCTGCCCCTTTTTGTGCGTTGCCCCTGCAGCCTTAAGGTGACACTGATCTGCTCATAAACCACCCATAATCATCCTCAGGCAATTTGTTCTGTTGGAAATAATTGAGATAAGAATAACAGGAAATTGGTAGATATTGGCAATTAAGACAGTTATTGTAATTGATTATATAGTATGCCTCAAATTATTATAAGGTTTAATAATCAGAAGCCCATAACTAAGTCATCTCTGCCTGTGGAGAACCATGAACAATATGTGCCATAAAAATAGGAGCATCTGTAGTCATTGATGTTCTCTGATCTTCTAAATGCACACTGGAAATTGTATTATCCAAGATAACAGAAAGGGAAATGTCTTGTTTCAGAAATAGTAAGAACATAATCAGATTTGTGAAGCCAAATAATTTTAGTAATATGGAGCACTGTGATCTGAGAGCAGAGAAATGGGTTTATGAATTGTAGTTCACTACTCAGTACATGGCAGAAAATAAGCCACAGGGACTCAATCCTTCACTGTTAGCATGATTGCTATTTTTGACAATTCAATATAAATTCAGTTTTCTCAGGTGCCACACAGAGGAAACATAAAATGGAGAGAATGCTCAACAGGCTATCTTCAGAGTAGCCAGTTGCACTCTAAAGTGGCATTGAAGGGAAGAACTGCATGGAAATGAAAAGTCAGTGAAAGTCTGCTCTAGGAGTCATGCCTTCCTTTATCAAGTCATTCTATTCCTACACTGTTCATATGTGAATCCTTCACGAATTTTAAGCGCTCTTTTCCCAACCAAGTTTTTGCACTTCATGTGTGTCCCCCCTCTCCAATAGGCAAAAACAGTTTAGATATTTTTCCTACTTTTTTAGATATTTTTCCTACTTGAGAAAAAAAAAAAAGCTACATTTTAAGTTGAAAAGTTACTCCTTTAAGTCAAAATATGTCTCATACAGCTGGGCTGTTCAGAGTCATACTATTCAAAACTAATTATCTACATAGACCAACTATATATTCATTTTAGAGGACCATAATAAATATGTCTGAAATTACGGCTTTAAGGCATGCCTGACATGCATTTCATGGGCTGATCTGCCCAAATGGGATACTGAATTTGCCAAAGCAGTGGGTTGTAAATTAGCTATCTACAGGTGTGACAACATACTTTGAGGTACAAAAGCAAACACAGAAGGTAACCTCATTTTGCCAACACAATTTCCATCTGGAGTGTTTGTCTGCATTTTTGCTTCTAAATATTATTAAACTGTAAGTGGAAATCATATTGAAGTGCTCCGTCTCGCCAAGCACCACTTAATGCTGTTCCACATCACCAGTTCTCTCACATCATACTCTCTCACATCTTTTTCCTGTAGCTTCTAGTCTAGCAGTGCAGATGAGTTATCACCCCTATTCACTCCTCTTTCTATTGCAATATGGGTTCTTGCTTTCTCCCATGCTCCCCCTTATGCCAGAAAGTACTTCCTCATCAATACCCACAAAGTCACCTCAGTTTTTTCCTTCAGTACCCTTCCTGCTCCCTGGAACTCAAACTACAAACTGTGATACATTTAGCAGAGATTAAACCTCAGATATGTTGGTATGACTTCATATTGTGCAAACCAAACCTATCCCACTGCTGTCTCAATTCAGTGACTTCCATCTGTCAACCAGCATATGCTGCCCTAAGACTTTTATATGGATATTAAACTTTCTGGGACACAGAAAGCCCCTTTATTCAATGTTTACAGAACTCCTAACACAGGAAAGAGCCAGTCTATAAATGGTTTATATAGATAATGTGGCAATTCAGATAATCAGTAATAAAAAAATGCTTACACAAACACTACATCTATAATTCAGTTGTAGCAGAAAGAAGCAACCGTTTCTACCTAAAGGTATATCAATCATAGCTAAAAAAGCTTGGAACTCCAAGACTCAGGATAGCTACAGAATATAATGATGTTGTAGATTAAAGACTAACAAAGAAGAAAAACCTATATTGGAATACTCTCCTCTGAGGTAAGAAGAGATGATCCATCATATGGGTAGAATGCAGGACAAAATGGACCAGGAGTCTGCTCCCTATATAACTACATATATGCAAAAAATTGCAACATGGACACAGTTATAAGAGATGGCTAGGACACGATCAGCAATGTTAAAAATACATTGCTTATGTTTTCACGTCAATCTAGTTTTATCAAATGTAGTTCTTATTAATTCTTTGTCCTTTTTGTTTAATAAAGCAGTGCTTTAATGTTCATGCCATTAAACACCATATTTTCCTTCCCCAAGGAAACTGTTAATTTATAAATGATGGTTTGAATCCATAGCTGCTTAAAAGATTAACAAGAAAAAAGTAGTAAAGCAACTACTCTCCTGTATATTATTCATAAATATGTTAAAATAATTGCCATATTAGAGATTTGAATTAATCTGGCAATTTATATTGCAGTAACTTTAGAATAAGCTGTTAAAAGATACTTTAAGGACCTTTTAGATACAAAGATGCTAAAATGATACTTAAGATACTTTTGTATCATTTAATAGTAGAGACATTTATCCTATCCGTTACAACTTTGACATTATTAAATCAGACTTCCTCTGAGCTGGATGAGGTAAGCAGAGATATAAAGTCAGATTCTGGACTTGGAGCCAGGAATTGTAGCATGATGACATAGGAAAAAAAAGGGGGGGAAAAAAGGAGCCATTTCTGCTGTGACTGACTGCTCCAGTCAAAATATTTACAAGGCTATTTAGCAAAAAACCTCTTGACTAAGGTGGAATCTAATTTAACATATTTTACATTTTCTTACCATACTTCACAGATTTTTCTCAATTCAGTAAGACTTTCTACTGAAGGATTTGAGACAATAAATCCAGAGATTTGTATTTCTCTCTAGGTAAATATTTTTAGCTACTTCTTACAAAGTACCTTTTTCTTTTGTGTTTAGAATTTAACCACTATGAAAAATGGCCTTTCAGAAGATTATCTGGTTGAGAGACACTTAACATCCCCCATGTCCTGGTGCTTCAACGAGCAGGCTTTCAAAACAGGTTTTAAATTACATATTTCTCAACAAGCTGATTTATTTGAAGGAACAGCTGGTGATTAAAGAGAAGAAGTCTAACAGGAACAATGTGAAAATGTGGAAAAACTGGAAGCATAAAAATCTGAAAACACTTTGGTGAGTGCCAACACACCTCCAGGGGCCCTCTTGTTGGTAAACAAATGGGTAGTTCCTCTTTTTGTTATTTATGCATTAATATATAGCTTCTCTAGGCCTTGCTCAAAAGTCAGTGCAGCTCACAGTTTCAGCGGAAAAAGAATCAGGTAAAAGCAATACAGTTTTCTGCTGAATTTGTCAGATGGTTCAGCTACCTCAAGCAGCTTAAGGGAAGGCTCAAGTCCACATAAATGCATCCGCATGATGTATAGGGAGAAGAGTTCTAGGTCAGTTTGTGAAATCTCAGTCCGATTCAAAGCCTGCTGATGCCCATGGAAGTCTACAGATAACTTCATCCTAATTTTGTATCAAAGACACTAGAGCATCATATTCATAGCACATCAACAGATAACTTGCAAAGTAATTGCTGTACATTTCTCTAGGTGTACATGATCAAAGTTCCCTCTGCAGTCACAGGAAGGGGGTACAATAAATAGTGTGAATGGTTTTCAGCTCCACTATATTGATATGTTTTAATTCTAGCAATTCTAGTCCAAAACGGGTGGGAGGCGGGTGTTGTGATTTTCTTTTGGGGGGGGGGGAAATGATTTTTGGTTTTTTGGGGTGTTTTTCTTGTTTGTGTAGTCTTCTCATTTGTGGTTTTTTTTGGTGAATGTTTTGTGGTTTGGGTTTTTTTGTAATCCAGCCTGGCTAGAGATTTTTATCACTAGTTGAAATGGCAGCATGGTGAAATCCATTGGAGAAGAGTAGCTGCCCATCACCATTTCACCATTCTGCGTTTGTCTCGTGAGCAACCTGTCTTTTTCCACTGTGGGTAACTGAGCAAATGCAAACTCTAATTTAAGGAACAGAAGCCATTTATACAGACAGGTCAAAACACATCTCAGAATTCCTTTCCCAAAGCCACTTTGCTTCTTATGTCAAGTAAGACTTTGAGTGCCAGAAGCCCCTGTGGGGGCTGGATTGCTTCATCCTTGCATCAAGGGAAAAGTTCCATCTCCTCCCTCACTGTGTTCTGGCACAGCCACCATGCCAGGCAAGGGGCAGGTCACCATTTGGGAAGGGAGATAAAAAGCCAGTCAACGTTCCTAGTTCATCACTAACTTCATGGCAAGAGATGAGGGGAGGTGGAGGTTGTCAACCTTAATTAATGCCTGTTTTAAGAGCACTTTGCTTTCCTTGCCTGACATGTGCTTCACAAAAGCCAAGAGCTGTTGTTGTTATTAACAACTTGCAGTATAAACACACTTGGCCTGATTTTCCTCTCACACACAAAAGGCTTCACGCTTGTTTAGGTCCTGACTAGGATGGAACAAGCAGGCTTTCTGCTGTCAGTGCAAGGGGGAGGCCCCGAGAGGTGCTGTACAAGAACCTCCAGAAGAAAAGCCAGCAGGAAAAAAAAATTATCCTGGTTAAGTGCTCCATTTCTTGAAGGCTCAGCATAGAATCAAAACAACATTGATTGTATAAGCCTTTGCCTCTGTGTGCTTCTTATTTGGTTGAGTGAAAAATTGTCTTGTTTGGAAAACTAGTTTTTTCCACAAATGCTTTTTTCCTTTTCACTGTGTCAAACTGCTTATGACACTGCTAAAGCTAGGGAGACATCAAAGAAATTCTGCTGAGGTGCTTTGATCAGGGAAAAAAAAAGCCACCAAAAAAAAAAAAAAAAAAAAAAAAGAAAAAACTAAAGAAAGGAGTCAGGGCTCATCAGCTTGGATTGTGAAACACTTTTCTCTAAAGTATTAAGATATTTGGAGAGGGAGAAAAAAAAAACCCACCAAAACCCTGTCCAGTTCTCATATCAGTCCCAGAGGTTATAAGCTTTAATGTTCTCCAGGTCACAGGAGGCCCATCTGTTTGTCCTTGATCCTTTCAAGTAGCTGGAAATGAAAACACGGTGCAGAAGCTGTGGTTTCAATTAGACATAATATCAAAAAAAGGTTGATAGCTCTTCCTTGCTAATAAGCAAAAAAACAAGTGCTCTGGAAGAACGCCACCTGCCCTGCCAGCTGACGTCAATAGAGCAATCACACATATCTAAATATTATAAAAGTCAGGCTAACTCACAAACACATTTTGCACCTTTTTTCTTTAGTGACTGGCTCCTTTAGAGGTAAAGCTAACTCTCCTCCTTTTCTTAGATAAAGAAGTTTTTGATGTTTTCCTCTCATCTTTTTAGCATGTCAGAAAAAGTATCAGTTAGGAAAGAAAGTGCTGGACTTTTTTTCTCTTTTCACTTCTAATTTACAAATTACATCAAGGAACCAAACCAGCTACTTCTAAAGTCACTTATCCTTACTGGTAACTTTGCCCCAATGTCAGAGATGAGATCTCTAAGAAAGATAATATTAAATATCGGTTTCAGTCCTCGTTCTGCTTAACGTGGTTTGTTGTGTGTAGGTGTTTAGGCCCACATGAAGCACCTGTTCCTTTACTTTTATGCTTTTCCACTTAAGTCAATGGAACTTGGGAAAGTATCAAAAATGTGAATGTACATGTGGAGGTTTTTTAATGGCTATTACAGTAGCCCCAAGTAATCAAATCTCCTTTAGTTAAAAGATATTATCTTTCTTACATTTAACCAGTGTTAGATTCAGTTACATGTGTAAGAAGTAGCCTTTTCCCAGCAGCAAGCATTAACAGGTGGGATCAAATAGTGTATTTGCTTGGAAGTAACTTAAGTTACTTGTAATTTAAATAACATATCAGTTACTTTAACACACTGCTATTATTTTAAATATATTGTAAAATACACAGGATACAGTGATGCCTTTAAACAGTAGCTCATAGCCGGCATTTCACACACTGTTGTAGGGTGAAGTGTGATTTGATACAAGACAGGAAACCGAGCTCAGCTCTCCATTGATGCCTTACCTGTTGCTCAAATATGAGACATGTCTTGAATGAGTCAGGTCTCTTTTTTGGAAGGCATTAGCTCCAGCCCAGCCCAGCAGCAAGGCCTTGCTCCCCTCTGGCACCAAACACTGCTGCTGTTTTTTCTGGTGAGCAGGGAAAGAAGTGAGGGATCACATAATGATTTACCAGTGAGATAAAATACTGGCCATTTCCTCAAGTGAGACCTAACTAAAATAAAACAAACTAACAAGTTCTCAGAGAATTACATATTTTAACTTTTTCAAGCAATTTGTTTTCAGAGTCTTTAGCATCATACACATTTATTACAAGACTCTTAACCCAAATTGCTTATGGAATTGCATAGCTCTAGTTGTTATAGTGGAAAGTGCTGGGAAACTTTCCTAACTTTTCGTTAGTTATGACTTTGCAAAACACTAATCTCTCTATAGATTTTGTGTCAAGGATGCAGGCCCCTAGATCCTATTAGAAGTACCCTTGAAGATCATTTTTTTGCTGGTAATTGGTAGAGACTTGCTGGACCTTGACAGCTACAATGTTTAAAAACCTACTGAAGAGCCTGCACATTCTTTAGGCTAAAACCAAAGCTGAACGTGCCCTAACCTTTTACAACTCCTTCATGTGTTCTTCCCAGGGCAGTGAAATGTTTGTGCAATTTTCAGACTTCTAAAATTAACTTTTACCATGCTTTGTCATGCAGATGTGCAATGAAGAATAAAGATAGGAAAACTGCTTCTATGGAAAGCTCTAAGTTCATAGCTTTCCAAGCACATTTATTCATCTCCATATCCTCCCCCACATCACCCCAGAAGGTAGTATACACATAGCAGTTCAGATTCAGAAATGGTGCATTTAACAGTATTTTTATTTGCTAAAACTTTGAAGAAAAAGTCTTTTGACCTCAAAACTCAGACCCTTATTTTGTACTATTTAAACCAATTAAAAAGTTATTATTGGCATTTTCACCAACCACCATGAAATTCTAGCATCACAGGCAAGTAGATCCTCTGAGCATTGTGGCAATGAAGCTGCACAGATAAAACAGGGAATACTTTTGAGCCACAGTTTTTACTGCCATGAATTTCAGAAGTGTTAATCATCATCATCATCGTCTTGCTCAATACATATCCCTTGCTTATTATTGTTGTGCATGAGAACACAGAGTGTTTCCAATCAGCCATCTCTGACGCTGCTCTCTGGATTGGACAATAGCTACACAGGTACAGTGATTACTGACACTGTTTTTTAGCTTATTCAAAGAAATGGAAACTGAATGGCAAGAAATCTTCTCTTATATATAGCTGTTCTTTGAGGAGGGAGCATTTAAATTCAGATTTAATTTCAGATAGAATAACTGGAGCACTTCTGCTACTTCCTTTTCACCACGGCATATGGCCAAAAAAAAAGGAGGACAATTATTAGGGATTCTATTCTAGGAAAAAATTCAAGAGGGTTGCTTGAAATTGCACCTTAACATTTTACCCCTAGGGATAACATCACTACCATCTGTAAAATATCTACACACATGCAGGTAGAAAATTCTGTAAATGAGTTTTAAAAATAAATCTGCTTCTGAAAACAATTAACCCTCCTCCATGAGTCTTTCTTTTCTGGGTTAGAAGAGAAAAATAATAAAATGTTTTAGTTACCCTCAAGCAAAGGTGTGGGGTTATGCTGGTAGCGTTCTTCTGTTTTGATCTTGACTCAATATCAGCAAACCTTAAAAAAAAAAATTACAAAGACTGAAAATTATTGAAGACAGCAGGCCCATAAAGCCCTGGAGAGCTGCACATTCTCAGTTCATATGCTATAAAAGGCAAGCTCAGAATTCCTTTGATTAAGTTTGTCCTTAATTACTGAAGAGCAAGGTAGTATAAATAAGGGAGAGAGAAAATGTGCTCAGATCTCTAGCATTATTTATACCTTTTCTGTCTAAACAGGTCATTTTAAGTCTAGTTTTTCAGATGACAATCAGACAACAGAAGTTATGGTTGACTCTGCAAAAGACATACTAGCAAAAGCGCTGGGCATCCTGGTTTGCAAATGACTTGTTAGTAGCTGTTAGAAAATTTTTTGGAGTTTTTTTGGCAATTCAACAAGGGAAAGAACTAACTTCATGAAATGGTTATCACTGTCGGATCTCAAGAATTTAGCAAAAAAAATGACAGAAACAACCCAGACCCCGTCACCAGAAGTGCTTTAATTACAAGCAGTCATGCAGTCTTTGAAAATTGTTCTGGATTTCAATGAAAGCTCTAGAGCTAGATCTGAAACAACATTTCTTATCTGTATAGTTTCAAAGTTTGGGAGAATTCAAATTTGAAGCCAGACACAGTCAGGTAAGTTATCTATTGAAACCAAGCATGACCTTTTCCCGCAGTGCAATTGTGAAGGTTAGGAATTTTAACAGAGTGAGGGGTAAAGAACTCTCCTCCTCTTGAGCAAAGGAGAACGAATTGTGCTTTATTTATACGTACATTATGTTAGTATTCCATACTTTATGCATTGCATGTTCTGTATATATTGCACTGTAGAAAAAAATAAAACAAAACCTCACTATTATAACATGGAAGGGTTTAGCTAAAGTTTGCACCCAAGTCAATTTGACGGGTAGTCAAAAATAAACCTCTCCATCAGATGAAAAGAAAATCTGAGAAACTTTCAGATGAGTGCAGCTAAGAGGTATAATGAATATAATGAATACAGGCCCAATAACCTGCAGTGTCTTTCTGAGATTTTTTTCCTCTGCTTTCTTTCAGACTTTCTTCCCTCTATGAAGGGGAGTACAATTTTTTCAGTCTTTGTTCCAAAATACACAATAAATCTTTAAAAACTTTGCTCTTTTTGTAGTACTTCCATTAAAGATTAATGTTGCAGCTTTGTTTATGGTTAGGTAAGATTTGATTTAATTTTAGTGAATTGCTGGAAAACTGCTATCTTCATACATGGACCTGGAAGGAAAGCCCCATGCTGCATCACAAATCCTTCAGTGAGGTTCACAGCACACAAATACCCTTAGCCAGTTTAGCATACACAGCTTGTTCTGCATTTAGAGTGCATCCTGCAGAAAGTCCTTAGGGAAACCCATGAAAGAGCAGCTGATTTACATGAAATCATTACAAACACAGAACTGGTGGGCACATCTGCAGAAACACATGTCATGGCTTATGCTTTTTAATTTACTCTGAATTTTAGAACGGGGTAAGAGAAATATTGCAACTGTGACACTGAGTTGTCAAATACCCCCTAATTTCTAACGTAGTGGGACATGTGCCTTTTCTTCTGAAATCTCACATAGGCAGATTGTTTGGCCTTATGTATCTGTTCTCTAATTTTGGAACACAGTGATCCAGAATACAACTTCCAAGAAATTAAACTTTCACTAAGTAAACTTCAATTTTCAGAAACAAGAAGCTAAAAGTATACTTGCTTAAAATAATTTCTAGCAATAACTAAATCCTGTACCTAGGCTTCATAGCACTTAGAAGGTTTTGATCATCTACCACTCCAAAAATGGCTGCAATAACTTGATTTGTTTGCAAGGCAAATAGAGTATTTCCTTACTTGAAGAAAAAGGAGAGGATACCTATTTTAGTTAAAATGTATCTCCAGAGCACACTTCTAGAACTCAAAATAATTTTTTAACAAACAAATACAAGTTATTCTACTGGCTAATTATAAAAGCCATCAGAAAAAAAAAGTTCTCTTATAAAATTGTTGATATCCACTCAAGAGTTATGTGCATAGTAATTAAATATAAACTTCAAATCTTGAAGAAAAACCTTGCATATCCTTGGAGAATCCAGCTCAATATTACCAATATAAAAATAAAAATTAAACCCCAAATTTAAATTGTGCTGCTTGTCCCTACAACTAAATTAAAAGCAAAATCAGACACTGAATTGGTAAATCCAATGACATC
Source organism: Lepidothrix coronata (assembly GCF_001604755.1). NCBI lineage: Eukaryota > Metazoa > Chordata > Aves > Passeriformes > Pipridae > Lepidothrix > Lepidothrix coronata. The sequence goes on from NW_016690218.1 coordinate 5,993,968, forward strand.
AGCGAAGTCCCTGCATTTAGTCAGAGGTGATCATCAGGAGACAAAAAAGTATTTTCCATCTCAATAGAAACAGAAACACATTCTGCAATTTTTTTTTTTTAAATTGGCAGGGAAAATGTCCCAAACAAATATAAAAATAAATAAATAAAAAAATCCAGGCATGAAAGCTCTCTTAACCTTTCTAAAGGACCATGCATGTTCTAGGCTTTACCCTTGATTAAAACAGACATGCCATACAAATTCTACAGAAAAGTACATACTCTCAGGTGAACTTTAACTCTTTGGTTCAAAGGATAATACCTTGACATTAATAATTGTAACACAAAGGCAAAATCAGTCAGCAACAGCAAAAACTCATTGTCACTTGAGCATGATTTTCAGCCAAGACAAGCTTGGCTGACTGAGACCAAACTACAGAAAGACATCTCTTTTTACAATGCAAAGTGAGTGTTGATCGAGAATCTTTTCTACTACAACAGTAACCCAAATCCTGCTATGAATGACTGGGATGCTACCAGTTTGAAGACAGAACTGTGAAAGCATGTTAAGGATTAGTGATCATTAGAACAGAAACAAAAAAGTCCTACTTTTGTGTTGTTTGACGACAGAATTTTTTTCTATTGAAAGATTTTTTGTGTTGTTTCATACAAACTGAGGTTTTGCAAAGAGAGGGGATTTTAAGCATACTCTTATCCTGGCTACATACAGAAGCACTGGAAACATGATTCAAATATTACCAAACATCCAGGCTACCTTCCAGATCGAACAGGTACTTACACATTTACATTACTATCCCCCAGTGGAATGACTTGAAGATTCAAAAAGTAAAAAGCAAGTTTGAAGAATACCTGTAGCTTCTACCTGAACACAATATTGATATTCAGAGAGATGAAAAGTCTTATTTTGTCTAGAGGGCAAGAACAGCACAGACAGGTGCTGGAAGCTTTCCATGTTGCCCTACGCCTCAGAAAATACAGGAACAACAAAAAATTTTGAACAAATCCATGTTGTTTATTAATTCCAATGGATTTCAACTCCATCTTCTCCCCACTCCAATGAATCTTGGGTACCCCATATAACATCCCTAATAAAAATAACATTGATAATAAAAATGCATCTTCCATTTAAAAAGCACTATAGATAGTAAATCATGGAACAGTATTGTGGTTTCCAAATGCCAGTGTCTTTGTCTTATCTGTCTTGAGGATATCTTCATGGTTAAGGGACTAAGGAGGGCAGACACAGGATTCACTGTCAATCACATCATTAAAAGAAATTTTGATGACTATTTCAGAGGTATGAAATCTTTGCCTGAAATGTCTGTCATCCTTAGATCAGCTGTAAGGCTAAAGACTTTCCTGCATAACCCTTCATTTTTAAAAACTTGTAGGGCAGACTTTGATAAAGATAGTACAATAGTTAAATTTCTGTGATCAATGTGCTGTATTTCAGTATTTCTGTATTCAGAAATATTTCATTATTTCTAGAATATAGCTCAAATAACACTAAAGCACACAATAAGGTTTGACTGTCTCTCTAGGGAACTTGATTCAGCTATTCAGTTTCGTAGCTACAAGTTTCTCTGACTAGATAAAGAAGACTATAAATGAGATCCAGAGGCCAACCAAATTTAGTGGAGTTGTGAGTTTTCCCCATGAACAAATGGCCAGGACACCAAGATATTTTCACAGCAGTCAGAAACAACAGAATTAAGATTAGGTGAAGGAAAAAGTGGCTGCTTTTAACTTTAGTTTAGTTTTCATTTTATCTAATCTGTAGTGGTAGGATGAAATAGTGGTAGGTATTCCATTGAAGTGTTTGTCATTTCAGTTTGAGGAAAGCGGGTGAATAAAGGTACGACTTGCATACAAATGGACTGCTAATTTTCAAAAGTCTCATTCTGATACTGTTTAACCTACAGGTAACTCCAAATGAAGGTAGAGATTTCTCAAAGGCATTGCCAAAAGCCTGGTATAGAGGTCACAGATCTGAAAGATGTCTGGCACCCAATAGCATTTGATCCACACAATCTATAATGGATTTTTGTCAGCACTTTTGAATACCCAGAAATGCAGTATGTAACTGATCTCACATTTAACTCCTACTAACTTGTTTGCCTAAGCTAATAAAATCAAAAATTGGAAACCAGACTCAGCATGCCAGGACAGCAGCAAGCTGAGTAGGTTTTCAATTTTCATTTTTACTTGTAGTGAGTTCAACAGGATAATTATTACAGAGATTAACATCACTGAAGTTTGGATGAAACTGCCAAGCTTCAGGTTATACAAAAAAAGAATAATTTGGGTATAGTTTAGAAAATGAATGTTGTTTTCTAAAAGCTTCAATAATTTCAATCTTTAATATCCTCTTCACTATTGGTAGAAACAGAACTACATCAAGCTGCATTTAAGGACACTGGCTGTTTGCTGAAAATCTAGTGGTTCCTTCAAATCCTGCCCGGTCATTATATTGTTGCATTTTTCATATTAAACTACAATTACCTTCTTTCAGTGGTTCAGTTACACTGATTTCTGGTTAGCCAGCCTAAAGCAGATATCCTTAAAACAGCTGCAGCTCCTTTTGGAGCTGTACTATTATTGAGAGATATGACCATTTTGCTGGTGTGCTAACACCCTTCAGACCTGGCCTGAACATTGGCATATTTTTATCCCCTGAGATGCTAACAACATCACAAATAATTAAAAGTCAAGGGGAAAGAGCATAGATGTTCCAAAGAGAAAACCTTAACAAAGTTCTCCATCCACCCCTCTTTTTCTTTCATTAATATCGAGATTACAGCACAGTTTGAAAATAAACAATAGAGATTGTTATATGTCATACATGCTTGCTGTTACACTTTCAACTTTTAGTGCTAGAGCATTGCCTGCTGCTTGGAATCACAGAGAAAGCCATTATCTGTCAGAGTCAACAAATTCAAAAATTCAGGTTTTATTGTTTAACCCTGTTGAAGGATTTGCCAATAAGGCTATGCAAGTAATATGCAGAAATTAAATTCACTTAACTCCACAAGTAAACTCTGTATGACCACACAGTCTAAAAATATTTTACTAACTGATATGGGGTTGGGTGGGAAAACAGCTTTGTGGATATCAGGGAGCTGAAGGTGTGGGTTTCCTCAGGTCATCACTACAGAAGGACAGAGTTAACATGGCAGTTTAATTTTTTTACAGAGTGCACTCTGCATGTCCTTTTCTAAATAGTCTTGATTTAATTTTGAAGTCCTGTTTGCCAGTAGTTTGACTACATATTAAGCCTAATATACGAGTCCTGGTTTTGGCTGGGATGGAGTTAATTTTCTTCTTGGTAGCAGGTACAGTGCTGTGTTTTGAATTTAGTACGAGAATAATGTTGATGACACACTGATCTTTTAGTTGTTGCTGACTAATGCTAAAAAATAGTGCTTAAAATACTTGTAAAAATACTCTAAATCAAGGACCTTTCGGTTTCCCATGTTTTGCCAGCAAGTAGATGCACAAGAAACTGGGAGAAAGCACAGCCAGGAAAGCTGGTCAGATCTGGCCAAAGGGATATCCACACCACAGAATGTCATGCTGTGGTGGTGCATCCTTCACCCCTCTCCTCATGCCTGCTTTACAATCTCAGGAGCCCCAGAGAGGCTTCGACTAAATCAGCTGAGCAGTGAAGCATCTCTGTACCAGACTAGTTGGGCAGTGAAGCATCCCTGACCGTATCAGGCACTCCTGTACAATGCAGGTGGAAACAGCATGGACCGTAACAGGAACATCAGCTGGCCCACGAAGGTGGGGAACAAGGGATAATCTGTCATCCCTGACAGCCTCGAGTCATTTCCTATCTGAATCTTAGCCCAAGTGGAACAGCAACATTGTTTCCAGTAGTTCCCACCTGGGGATGCTGTCAGGATGGAAACTTACTGGTGACTGAAGCCAGTCATCTTTCGACCTTGTCAGCAGCAGTCCCAAATAAGACCCCTTGAACTCTCCTGGACTGCAGCTGGCTGGACCAGCACCTCCCCCTGAGTGGGATGCCTCTCAGAACATGTGAACCCTCAGGCCTGTGACACTCAGAAGACCACCTCTGACAGTGAGGCGCAGGCTGACACCCCTGCCACACACACATACTCCTCGAAGTGCAACCCACGTCCGTTGAGAAACACCAAAGGATTTGACTGACATGAGCGCTCACCGAACTCAAGGGGAATTTTTGACAGGTGCCTTTGCACACATCCTTGTATACATCTCTTCATCTATGAATTGCTTGTGGTAAGAATGCTATTATCATGAATCTATAATTAATTCATTGTAATAATTGTAGCAAATCCTATTAATTCACTTTTTTAATGTTAAATTAGTCAATGATTAAGTGATGCTAAACCCTTTTGCACCCTTATATTTTTGTATCCGTATTCTTTGCACCCTTATCCTCTTGCATCCCCAGTCCTCATGTAAAGCATTAAAAACTGATTCTAATTTAATTTTCTTATGTATGCTTCCTCTATGTAGTATGTAATAGAATGAACCTTGCCACTGAACTCTGTAAAAGTCGCATTCATAAATTCATATTAAAGCTTGCTTTTTGCCAATATCTTAGATGGTTATTCTTTAAGCAGTCTAACTATTTATTTGTGACACATGCCCAGTATATAAACTGGGGGAAGTTGGTCAGGAGCCACCAATGGGGATGGGCTGGGCATCAGCCAGGGTGTGGTCAACAACTGTATCATGCATCACTTGTTTCTCCTCAGTTTTATTCCTCTCTTTATCTCTTTTTTGTTGTTGTTGCTTTTATAATTATTATATTTTACTTTATTTCAATTATTAAGGTGTTTTAATCACAAAAAAAGATTTTATCTTTTTTCCCCTGATTTTCCTCCCCATCCAGCTGGGGCAGAGGAGTGAGCAAGTGGCTGCATGATACTCAGTTGCTGGCTGGGATTAAACCACAAGAAATATACATATATACATATATGTAAATATATAGTATGAAATTAAGAAATTTGCCTGAAGGAGGATTGTAGAGGAAGACCAGCTATTCAAAAATAAAACAGAAAAAAACCCATATCTTTTGAAATTAACAGGAGAAACATATACACAACTGTTAAGTTTCTAAATATTTCAAAAATACTTGCTTATTTCTGATAAAAGGTCTGGTTTAAGAAGCTTTTGATGACATGCAGAAGAGATTTTGGCATATGACAGTGGCTCAGTGGTGCAGTCAAGCATTTTATATCTGCCCTGGAATGGTCCTCTCTGGAATGAGTGTACAGCACCATGGCACAAAACCTAGCAAAATTTGCTGTTCAAGGGTTTTCCTGGTAAGGGGAGGAGGGGCTGGTTAGAAAGAAATAAAAATGAAATAAAAAATAAAAAATTAAAACAAAATAAAAGGAGTCAGAGAAAGAAAAGAAAGACATGGAGACAAAAAAAGAGAAAAAGGCAGAAGAGCAGGGAACTGCTTGTTTTATTGTTCATCTGTCATGAAAAAAAATGCCATATGCGTCCTGTTGTTAGGGTGCAGGGTCTTTCCCCAAGAAGTCATCTATGCCATGGTCTTGCCAGCATAGCCACAACATAAAAAATACATTTCTCAATTTTGCTTCTGGGAAAAGTGACCTGGCAGCAGCATCCTTCATCCTTCATTTTACGCACAGGTCGTTCTTTTAACCCTTGGTCTGATGCCTCTTCCAGTGCTTTCATAGTCACGTTTCAATTCATATTTCATTCATGCCAAATGTAATATCTCTTACTAACCTTTATTGACAGAGATAAGAATGTGGTCAGACAATCAGCAAAGAGTGACTCCAGAAATATTTTGCAGGTTGACATAAATGTGAAGTGGCCAGTGGGTAACATGTGCACACACACACACACACACACACACACACACACACACACACACTCATCTACACACACTCACACACAGACGAAATTCAGAGACTCTCCAAGCACAGCCCACAACTCATGGCTACCTCAGCTCATGCCAGGAATGAAGGTGGATAATCTTAATAATACATACACCCAAGCAAAATACTTCGCACAGAGTAAAACTCTCACACAGGGATCTGCCTTGGGCTAGAAAGGAGTATTTGCAGCTCCAAAAGCAACAACAAACTACTGTAGTCAGTACAAAGAGAGCACCAGAGTGGAAGCAGACTGAGGCAGGCTAGAACAAAGGGAGGAGGAAGTATCTATTCCTATTGAATGTAGAAAGGAAGATATTATAATCAAGCACACAAGCATCTGGCAGATGCAAAACAGAACCTAGCAAACAGCCTCTCCCAGAGGAATGCGAGACAGAAACAGGTAACTAAATCAACATAGAAGGACAAAGCAATAAACAACAGTCATTTGGGGGGAGGTTTTAAACACTAAACCTACACATTTGTTAATTAGAACAATGTATTGGGTTTGCATGGCAAAGTTTTGGTAGCAGGGAGGCTACAGGGGTGGCTTCTGTGAGAAGTTTCTAAAAGCTACCCCTGCGTCACAAAAGAGCCAATGCCAGCCAGTTCCAAGATGGACCCAACTGGCCAAGGCTGAGCCCAAGAGCAATGGTGGTAACCCCTTCGGGCTCATATATTTAGGAAGGCTGCATCCCCTTGCAGCCCATGGAGGTCCATGGGGGAGCAGAGATCCACCTGCATCCCATGATGAAGCCCCATACCAGAGGAGGTGAATGCCCAAAAGAAGGCTATGACCCCACAGGGAGCCCACGCTGGAGCAGGTTCGCTGGCAGGTCTTGTGAGCCTGCAGGGGACCCATGCTGGAGCAGCCTGTTTCTGAGGGACTGCATCCTGTGGAATGGACCCAAGCTGGAGCAGTGCATGAAGAACTGTAGCCTTTTGGAAGGACTCATGTTGATGAAGTTTGTGGATGACCGCCTCCTGTGGAGTAGGAGAAGAGTGTGAGGAGTACTCCCCCTGAGGAGGAATGTGCAGCAGAGACAACTAGTGAGGAACTGATAACAACCCCCACTCCCCCTCCCCCTGGACTGCTGGCAGGGAGAAGGTAGAGAAAATCAGGAGTAAAGTTAAGACCAGTAAGAAGGGAGGGGTGGAGCGAAGGTGTTTTAAGATTTAGTTTTTATTTCTTACTATCCTCCTCTGATTTGATTGGTAACAAATTAATTTTCCCCAAGTTGAGTCTGTTTTGTCTGATGGTAACTGCAGAGCGATCTTCCCTGTCCTTCCTTATCTTGACCCACAAGCCTTCCATATTTTCTCTCCCCTGTCCAGTTTAGGAGGAGAGTGATAGAGTGAATTTGGTAGGAGCCTGGAATTCAGCCAGTGTCAACCCACCACAGTCCGAAAAGGCAGGCTCACAGGGGTTTTTTGGTTTTCTTTTTTTTAAGAGCCAGAGCAATAGAGCCACCTAATATTTTTATTGTTTTGATGATTTTCCCTGGATTATCTCAGTATTGTTTCTGTATACCCAAACCTAGTGACACTTTTTGCAAAACCATATTTAGCATTTCCTAATTTGACAAATTCACCCGAAAGGCCTAAGTTTTTTATTTATTTAAAAAAAAACCCCAAAACAATAAACCAAACACACACACAAAACCTTCCAAAAATTTGCCGAAGAAAATCCATAAAACAAAACATGAAAACACAATCACAAAAATAAGACTGGGAATAATTACGCATTTTTAGGTATCACTTTTCATGCTGCATCAGTACAGATGAATTTGGATCAAAGAAAACAGAGAATAGAAAACAAAGGGCTAAAGAGGGAACTTAAAGAAAAGCTAACTGGCATGCGACTTCTTCCTTTTGTACTAAAACATGGACTTGCTTGGCTCCTCTTCTGAAAAGCAGTAGCACACACTGATAATTACTTTGTCATTTTAATTATCTCTGGCAAAACCCCACATTCATTAAGCAACCTTCAGCAATAAACTTGACAAAGCATTTTTCAGTAAGCTATCAACATAAAAGCCGTGAAGAACTGTAACAGGCAACTCATCTGATTTTGCATAGTGCATTTTCTTTCCTCCTATGCATTTGATTAATGTGCTGCTTCTGCTTGATTTCTCTCTCTGCAGCACGGTTGCTTCTGGATTCCCTAGCATCTAGTTTACTTAATATCATTGGAATATTTCCTACAGCTCTCCAGGAATGCCATAACTGTAGGAAGAATATTAACTTGTCACCACTAGTCATAATATTTTCTGCAGCAGGCATCACTATCTTGGCTCAAGTACAAGACAACCTCAGATTTAACAAAATTCTCACTTCTAGGTTGAGAGAAAAGTAGGACCATAGTGTGTTAGAAAATAATAATTTCTTTATCTGTGGAACAGTGTAACTCCCCATCGCCTGCCCCTTGATTCCCCACCTGGATACAGGCCACCTCTGGAGAAGCCTCTCTACTTGCAGGGTTTCCATCTCCTCAGCTCCATGATTTACTATTCTCCATTTTCAATCAGAAGTGAAAGTCCTACCTTAAGAGCTAACCTATTGCCCCATGGTTCAGCTTCTCTTCAGGGATGTTGAACTCGTTTGCTCCAGCTAATGAAATTCAATCTCCCAGACAGCTATGGGGGAAGAGCTATTGTGTAAAAAGAGGCAATTGCAAAACCCACTTCAGACTTCTGTGACTGCATAGAGTACAAGGTCCTGCTAAGTGCTTTGAGGGGGAAAAACCTTAGTAACAAATTAGGTCAAGGACTGTGAAAAAGCATGTCCAAGCCTCCTCAGATACATCTTGAACACAATGCTTTCCTCTATTTTTACTGTTTCTGTTGTTTAAACCAGGCCTAGACATGAGGATTCAGTGGGGAGCTGAAGGAAACCACAACTTAGAAAACCCTGATGCTTCCTATCAGATGGCAGAAGAGAGCTGAGTTGCTGTTCACCACCCCACACCACCACATCCCCTGCATCATTAACAGAGTCACATCCAGCCTAGCTAATTGTGGGCAGGCTGAGGGCACCAGCCCTAATCCCTCTTGGATGATCTGAGAAATTTTCTTGGCTGCTTTTTTGCTCTAAGGCCTCAATGATATGCACAGGGTCTGGGTCCCTATCTGGGGACCAAATACTGGAAAAATTAGGTTCTGTATTTGCTATTTTTAGGTACATAAATTCTTTATTGGACCTAAATCTCAGAGCTATACTGAATGAAGGCATCAATTATTAAGGCTCACTTCAGTAATTAGTCTTTCATGTTAGCTGAAAAGCTTAGCATTCCCTCATTTGATCAGAGGTCTCTCTCTCTGTCATTTCAGATATATTTATGTCAAGCTTGATCTTTTAAACTTGAGGACTTGTGAAGTTGAAGAAAAATATTCTGTAATATAAAAAAAGTGAAAGCGAGAGGTTATTCTAATGCATGCTAATTAACTGCATTTTATTTCACAAAAATCCCCCACAAAAACCAGCAGTTGATAGGCGCTTTTACATACTGTGAGAATTCAGCTGCACAGAGGTCACTCAAAAATGGGGCAAGACTTAACAAATCAGCCCCACCACAGGATATTCCAACCTCATCTCTCATGCTCTTGTCATCTCCATATGATTTGCAAAGCAAAATTTAGACATACTGTTCCTTTTCCTTCATGAATTTTAGATACATGAAGATTGCCTTAGAAACTGTTTTTTCAGGGTGGGTGTTTTATTTTTTTCTTTTAAACAAGCGATACCATGACCTTTTTTTCCCCTCTACTTGCTGGAAAGCTTTGACAAGATCTTCAGACAATCTTAGGAGTGCCATTGCCCAAGAATGAAGATGAAGCTGAGTTCCTCCTCTTCATCCATCTCTTTTTCCTAGCTTGATTTATCAAAAAAAAAAAAAATCCAGTTGAAACCTCATCTGTCAGCCTATCTATCCTCCTAAATTTGGAATAAACCAAGAGTGACAAAGATGGGACAGGCACTCCTTTAGGTAGAAGGTTTGGCTGCTCTGCAAAATGAAGAACCTCAACAGGACTATTGAGGCACCTCTTCCCTCATCTCCATGCTGCTCAGGGCACACCCTGTCACTTGTTCAGAAATTTCCCAGTTGAACTGGCAAGCTACTGAACACCACAACAATCTCCCTAAAGCTCAGGTGATTTGAAGTGCCACAGTGATGTGACTATTCTGCTTTCAGTTTGAATCCATGTATGCCACTCCAATACATCAGTGTGCATCTTTCCAGTGAAGAGGCAGCAGAAGAGGTTTGAGGGGAACAGAAGTTGCCACAGCTTAGGGCAGCTGTAGCAGCTCTAGTTCCATGCACCTCATCACCATAGGGATCAGCTCTAGGATAACCACAGCAGGTTTTTGCCCTTCTGCCACTCAGCTACATGGACAGTGAGCTGAGGTGGCTGCAGACCCTTATGGACCTGAGAGTGACTTGATTTTGTACATTTGAGTGCCAAGCTATATGAACATTCAGGCATATTAGCAATGTCATTACACCTAATTGCACTTATATTAAGCTCCCACTCACTGCATAAATTGTGATTTTGCAAATACGAAGACCTGGGGTTGATTTTGAGAAAACCTTTCCCTGCAATGTCCCTGCTCTCCCACTTTATTTCTAAAGACAATGGCACTGTGTGGGTTATTGGAGCAGAAGCAGTTGTGATATTTATAATGCAAGGTTCAACTGCACATGCAAATGAGAAGAAACTGCAAGGAAGAACTTTTGTTTTTGTTTCCCCTATTCAGAAACTACACAATAGTATATTTTCACAAACAGGATCAAAAAAAATTGTTGGAAAAACACTTCAACAATACACTTCATCCAAATTTTAGAACCCTAGAGAGGCACACAGCATTTAAATTATCTCCACAAACATTGTATTACTATTTTTTTGCCCAATCCTTCAGTTCCTTTGGGTAGAAACTACCCTGTTTTAACTTACTCCAGGAGGAGACTGGGGGACAGAGTTAGTCAAAGAGGCAGAGATGAGAACATGGCCTCATATTCTGCCCAGATGGAAGGACATCCTTTTAAATAATTCTGCTTCCTATGAGGAGGCTGTTATGTTGCCTTTAGTGACAGTTTATTTGACATAAACAGGACTCTGCCTCCTTGGCTTTTGCTTGTTGGAAGCAGCACTCAAAGCAAGACTCTCCTTTTATATTTTCTCTTGTATATTTTTTCTTTCATGTACCTGCCAATGGACTCAGATTTTTCACCTCTGAAGCACTCCACCAATCTGGCTACCTCATGTATCAAAGCAGCTTCATGTCTAGTGTTTTACTGAAATTTGGCAGCATAATTTTAATAATTCTGTCACCTCCCATGAAAGGGAATTCAGAAGTAACCATTGTTACAGCCTGAAGTACAGGTCCACAGATTATCCCTCTTCATACACTTTCCAGGAGTCTTACTCTAGTGTTGCCTATTTTGAAGAAAAATTAGGGTATTCTATGAGTACTCCTTTACAGCCTAACACTACAAAGTTGCAGTGAGCCAGCAGTTCTGTTCTGGGGAGAAGTCCAGACCCCAAGTACTGTTTTTAATTTTACATGCCTGTCATTATGATGACTTGACAGATGTTTAGAGTGCTCTCAAATAAACCTTACAAACAAAATTAACATGTTGTCTGTGGTTCCCCTACTTTTCACTATGGTTATCCTATTTATTTATTACATAGCCACAAATCATTCCCAGTCAACTACACTGATTAAGAATTAAAGTGTCATTCTAATTCTACAGGCATACAGTTATTTTTAACATCCTAATTCAAAAAGATTTCTTCTTTATGCAACAATTTTCCTTTCTTTGGAGTCACCCTGTACTTCACCAGATATCTGAGGCAATAAACAAACCAAGGGATCAAGGGAGTATGAGAAGTTCCTGGAAGTCTACACTATGGGGGTATTCAAGATGACTCATTTTCCTTGCCACAGGAAAGATATCAAACATTTTGGTATCCAACCCAGTGAAAAGATACAGCTGTATGTTCACACCATGAATCTACGTTTCCAAAGTACCAACCAGTCAGGAACAAAGAACCTCACCGTGCATGGCAGAGAGTAAAGCAGAGAGTAAAATGATGGTCGTGGTCCCCAAAGGTTACAATCCCAGAACAAGAGAAAGTATGAGGATACAGACAGACACGGAGTATCTCAGCAAAACAGAAACAAAGTAAGTGACCACATCAAATTTGCTCTGAGCGTGACAGCAGCCAAACATTACTCTTTTTATCACAGTAAAAGAGAATTTATTAGACATTGAAGAGAAGGAGACAAAATACCTGTAGAGAGCTTCTCTCAAGAACAAAGGGAAGCACGTGCTGGAACTAATCTGCAGCAAGAAAAAGAAAACAAAATGCAAATCCAGAATGCTTTCCACATCAGGTTTTTTGGTTTGGTTTGGTTTTAGAGAGACATCCCAATGCATTTATTACCTATGCTAAACCCTTGCTGCTCCCTGAATCAGCCACAAACTGGAATAGAGTACATAAACTTAACTCTCAAACTCCTCTGTAACTGCTGGGCAACACAACAAATGTAAAATAAAATTGGAAAAAGATGAGGAAAGATGGGAAAAGTCACATTATAGTGGTGGGATATTGCTGGAAAATACTGAGGAAAGAAGGAATTCTGATGAGCTGCTGGACTGCCTTTCTCTTTTTTTTTTTTGGTAAAGAATTTTCAGGGCAATGATTTTTAATTCTGGCTTTTATCATTTTCTGTCGGATGTTGGAGGAATAAAAAGTCTCTCAAACACAGACTGATCATCAAAAGCTTCCGAGACAATAACTGTCCCCCCAAAACTGCCATTACTTCTTTGAATTCACTTTCATTTTCTTTATTTCAGGGTAAGATTTAGTGGAGGCTTGTAGGCAGTCTCGGCAGTGATGAGATAACACTTCAGCTCTCAAATAGCACAGGTGGAGAAAAGGACAGTTGAGAACTTGATGTAATCACCACAGCTGTCCCTATTGTTCAGGTTAGCATTCCCTGTCTTTCTCTTCTTCCAACTGGCTTCAAAGATATTTTTTGTTGCAAAGTTACCAAACTGACAGGCAGACATGCTGGAAGAGACAGGAAAACAGCTTCATTCTGGTTGCATGCAATTCCAACTGCTGTCTTAGGCACTGCAAGACATGGTAACCCATGCTGATCTGCACATGGTCATGTTGTCCTCTTCATGCATCATGTCATGCCACAACCTCCAGAGTAACATTTTTTTTTCAAAATTTCTGGTATATTAATTGGGAAAACACTAATCAGATGCTTAGTCCATCTTAACCATTTCTCATGTATATTTTTCACCAATAATCCTTTTTCACCTACACAGGAGATTTTTTTTTAACTCCTAGTAGGACCAGAATGTGCAAACCAGAGGTATACAGCACATAAATTTGCTTCAATGAGTTACATTTATTATGCAAGATGCCACATTAAAATGTGTTATGTCTTTTAACTCTAGCTTACAGACATAAAGAGAAACAATAACAAAATGAATGAAAGGAAGACTAGTTGTATATTTCTGCATTCTGTTTTTTTCTGTACAGAGTAACCAGTTTAGGATCTGTAATAAAAACAAAGGTGTGCTTTGTAGTTAAGGACTTTACATGTTCTCCTTGGTAGTCTTTTACTGTGAGAGCAGTAGGCTCTGTTAAAGGACAGTAAGTACAGAGCAATGCACAAATGTTCCTGTACTGACAATAAAAGTTGGTGTCCATTCTAAACCTGACTCCCATGATCACCAGCCAGCAGCCTGAATTTAGAGGAATTTTTCCTTTACTAATTCTCCAGGAACTGTTTGCTTGTATCTTCTGTTTATGCAAGCAGAAACCATCTTCAGTACTAATTCTGTGCTAGTCTTGCTCATTTAAAGACAAGCCAAGATCAAAAGCAGCATGCAGCTGCAGTGATAAAATAAAACTACAGCCTCTGCTCTGATCTTGGTAGAGCAAATAGAAATCCATTTTTTCCAAAACACTTCCTCTATGTAAAACAGTTTTAAGGGCTACATATTAGACAAAATTAAGTTTGTCTGGCATTCAGCTGTGTCTTGCCTCTTCCCAAAGAGGGAAGACATATTGTTCCTACAACATCTCTTCTTACTCCACCTGTGTGATATGAGCAAGAGAAAGTTTATCCCTGTCAAGCCATCCCATCATTGTTAGCCAACTGGCACCTAGGAAAGTACAGTACCTTTACAGCTGGGGCACATTCAGAGCTTGCAAAAGAGCAAGAGCACATTGCTAAAATGCAGGCTACACTGACTCTTCTGACAGTCTCTGAGGACACTGAGAAATGAAAAGGTCTTTGTGCCTGTACCACCTCTGCTTTATAAAATGCATAATAGTACATGACACGTTACTCCCACTTTCACTTGTCACAGTGGAGCCTAATTTTTATGCTCCTTTTTGCTACAAACCACCATGGTATTCTCTATTAATAAAGCATTCAGACATTGTGACTTGTCACTGTAGTTCAGAAGGGCCCAGGCTGCAACTCTTGGGCTATTACTTGGTCCAAATGTGCAACATTTCACCTTTAAATCTGTAAAATTCTCTCTTTTGCTACAGAACAAGCAAGGTGACAAATTGTTCTAATGTCAATACATTACAGAGAAGGGTATGCTAAGTATAGCTGGACTAGTTGAAGTAGGACCTTCTTTATCACATTTACCATCAGATCTAGTAGACTTAGCATGCTTGAGTACCTAAATAGTGAATACTACAGTCTTTGGAGAAAACACAAAATCCACACAAAACAGGATTGTTACTGGTATAAAAGTCAGAATCAGCAGCTTAGAGATATATTCTCTCATGTTCCCATGAGAAAATTTTCAACAAGTTCATATTTATAGTCACACAGCAAAGTTAGTCTCTGTATCCCCTGAGTCAAACAAGACTAAAATACATCTTTCACAGTAAATGTATCTCTTCAGCAAAACTTCTCAGAACTCCATTTAATTTGAAGGATCAAATTAATAGTGAAAGGAAAAAAAAATGGAAATATCACTAAACTGCTGTTTAAGAAGTCATTTCAGGCTGTTGATTATCTTTGGAAGAATGTTGTTATTTATTACTAATGACAAATAGTACAATCCCATGAGGATCTCTATTATACGCATGTTATATGCCTTTCTCTGGAGGACAAAGATCTGGCTGCATATAAATAGCCTTGAGAATTAGCTATTATTAACAATTGAATTAATACAGTAAATCCTTCTAAAGGAGTTTCTCACTGAGGACATTTGTTTGCCAAAGTCAGACTAGAGATGTCTATATAAACATTCTTGTGACATTCCCAGAAAAATCAGTGCACCCAGAGCATTTATTGAATACTACTAATAATAATTTGTAACAGTGGAGACAGAACACAATGTATTACCCCAGTTTCAGCAGCTAAGAATTCTAATACTAGCAGCCCTGTCACAGTGTATTGATTAAAAACCATAGAGAGATGAGTTGCTTTCTTCACAATAATCTGTCTACAGCAACTAGACTAGGAAAACAGATAAACATTCATAAATAACTAAAACAGGCAATCAATAAGATATCATTTATTACATCAGCAGTGGAGATAGACTGTTATAATTCATAAAACTTCTGAAGACTATTGATTTTCTAAGATACTGACTTAAAAGTGAGCTATATTTTTATATCACTAAGTTTACATGAAACAATAGTCAATAAACCAAGGTGGCTATTCAGGCAGTTTAAGATGATACAACAATGTTGATACATTGAAGGCACAATTATATCTCAGTGCAGAATATAAAGGTGCATATGCTACTATATCAGGTGTTATATATAAAGGGTACTTATTGTTCTACAATAAGTAATGTACTTGTTTACAAGCTTATTCAACATATTTCTCTGAAAGTTGTAAAAGCATGAAAAGCAATGACCTGAAGTTGAAATGCTGAAATTTTCTAAGTATAGTAAACCTATTCCTATTGATTCTCACACAGGCTCTTTACAACTGTAAGAATAATTTGGTAAAGCACAGAATGCTTTCTCAAATGAAAAAGCTAACATTTTTAATCTCCATGTAGCTCAACAGCTTGTTATTTCCAGTAACAGTAAATGAGAATCTTGTCTACTTTTCCCGAAAGAACACCTTATTCACCATAAGGTTACGTTGTTCATTTAAATCCACAGAGCAACACAAACAAAAAAATTTTAATAATTTTTTTATGATAAAATAATTAACTCTGAAAGTCATGCAAAAATGTGTATTTCTCTAAATATAGAAAATCCATTCCCTACAGTACTGCAGGGTAGGAAATAAAAGGTAATTACCATGTAACTGTATGACGGCAATTTATTAGAAGTATTACTGCTGTATTTCAACACTGTATGTAGTTTCCCTGACAGGAAAATTTCCTCCCCAGGAAATAGTTACCAATGTATATAGACTTTTGATGTCTATGTAAAATTGACTAAGGAGAGCAACCTTCTGTTTCTTCTTCTGTGGGGTGTGTTGTGTTCCTATTTAGAGGGCATTAGTGTGGAAATAATGCTGGAGGAGCAAGAACTCCAAAGAAACATGCAGGCCAGATTTTCTCCCATCTGTGATCCTGGTCTTACAGTTTGACCTAAGTGACCTGGGCAAGGTCTGTTCCAGGTCAAGGGGTGGTACCTTTAGAGGTTTAGCTCTTTCGTGGGTTCCCGTGTCACCTTCCAGCTTTCCTCCTGTTGAATCAGGAAAAGGTAAAGAGAGGAGACAGGGCTAGGATGTTCATGGGATTCAGCAAACTTCTAGGCCTTCCATGCTTTATGCAGCTCTGACAGTAGCACTTCAAGCCTGCCTAAATATTAGAAGAAGGAGGACAGGCAGCTTGGAGCTACAATGCACGAAGGATATGACAAAGTAAGCTCTTGCCCTGGTACTCATGCAAGAATGGGGCATGGTACAAATTCTCTCCAACTCAATCTCCCTGCCTCTCATGCAGGACTATCCAAAAATTGAGGTGAGGTTTTGATGAACTTTACCATATATAGTCATCAAACAAAAAAAGAGACAAGACTATCACAGCCAACAGTAAACAACATAGATCACCTCTAGCTACTGTTATAAGAGATTTCAGATTGATTTTATTAACGCAATGTTTAATACTGAGAAATAAATTGTTCTATTAGGTGGCATATGTGCCTTTACAGTCTTATGTGCTACAGCTTGTCTCTCTCACAGAACATTTTGCCAATGTCTTTTGATTTTTTAAAGTTATTTGATTGGCAGTATAAAAGAAAAAACCCCTTACCATTTTCACACACTTGCTTAAGTACCAAGCGTATTAACAGTCTGAAATGTTACCATGTATGGGTGACAGAAAAGAGGGTACAAATGTTTCCTAATTCATGCTTTCATAGCTCCATATTTGGAAGGCAAAATGAGCTATTCATAATTTCCAGTGGCAAGAAAGGCAGGTTTTTTAATATAAAAATATAGTCTTATGGGAATTAATAGAAAAACCTTTAAAGAGTTCATCTAGTATTATAAATTAACTTAGCCATCCTTAGCATTTGTGGTCTATCACTGTCTGTGGAGAGGGAGAAAAGATTTTCCAATAACTTCAATGGTACTAGACACATTTGGATATCATGGTAACTCTAGCTACTTTCACCATCTGGACTGTGGCATCTTTTCTTCTTCAATTATTAAACTTCAAAGAAAAGGATTTTATTTGTTATTGCTTTGTTTCCAACAGGGAAATCTAGTTTGATAGGGGATGATAATTTAGATCTGTCACAAAAGAGAAAAAACAAAACAATATCTTATCTATATAAACTAACTGGGGTTCTCTTCCCAGAGATCATATACAAAATCAAAGCAAATAAAAACTAACTGGATTGGACAAATATCCATACTAGTATCTCAAATATTGTCAAAGGATCTCAAAACAATTCACTCTTTTCAGCAAGTCCTGAGACACCCAAAAGTTTCTTTAAAATGAAAGAAATCACTAGCCCACACACTTCTATAGGTTGGTAACTGGAAATAATTTGGTTAGAGTGATACAAGGCTTTAACATAAGATATCGCATCTCAGAGTGTCAAAGACAATAATCATTGACCACTACCTGTCCCTTTCTGACAAAATCAGCTCTAAAAGGCGCTAAAATGCATCCCACACAAATCAGATTGAAACAATATAAAATACCAGTCCTCCTCACTTACCCCCACACTGGTGGGGGCTTTCATTCCACGGGGCTAATTAGAGACGTCATTGTAAAATATTCACTGTAGAAACAATGGCTCCGGTGTGAAAGGCTGCTGTCCTCAGAGCTGCTTGTTCACATGCTTCTGCAGAAAGCTACCAGCAACCACACGAGAATCATCAGGACAGTGGGGCCCAGCTCGGTGCACTTCCCTTGGTGCAAAGAATCGCCATCAGCTCTGTTACACATGAAAGGAGAAACTGCACCCTAATACCAAGAAACTCAAGGTACACCAACCAAAGAACATTATTTTTAATAACAAACAAAAAAATAGTAATTTTTGTGCTAGGTGAGTCAAGCCTTTATTGCTAAACCAACTTAAACTAAAGCAGGTGGCAAACTGCTGTAATCTGTAACCAATGAAAGCACAAAAATCAGTTTCACAAAATATTTCTTAGCATTCCAGTTGTAGCAAGCAGGAGATTCAGAAAAGCTTATTTTAATTAAAAACTTTATTTTTCATTACAATTCACAGTTTATACATGGCAAGAAGAACCTTTGCCATGTGGACATTCAGAACACTGTGCTGGGGAAACAAGGGTCTTTGTTATAAGAGCATTGCTCGGTGCTGTGTCATGGAACTTCCTTAGTTTTAAAAGCATACTCTCTGTAAAGGTTAATTGACTGATATTTACACTGAATTTACATATTAACTTATATTTATTAGAAAACAAGCTAAGCATCCAAAAAACGTTAACATTCATGTCTTGCATGTTATCTAATGGTCAGAGATGCTGTAAGATTTGCCACATGAATCATGCCCAATCAGCAAAGTCCCGTTCTTTTTTAATTTACACAGGGCCTAAATTATTCTTTAAGGCCTGTTCTATTCATTTTATGTACAGCCAGGTTACAATAGACTAACATAAGAAAAAAAAATGCAAAATTATCCATTCCATCCTGCATTTCTTCCGAATCTCATGTACACCTCTAAGCAAAACAGATGATAAAAAATTAATGTTTTCTTAAAACCAATAAAGAAAACCCATAGTCTGGTTTAGATCCACTTCTCATCAGCCTATCCTGTCTGGACAATCATCAGTATTCAGATTGTGCTATTTATCAGCTCTTCTTCATGCCTGCACTTATATTCAGAGCCATCTCAATTTGAAATGTAGAAAGTCACAGTGATACCAGTTTCAATTGCATTCCCGTGTTAATCTCAACTCCAGCACAGGCAGCCCCTGTGACATTCAGGAAAGCACTCCAGCAGGATTCCTGGGTAAAACGTCGTGTGGCTTCTGGTGTGACTTGACTTAAAAAGGAGGTTAAGAATCCTTTTCATACCAAGCATCTGGCAGAAGGTTTATGCTTATTAAAAATATCTGTATTCTTCTGCATTGTTTTCTGGATGTGATTATTAGAATACAGCAATTAAAAGCCTCTCCTGCCTCTCATCAAAACCATAATTTTTATTTGCTCTTGTTATCTACCAAATAATTTAGTGACAGATAAGCTGCAGATTTTTTGGTACATCTGATGCAGAGAAAAATAACTGCTGAACACTGCTTGGAAAAATAAGACCAGAAAAGGGTCTGCAAATGCTGCAAATTCTACCAGTCAGTGTGAACAAGGATCAGCTGGACCTGAGTAAAACAAAATGATTCTGGGGGGACATGTTTGCAACTTTTGAAACTGCAGTGCCTTTACATTTGGAGCTAAGATCATCAATTGATGATTTTTGAGTTTTGGCATTTATTCATGCTGGTTGGTATCCTCATGACAGACACCTTTGAAACACCATCATTTCAAGAAGAATGAAAGCTTAAATGAAATACATTTCTCATGCAAAAAAAAAGTAAACAATCAAACAAAAGTTATACAGGAACTGTAGAGGTTCTGGTTCTTCAAAAGATAAGGCACTGACAAAAATTTCTTAGGTAAAAGGCTGCATAAGAATTTCTTGCCATTTACAAAGGTGTTGTAGTCCAGAAACGGTCCATTCCTAGGCTCAGTAAGGTAGACCCTGAAATTTTAAGGACTGATCCCTCAAAGCTACATTGTTACCATAAACAAGTGTGATTCATTAGTGAGGCCATATGGCACATTAGAAGTGAAAAACAGTCTGGGCAGATAAAGGCAGAAGACATTGCTTGTTCGAGCATCTTTCGGAAACAGAAGTGCCATTCATCTTGGTGTCTCTGAAGAGATGCGATGGTAACTCTGGACTGTAGTTTCTGTGGAACTCATGCACACATACAAAATGCTGTTAGCACTGATCATTGACAGGGTGGAGAAAAATGTATATGGCTAGTCTAAGCCGAGAGCTTCCCAAGGCCTGGGATCCAAAGTCACAGCTACTTAATGTTTTCAATAACGGCTATCTCTTCTGCTGCACAGTGGGGTGTCAAACCATTCATGTAAATGCTGTCTGTTTTTGACAGAGCTGGTAAGATGTCCTTCTCACTGGTGAGATGGTTGACTGACAGTGTTCTCTTGCAGGGAGTCAGGTCTTGATTGTGGTTGACGGCGAGTTCTGCAGAGAGCTTCCTTTTGATAGAGGTAGCCCGCTGGAATTTGTCATAGATCTCCACGCTCAGGCGCCTTCGAGTTTCTTTGAACTCAGCGGTGACATTGGCTGTCCACTCTGCAGCATGGGCTCTGAACTCCCCTACCTATGGCAAAAATGAGGGAAAAAAAGGAAGTATTACAGGGCCAAGGACTTTAGACATTGTTGCCAGCACATATTTCTCATGCTACAGACTCTCACATTTTTCCTGATAGCAACTAAACAGGAAGAAATATTGCACTAGTAAGAGTTAAAAACAATTCCTAAAACACAGAAAAATTCTTTTATTCTTTTTTTTTTTTTCATTATAGGCAGTCAGCACTACAGGGAAGCTGCAGAGCCCTGACAGCTGCACAATACCCAGCTGGTCAGGAGATGCTGAAATTCCAGCAATCCAGGCTGTGTTATGTATTGTTACTAGGGTGTGGGGTTATTTATGAGCACTTTCACCGTCTCTGGAAAGATCCCTGGGAGACTTGGCAGAGGATTTTCTAAATTTAGACAGAAGAGGTTTTTTAAAGAAACCTTCAGCCTGCTTGTGTTCTCTCTTTTCTGTGCTTGCTCAAACGTAGCACCAATACAGCAACAGTTTCAGTCACTCCAGCGACATGTCTGCTTACCACCCTGACTCCACTGAAATGACACTCTACAAAGCAGCCTGAATTCAATTGCAGCCTGGGACTTGGAGAGCTGTTATCGATCACACACAAAGGGATTGAATCCTGCCTGTTGCCACTGCTGTGCAATTCCTTTACAGCTGGAGGGAGGTATTTCCCCTGCTATGCACAGGTCTCCAGTCAGATTGGCTGCAAGCTGCCAGTTGGTAGCATTGCTGCCATTTCACAAATGTACATAGATGTCTGCTGCCTGCTCAGTTCCTGTGCTCCAACTCTACAGGTCTGACAGCCTTTATGGCAAAGGCTAAAGCAATTTCAGTGAAAATGACCATAATTTTTAAATTCTTAAGGTTTCCTTTCACTATTTCAATGTTTCAGTATTAAGAAAACTGAGCCCAAGTTTTGGGAGTGAGGCTGAGGAGGGGGAGAGAGGCATCTGCTGGCACAGAATCCCAAATTATCCTTATTTTTCCTCAGATACAGAATAAGGTAGACAGAGAAGCTCCTCTAGATAATAGTCTGAGATGAACTATGGACTGTAATTTATATACTACTTATATTTTTGTTCTTGTATTTCAGCCAAACCACTGTTACAATATTAAATAAGTTATATAGGTAACTAACAGAGGCACCTTTCAAAGACAATATCTCATTGTAAGTGCAAAGGAAATAGATTGTTTCTCTTTAAATCTCTGCTCTGAATGCAGCTTAATACTTGGAAGGTATAGCACAGAGAAAATTCACTACTGATAAATACAACTCAAAGCAAAGCATTTCAGGAGAATTTAACCCACATAAATAAATTAGTTTAATTGGTCCTGCTGAGACCAGAATTTCAATCGTTGGCAAGCAAGCTTGGACTTGAAATGAAAAAAGAATTAACGCAGAGAAAAATTGGGGGCTAAACCGTCAAAAAAAAGTGGCCACAGGCTTATTCACGCTTTGCACTGCAGTAGAAAACAGGAGTATAATGAAGGCAAAAATTAATCAGCTCATCCAGGAGTGACAGGAATTTTCCCTTTCCAAAACTGAAACAAAAAGGTCTCTTTACTCAGGGGTCATTTTATTACATTTGTCTCCACTTCAGTGAATTACACAGATAATGAACGTGGACCCATTATGTACATTTTCTAAAACAAGGATTATTATCAGTAATACACAGAGGACTCGCCTAGCTGAATGATTATTAGTATTTAAATTGTGCAATTAGGATCAGACACACTGCACTTCAGATCTGAAAATAATGAAATATGTAATGCTGAAACATTTCAGCTGTCACAATATTTTTATTTGTAGTAAACAAGTAATAAAAATGTGATAAATAGTACCAGTGTACACCCTGGGGCAGTTTTGCCCTTTTCCTAAGCCTTACTGAAGGCAGACTGCTCAGGCTCTGGAGCATGCTTCTGTTTAGGGGAGCAAAGAGCCAGTATATGGGTTTCTATTTTACTCTCTACATATGTATATGTGCATATATATATATATATATGTACCCCTCACCAGCTGTGTAAGCATTTACCACACCAGTTATTTTGCTTAGGCACACATCTCTGGCATTATGTATGGTAACATTCAAGAGATGTTATTAGGCTTTAAAACTGTGTCTTGGCAACTTACTGGAAGCTATGACCACCATGAACTGGGTCCCCATATTCTTTCAAATCTCCTTTTTTTCCAATTCCCACTTCTCTCCCCTTTGTCCGACAAAAAAAATTCAACTGGTCTTGCTTCTGAAGAAAGCAAGTCTGTGTAACCTCTAGGATAGACTCAGAATGTATGCTGGTGATGGACCTCTCACACAGGGCAAGCTGCCCTTGCTACAGTAGGTAGCTAGTTCTTGTGCATGCAAGTTATTCAAGAGCATCTTGAAATTGTAGTTGTTGGGATATCTGATGACTAAATTCTAATTAGATTTCTTTTGGGAAGCAAATTTTGCAGCCAGCTGAAGAACATAATAAATATGCCTTTGGAAATAGGTTTGTTCCAATTAAGGTGATGCAGAACATTAACATGGTGGACTCAATTCTGTCTGCCCATAAACCAAAACTATGATGGTAGTTGATATTAAAATTATAGAAAAAAACCTTGAATTGAAAAATGTGCAGAATTGAAATGCATTAGTAGTAAAAGAGAGGGAATTGGCATGCGTAGGAAACTAGAAGTTCAGTGCCATTTAACTAGGCATGCCCCAAATCACTGCTTTCATCCCTCTAGTTTTTGTGTAAACTGAAATGTACTCAAAAATGTTACTTCTTCAGAATAAAACCCTTAATTCCGTAGCAATTAAGGACTCAAGCACAAAAAGTTATTAGAAAAGTGCAGATTCTAACTACCAGTGTGCATAAGCGACCTGCTTATATAATTTGATCCCTCCTTGATCCATAGGGACATTTTTGTATATGTTCAGGTTCTTTCTGTCCTTAGGGTATTTTATCACACTGCGTCACAGCTCCTCTTCACCGGGGTGCTGACAGCCACAAAATGTCTTATGCAAAGCGATTGAAATGCCAGTTGCCTGTGCTGCTCAAAACAGTTAAATTTTTAACATACCTACCTACTGTAACAATTATTTACTTTTCTGCAATTTTCTTGCCTCATTACAGCACACAGCTCTGTAGACTCTTCAGCTGTCATAGTTGGGTGCAGTGTGACATGAAGACAAGGCTTCTTAGCCACAGAATTTATTGACAACTAAGTACCTAACATAAGGCTGAATGTCAAAAAATATTTCAAAAGCAATAGGAAAAACATGTCACAGTGATAACATCTGACTCAGCCATACACTAAACAGCACTAATCTGGTGGTGCTTCTCACTCCTAGCCTTCAGGATTAGAAATGCTGCAATGCCACTAGTAATAGGACATAGTCCATAGCACAGCTCCAAAATTGACTTACTCCACATCAAAATCCAAATTAGACTGCAAGGTGTTAGGCATATTTCACAAGGAGTATCAATTCAAACCTATTTACATTGAATATCAACAGCTAGTAACTTCATTACGTAGTTACAAAGCAGCACCCTACTGCCTTATGATTCCAGTGAAGAGAGGTCTCAATTACAAGATCTCAAGAATTATGGTTTATAGTAGCTAAATATTACACACAGCACATGTCACAACAACAACAAAAACTAAACAAACAAAGAAGAAACAAAACAAACCCACAAAGATATTTTTCTAACAAATAAACAGCATTGACTCAATTCCTTGCCCAGCACAGGATGCTTGGCCTCCATCTACCACTGCCTGGATATCCCATACGATCTGCATCATATCCGACAGCCCTATGGGGATGTCTCAAATACCACAGGTCATCTCCAGTAGCATCTCCAAATGTCTATGCCAAGGTGTCTCTGTCTACCTGTGGTGGAAATGTCAGATTTACTCTATCAGGTTATAATGAGAAATTGCCTGTAAACAATTTTGAACTGTGTCTACTCATTGCTGTTAAAGTCACTTGGGGGTTTTGGGAGGAGTTTGTGTAGTGAAAAACAAACAGACATCAAAAAAATACTGCATGAACTTCCTGAATGACCCAATGGTTCCCACATATGCTATCACCACTATAACTCCAAGACAGACAAACTGAATTTGACAGAACTAGGAAAAAACCATGGACATTAAGTGACCGTTCCTTCACTTACTCTTGCCAAAATCCATCTAAATGAATAATGCCCTAAAACTGGCTCTCACTCAACATCTCTAGTAGGACCAAAACTTCCTATTCATTTTCATTGCCAGTGTTTTAGCTTTTTCACTGTCTACCTGAGCTCCACACTTGGATAAAGGCCAACAGCATAAGCCAAAATGCAAGTATGTCCGAGGGGATGCTACTGTTACAACTAAAAAAAACATTGGAACATACAGAAGAACCTGCTTCATTCTTCAGTACATTTACTCTAATCCCTTATACTTGTCCAGAGTTTGGGAATCTTTTTGGACACTCCACTTACAAAAAATATCTAAATAATTTTACAAACAAAACTGCCCACCATGCAGGAAGGCCACTCATCCTATTAAGTGTGGTCTGGAAAGCACAAGCCATGTAGCCATAACCTCTACACAAGTAATTTGGACTTTGAATTAAGCCACATCTGTGTCTAACAGGAAAAAAAAAAAAACAACCAACCAAAAAACAAATGCAAGTGGAATTAAGGACCTCCTTAAATAGGCCAAAATGAATGTTCACTTGCCTAACTTAACTTTGCCTTAGTTTTGCTTTTCTTTCTCAGGGAGATTCTTGAAAAATCCCATCACGTAAACATTACAGTATAACCAGTTAATCTACTTCTATTTACAGAGTGGGAAAAAATATATCCTGCTTAGATGGAACTCAGATATATGACATGAAAGTTATGATATACTCAGGAGGAACTAAACCACTGAGTACCAAATAAGAAAAAAAAAATAGCATAATATATATGTCATGCAAGAAAATGAAAACATATATTTCTAAATAATATGTGCAGCTTTTTCTTTCGTAGCTGTATTTTATGTTGTTTCTCTTTGGCTTACAGGGCTCGTACGTTTTATGATGAGCATGTTAGTGCAAGCCAAAAAATTGAATCTAAAAAGCAAGTAGGTGAGCTGGAGGTCCCCATTTGACTACATTTTAGGGGGGGAAAAGTGGCCTTCCTTGCAAATATTCTTAACAGTCTAGATGTTCCTCAGTATGTAATTTCTGACATTTATCCCTAATGCATTCTCTGAATTTTCATAGCTTCATTTTTCCTCTCCAGTGTACTTTATCCTGTTACTTAAAAATAACACATCAAATTAACCTCTCCATGATATGCTACTCAGAGACAAAACTAGAAAGAGCATTACATGTCACATTATGCAGGCAGTAGAGTACAGTACATAACATTTTGTCTTAGCTTTCAGGAAACTCATCCAGTGTTCACAGAAATTGTTCCTTTTAAAAAAATGGAGGTACAGAGAGGGTTGATAGTTTTAACATCTCAGCTGCTGGATGAGTTCATCCCTGCATGCACAGAAGGGTTTTTCTACATGCCATCTCACTTTCTTGCAGTTCTGGGCAAGCATACACTACCTTTTCTCACCTGAGCTGCTGTTGGCCACAGCAGTTGTCTATAGGTTAAAGAAGACCAGAGTGCAGAAGAGAAAAAGACAAACTTCACAGATATTTTTAGTGAATCCTGTGCATTTCCCATACATTAAAGGAATTTCATGTGTAGTCTAACTAAATAAATTCCCAGGCCAATTTTCTGGCTGTTAGTATTTCTGTAATTATAGCATTATTAGTATATACCCAAATCCCATTGTACTGTATTTTGTGGACAGGTATTTAGAGAAGAGTGTCCTCTACTTGTCTTTAAGGGTGAAGGAAAATGGTCAAAACAGGCACTAACAAGATACCTATGCTGAACTTTCCTAGGCGTTTAGCCACCAACTTGTATTCCTTCATCCTGTCAGGACCTCAGTTCTGTAGCAGAGAACTCTTCCACACCAGGTCTTTTAGCTGGAGGACGTTCATTTCGAAGTGAATGGCACACATTAAACAATAAGTGAAGTCTTTTTTTGTTCCCTCACCTGGTATACATGTCTCTCTGTTTTTCAGGCAAATATTAGAGGGGAAAAGATTCCATTGTTGGATTCCAAAATACAATATCTGCAGAAAGGAGCTTAATGGGTCAATGCAGTAAACCTTGGGCAACAGAGGCTGAGAGAAACCCCGTGACCTGAAGGACTGGACCTTCCTCACAAGACTTGTTAAAATTCAAACATATGGATTAACCTGGCTCCTTCAGGAAATTAAGAAAGGATTTTGAGATGATTGTATCAGACCAAGTCCAAACCCTTTAATCCTCTTCCCCCCATGTAATCTTGGTTGAGGGAAATATCAACCCATTGGGTAACTTTAGTAAAAACTTGCATAATTCCCTAGACAACATAGCTCGTCCTCCTCATTAACATGTCCAACCTCCAAGGCCCTTAAACTGTGTTCATGTGTTCAATAAAGCATTCCAGTTTCTACCCCATATCTGGAACGGCTTAGTTTTTGACTCTCCACTTTCTACTTTGTGAAATTTCTACTTTCTGGAGTAATGTTTCAATTACATAGAGAATTGTATTTTTGTAGCCATGGTGGTCAGAAATGTTTTGGGAACAATGCTATCCTGATGGAAACTGGATTATCCAGTCCTGTAATAAGCAATGTTTGTGAGTTCATTCTGGTGAGCAATTATTGTTTGGTTTCATCCACAAAATTTCCATGAGCACATCTGATGCCTTGGATGAAACAAACCACATTCTCCAATGGGAATGCAGAGAGCTCATGAAGTTTGATTATTTGCAGAGGAACATCTATGGTGGCAGCTGTGGGAATATGTTTTGTGGAGATGTGACAGATGGTAGATGCAGAAATGGCCCTCTTGGTCTAATTCAACAAAATAAAAACAGCCTAAAAATTATATTTAAAAAATCATGTCTGCAAAACCAGAACCAGATATACTTACAGTCAACACATTTATTTTGGTTTATCTTTTTTTTTTCCCATAAATATGAAAAGTCCTACGCTAGGTATCTCCTCAGACCTATTATTGAATATTGTTCATCAGCTACCTCTTTGCATAGAGCTGCACATGTGTATGACTCAAGACTGTAGACAAGTTATCGGCCTGATTATCTCAGTCCCTAATGTTCTGCTTTATTATTAAATTCCAAAGATTAAAGAAAAAAGATACTGACATTTTTCTTTCAAAATCAGTTGTTCTATTTAGTGGTTCCATCTACCTCAGAGAGCCATCCAACCCTTCTTTCAACCTGATGAGAGTGAATGAGATCCACCTGCATTAACCACAAGAAACTACTTAGGTTTACATAAAGCTCTACCAGTTGAGCTTAAGGTGATTCAGGAGAACAGTGTGTATTCTCTGCCTGCACTATACAGCCAATGACTTTGCTGCAGCCAGAAATAGCAATCATTAAGAACTATACTGGAAGTGTAATGAAACCCAAGCCACAGGTAGTTGAAAGACTGCCTTAACTTTCTCCCACAGGTAAGAGACAATGACTGTTTCATAAACTCATTGGACTTATTTATCTTATAAAAAAGTGCTAAAGAAAATATAGAAAAGGACTTTTAATTTTGACTTGGTACTGACTAAAGAATGATTATAGTAATTACATAGTATTGTCAAAAACTGTTTCTTTCTGAACTTTCTAATGTCAATAACTGGAGTGATATTTTTGTGAAATATTGAAGTTCCCTTTGCTGTTCAACACTAGTATTACAACTGCATCCATCCCTTATGAAGGAAGGTATTCCACAGCTTCTTCAGTCCTTTTTGTCCACAACTGCAAAGCATTTTCCTCAACATCAACACAACTTCTTGCAAAGGCATTCTGCTTGAATTGGCTTTGTCTGGGGACTCATCCTCAAGACAGCTATCAAATTCATACACTCACTATTAATAACATGCTTTGGTATATTTTCCTAACAATATCCAAGCACTGAGATTATCTTAAAAAAAAGGTAAAGTTTTCAGGAATGTTAATCACAAAGACATAGGCTGAACAGACTCTGGATTAAATACTACCAATGAAGTTAAATCACAGATATAGTTGTCACTGTAACCTAAAGAATTGATTACATCTTGTCTCCAAAAATTAAGATTTCCTAATGTAAAACATCATAACATACATTCCGGGAATCTCTATGGGTAATTAACTCCAAGAAATGCCATTGCTATAACTGATCTTTCTTTAATAAATTTCTCTTATTATGAAGTATAAGTCACTTGCTCTAGTTTTATTTTCGTGAATTCAACAACACCATCACTCCCTTGCTGCATGCAGCCCCCACTGGAGGCATTTTTGTCTTCCCTCAACAGTCCATTCGGTACGGTGAGGCAAGGGAGAGCACTGTGGGAGAGCAGGGCCAGGCACAGGGGCTCTCGGGAGAGACACTGACAGTGTCCCCATGCCCACAGCAAGCACCACAGGCTGTGCTGCTCCTCATGGGAGTGTATTTAGGCAGCATATCTCTTGTAATCAACACCCCACCAGCATCACATTGGGACCTGGTACTTAATATGCAATAACAAAACAGCAGTCCCTAAATGACTTTGGTATGCCCAGCTAAGAGGGGTGATATAAACAGTATAAACACAATCACAGCAAGACAAGAGTGTAGATGTTATCTTTATGCGTGTGTGTGTGTGTGTGTTGAATCTGAAGTTAGGAAGTCATCACATGTCCAAACTACAGAAAACTACAAGGTTCGACATCTCCAAAAAAGTGTCAAAACCATCAGCAGATTAGTTTCCCTGGGACTCTCAGAACAAGATGTTCTTTCTTATTCATTATTGCACATAATACTACAACAGACTTGTAAAAGAGTGATCGATAGAGAAACTCAGCATTGCAGACTGTTGCTAGGGTAGGTTTAAGAACAACGCCCAGAAGACTTAAACTCATAGAAGGGAAGAGATCAAATTGCATTCAAAAGCAGGTCAAGCATTTCTACCTTCTCCTTACACCAATATAACTCTTTATGCATCTCTGAGACTCAGGGATATTATAGATGGACTGTACTCCCAGCTTTTATTTTGAGGTTTGTTTGGGATTTTTCTGTCCTGTTGCTAGTCAAATTTGACTGAAGATATATGATTGTATTTACAAAGATTTTATACTTTTCCAAATTTCACAAAAAATATTAGAAACAATCATCTTTTTGATTGTGGCTATTCCTTCTCAAATAAACTTTTCTGCACATCTGGGACGTTCTGGAAAAAAACCATCCTAATGCTAGATGGACTTCTCTTTGGATATTTCTCTTGCCATTTTCGTAGCTCTCTGCATTCTTTCTGAAGTTTAGACCTCAAATTTAGGGACTGTTTTTCAGTAATACACCGTTTAGTAACATCTGCAGCAGTAGCACCACTTTCCTACAGAAACTCAATGATCCCCTGCTTGCACATCTTAAAATTGTCCCCCCTATTAATCACTGCCTTGTAAAATGACTTTGCATGCAATTGCTTTCACAGTATGTTTGTCGCCCACAAATATTTCTAATCCAGTGCTTTCTAGGAACAAACTTCCATCACATCAATTTGACCAACTCGTTGTAAAATTCTAAAATAAAACTACTGCAACTGGCTTTTGGGGGCTATGGGGGTTGGAGAGGGAAGGGGTGTTTGTGTAGAGGAAGGAGGCATAAGAAGAGGAGGCATAAGAAAAGGAAAAGCCCAAATAGTTGTTTTCTTCAACAGAAGCTGATCCATCTCACTTAAAATAATGCAGAATGTGTCAGTAATTGACTCACACCTTTGTTAAAAGCCTCTGATCACCAGGCTGAAGAGTTATTCTTATGACCTTCATTTCTAAGTGAATAGATTTTGTTTCTTGAAACAGTGAGAGCCAGGTAAAGAGTTCATCACAACTGAACAACTTCTTCCTCTTCCTTGGTCACACACCCTCACTAAACAGCCTCTGAGGCCTATCTGTTTGCCTGGTAGGCTGGCTCAACATATTAAAACCTTGCAAAACTGTTTCTTGCTTGAGTCCACTCCCTTTTTCATCTTTTCATGTACACGGCCTACACTTAGAGTTCCTCCCCAGGGAATCTGAGAAACAGCCTCAAGCTCTCTTTAAACTGGCACCCTTATGCTGGGTGAGCACCTTTAATCTGAAGCTAGTAAAAGGAAAAAACAACAAATAATATAGGGAGTACAATAATCTCCATGGCATCATCATGTCAAACCTAATTCTGTTTTGACAGGCACGAGTGACAGCTCTGTCACTGGTGCCAAGAAGATTAAACTGAATAATGATTCAGATGAGTCAATTTTTTTTACATTGTTTATAAATATCAAAGATAACAACTGCCTCTTGAATTTCCACAAGAAGTGACCGTGCTACTTCTTATGAAATTTTAAGCTTAGTCTTTAAAGCTGGAACCATATTGTTCAATTCAAGAGACAGACACCCAGCATGAAAAACCACTTGTTCAAACTGAGCTGATGTCTAACATAAGTCAGTCACCTGCACTGCTGATATACAGTGAAGAGAACAGGCTCATCTAAGATGCAATTTGTCTGATATGGCAGACACCTTAAAAAATTCAGATGAGTCATCTTAGAAACACTCGTTTTCTTCCGCTTACTATAAAGGAAATATAGATGCCTAGGTCAGATATTGATATCTATACTAGAGGTGAATCCTATCTTCCCTGACTTGAGTGGGGTCTGGACTAGAACTTAACAAAGAGAATATTGTGAGGTCAAGGGATTTAGGCACTTAAATTTAAAAACAGAAATCTGAAATTTATAGTCCAAAATTCTGAAATTCAGAAGCTGCTGCATACTGAAGTAAAAGAAAAAAATATGATAAGGAAAAAAATCCTGCTGAAAATTTACTTTTCAGAAGACTTTAAAAGTGCTCTGAGTAATCAGAGTATAGAGAATAATGAATAGGAGGGAGTTTAAGGCAAGCTAGTACCACTGAAGCTGAACTTCAGAGACGGATCACCTACTTAAGATTACAGCACACAGCATGTTCCAGTGACTTTCTGATATTTCATCTATCTTACTGTATGAACTGCTTCCAGCAGCAGATCTATCCTTCTAAAACTCCCACTTCTGTCTCTACTTGTCTTTCACTTACCTCCCCATTTGATGCATACAAAACTCTCAAGAGTATTTCAGGAGACAAAAGTCACCTGAGCAACTGACTGGCATACTGGTTGTCTGGATTTTATTATCAAAATACAGCATTCTTGTGCATTAGTGCATATCTGATCATATTTGTCTCAGATCCACTAGCATATGGCAAGCTTTCCTGCTAGTATCCTGAAAAAAGATAGATGTTCTACTTTGTTGAGACAGTCAAATGCATTATTAGTGCAAAATCTTATGTATACTGCTTTTAAGAACAATGCAACCACATTAAAAAAAATGAATAGAACTATAGATATTAGTTGATATTCATTATCAGCATGTTCTCTTCCTGGAATAAGAGGGATCTCCTTTCATACTCTAAATATGCTATGATATTTATTTATTTATCAGTACTTTTTACCCTAGACTACAGGAAAGGGCAAAAAAGACATAATTATCATAGAATCATAGAATATGCTGAGTTGGAAGGGACCCATCAGAATCCTTGAGACCAACTCTTGGCCCTATGCAGGACACCCCAAGAATTAGACCATGTGTCTGAGAGCGTTGTCCAAATGCTTCTTGAACTCAGGCTTAGTGTTGTGGCCACTTCCTTGGGGACACTGTTCGAGTGCCCAGCCACCCTCTGGTGAAATATCTTTTCCTGATATCTAACCTAAACCTCCCCTGACTCAGCTTCATGTCATTTCCTTGAGTCCTGTCACTACTCACGAGAGTGAAGAGATCAGTGCTTGCCCCTCCTCTTCCCCTTATGAGGATGCTGAAGACCACAATGAGGTCTCCCATCAGTCTCCTCCAGGCTGAACAGACCAAATGATCTCAGCCACTCCTCAAATGGCTTCCCCTCCAGACCTTCACCATCCTTGTGACCCTTCTGGATGCTCTCTAATAGCTTAATACCCTTCTTATATTAGGGTGTCCAAAACTGCCCACAATATTCAAGGTGAGGTCACCCCAGTGCAGAGCAGAGAGGGACAATCCTCTCCCTCAACCAGCTGGTGATGCTTTGCCTGATGCCCCCCAGGACACTGATGGCCCTCCTGGCTGTCAGGGCACTGCTGACTCATATTCAACTTGCCATCAACCAGAACCCCCAGCTCCCTTTCTGTGGCACTGCTTTCCAGTGTCTCATTTCCCAGTCTGTAGGTAGATCCAGGGTTGCCCCATCCAAGGTGCAAATCTGGCACTTTCCCTTGTTGAACTTCATATGGTTGGTGATTGCTCACCTCTCTGATTTGTTGAGGTCTCTCTGCAGGGTCTCTCTGCCCTCAAGGGAGTCAACAGCTCCTCACAATTTAGTGTCATCAGCAAACTTAGTATTCCTTCGAGCCCTGCACCCATGTTGCTAATGAAAATGTTGAAGAGAACTGGGCCTAAGATGGAGGAGCCCTGCAGAACCCCGCTAGTGACTGGACTCCAACCTGATATTTCCCAGTCATGGCTGCCCATCAAAAGAGATGTAACCTCTGCTGATATATAGTTTTCTTGTTGAGGGAAAGTAAAGAGGGTCTTTTCAACACTTATAACCTCTCCGTCTTCATCCTGGACTCTAATAACATTCACTAGACTTTGCTGCTTGGCCTTAGACTGCTGAAACCAATACAATTGATCACTACTGAATTATCTGCTCCCACCTGTATCTAAAACATGTTAGACTACTATTTTTTTCATGGAAAGTGTGATACAAGTCCTACACAAACTCTTGTGTACTTGTAGGTGTTGATATCCATAGTGAGAAATTCCATGAAGGAAGATTTTCAGTTTCCTATTCCCCAGAAAATATGTTAAACTGTTTCAGTTTTCAGAGTGCATTAGTAACGGTCTTGTAGATTTTATCATAGCCTCTGTCTCTCAACAGATTTCAGTGTATACATTGTTTCTAACTTCAAAGGCTACCTTTAGGTATAATGAGCTATTTCCCCAAGGACTGACATAATGTTTCCCTAAGAGAGTTTAAAAAAAACAAACATAGAAATAGGGTTTTTCATTGCACTCATTTCTATTGGAACTTCAGATAGGTTCCCCTGCTATAATCTGCACCCACAGAAATTGGAACAGTCAACTGTAAATTTAGGTTTAATTGAAAAAACTGACAGTACAAGAAATTCAGAGTCTCCTCTGGCTTCTGATGGTATATAGGAGACTTGATGACTGCATTTCAACTAAGCTCCCTCAGCTTCTTCACTCAAATTTTCCTAGGCAGATACCAAGGATGAGCTAAGAGCAGCAGTTTTTATCATAAAATGAAACATGTAAAATAAATATTTGTATAAGACTTCTGTTCAAACTAATCTTATAACAAAATTTAATATATTTATATCACTTTCTCCCTAAAAAGTATCATTAGAACACAGAAATTATCTTTTATATTCTAACTAGCACACAATTTATGCCAAAATTCAGTTCTCAAATTGGTCTCTGCCATTCTAAAAACTGTAGCATTTTTAAAGTGCTAAACCATTTTATTTCTGTTACAAATTCTCAGACATGCCTGAGAAATGGGTGAAGAAGTAGGGGGGATGTTTCTGAATGTTAGAGATATGATTAATTGAACAAATGGTACCAATTATGTTATATCTGTCTTTAATCTAACCTAACATGCATGAGACTTGTATACAGCAAAATCCCAAATACCTGCATCAGCCAAGTGAATTTGGATATATCTGAAGAATGAGGTTTTCCTTTTTGTAGACAAAATGAATGTGCTTGTTTAGGCTATAAAGGTGAGAAAGAATGGAAAGATGAAACAGGGTATACATTCCCAGTGCCTGAGAAAAGAAAGCTCAGCATTGCACTGTGCTGCATACCCTGGTAGAGAGTTTTGCTTGATAGAAACAGGAATGCATTTGATTGTTAGAGGAATACATGAGTTTGTTCAACTCGTGTTTCTCTAAATCTTTTCCAAAGTTGGTCGATGTTGAAATAGCTTCACAAGGTATTACAATATTCAAACATTCTTAGTATATTATCATAATTATAAGATTAAAACCTCAGTGTGCTATGTAGTCAAGATACTAAGATCTCTGGATAATATGCTGTTTGGATAACAGAAAAGAATATGAGAAAACTGAGATTAAAGACTACATTAATTCTAGGAAATAGTGAGAAGAACTAAAATGTATCAACGGTGTCTGAGATAATACAGCAAAAACAATCCTGAACAAGATATTTCTGCATAGTCCCTAGTCACAGTGCCTCAGTCATATTGTATTTTTTTTTAAAACATCCCAAAAGAAGTAACCCAGGGAAACTAAAGACACTTTAGGAGATGCCCCAAGTCGAGAACAGTTAGACATTAAGAGAGTGCACAGGGGAAGCACTCTTTATTTATACATTTATACTATTTATTTATACATGTGCTTGCCCCACTCCTCTTCCTGGCGCAGAGGGAAAAATGAGCTAGACCAACCTAATTCTGAAGTTCAAAATAACAAAACAAAACCATTCAGGTTACTGGCATTGGAAGTGATCTGTTGGTTTCCCTGCAGCCAGTGTGAGTCATGTAGGTTGGTTGTTAAAGACAATCCCAGAGCTTTTCCAGAAAACAAAATGGTGATCCTGCAAGCTGTTGAACTTGCAAATGGGAACACTTGTGTGCTGATCTCTACCTGTGAAGTACACTAGTAAAGCTCATTGTGTCAGGAAAGTCATAAATATCCTTTTAAATTTACAGCATGCGGCAAAAGATGATACTCTTGAAATGAAACCGATCAAATAAATATTGTCCTCTGCTTCAGCGCTAAGTGCTTATGAATTGCCTGGTGTGTAAGCACACTTACAACAGACCTGCCACTATGCTGCCTCTAACTACAAAGAGCCAAGAGCACAACGAGGGCAATGAAAAACGGCTGCCCACCACACAAAGTGGGCTTAATCCTTCCCAAGTGCGCAGATCACATCCTCCTGCCTGCTGCCAGCATCGCCACTGCCCCCTGCTCAGAAGATGGCAGGCACCCTGAGGGTCTGTAATGAGTAAAGGTATATAGAGTTAAGCTACCCTTTACAGCAAGGTCTTTGGGAACTCAAGGATTGTCAGGAACACATATAGGCATTGATGTCATGCCCTACAGCTAGGAAAACAATTTAAAACAATGTAAGTAGTAGGCCACCGCACAGTAGCCAACATATTCGTTCCATCAAAAACAAATTAGAGTTTTTATATTTGAGTAGCATAAATGAACTGATGCGTGCAAAGAAACTCAAGTTAAATTAGAGGGAAATAATGCATTGCTGAAAACAAAATTTATTTCTCTAACTTCTAGTAAAATCTGAACTGTGTGCTCTACAATGAAAGGAATTTTATTTACCCTCTAACATTTTCAATAACAGGACACTTTCTTAGATGACAAAATTTAAAGTAAAATATTGCAGCATCAGTGGAATAATAAATACATATTTACAAGTAAAAATATGTTTGAATTAAAAACAATATACCTGACTACAAATAATTAAGGATACTGCTGAAGATACCATGATAAAATATATCCAGGCATATTTAAATAATTCATTTCAATACCTTGCATGAGATGAAACATTTATTTTCTTATTGCTATAAAATGATCAAAGGTATCTCAAATATAACTATTTAGAGATTTATTACTTTTCTTTACATACCTGCATCCCCTATAGAAACAAAGCAGAACAATCTTCCTCTCAAAAATTAAGGTCTACGTTCTACTGCCTAGATAGGAGTTTTTGAGATTTTTTTCCCATAAGTCGGGTGCAACTGTGCATATATGCTTAATTTTTTAGTACATTTAATCTAATTTTATATGCAGCCATTTGAAAATAAATCGCAGTATGTTTGAAGTCTGCTACAAAGTTTGATGCAGTTTGAGATGCAGCATATATTTTATACTAAACAGCTTTGACCTATGCACTCTAAGAACAAAAGCAGCTATAAGAGCATGTGACTTCTAATAGAAGTTTTTTCAAAGGAGTATTTTTGCCCCTTTCAAAATGTTCTTACCTCTTCTTTTGTCTTTTTTGATATGACTCTTAGCCAGTCTCCAATCATGCTGAGGACAGCTGCAAAGTAAGCAAGTCCAACAAGGATCCAGAACCACACCACTGGCTTATAAAAATCTAGATATTCAATATCTGATCCCCCTGAAAAACAACACAGTTAAAATTAAATCAAACATAATAGTTTTAGGTGCAAAGACAGTTTAAAATTAATTTTCCCAGAAAGGCTGCATTTCTTAAAACTTCTGTTTTCTTACCCAGGCAAAAATTCCTAGCAAAATGTTTTGTTGCATTTGAATAACTGTAATAAAAATTCATCCACTCTCGAAAGCAAAATTTGAAGTATGTAAATTTTAGACAATGATTGCTAATCATTCATAATATTAATAAATGAACTCAAACTGATTCCATTTCTGATATAATCCCTTAAGGTAGAGATCATTGAGGACAGCTTGAGAGAAAGGTCTTCCCACCTGCTCCAAATAACCATGCTGTACTAGATTTTAAGTATTACTCTGGCTGTAATGTGTTCATACCTTGAGAAAGCTGTTTTGCAAGGACTTTAAAACATCTCGAACTTTTAGCCTTAGTAAAGAAAGACTAACACTTGCATTAGCAAGTGTCCCTGTTGGGTAGGCAAACATTATCATCTCCATTTTGCAGAGGGAAACCAGGGTACAGGGACTTGAACTGAACTGATCATACTCAAAAAAATATGGATAAAATAGATGTCAGCTGACGGCAGCTTTTTTGAGTCCCACTGCCATAATTACCAGTCACTTCTGTTCAGCGTTAAAGAAAAAAAAGCATAAACTTCTTTTCTGTAATGGGGTATCATACAGCTATAGAGAACAGATGTCTCATCTCCACACAAAAAAGTTATGTTCTTCCAGAGCTCTTGACAATATGAAATAACTCACATTTCACATCTTGCAGTATAATAAAACAGAAGCGTTAAACTTTCAGTGCATCTCTGTTACAACAAATAAAATCAGACTTCTGGTTTATGTTGCTGCAAATAGTGGTTTAAGTGCATATCTGCCCACAATTGAAGAGTCTCTACAGTAAAACCTTTTCTGACACATAGAAGTGGCCTGTATGGGTACATAACATGTTGCTTTATGTATCTGCATCCTATACTGAAACAGTCAAAGGAAAATTGGCCCCAAAATATCATGCACCTTGTTACATTAACAAGATTAACTCTCATGTTGGGTAATGCTTTTACATAGTTTTATTATCACTGAGATTACCTGCAAATAACAAAGAATTTTACAGACAGTTATCTTTGTATGGAAGCCCTCACAGACAGAAATTTTGTTATTTTCATGTCAATTAGACCTTTTCATCAAAATACATCGAGCTGCAATGGTTTACTCAACTATCCAAGAGATGAATCCACATTGTGAAAATGGATATGCTTTGACACCCTTGTAATCCCAGGCAAAGGTAGAAGACAGCCAAACACCAATGGGATGAGTTTGTCACAGCATAAGACAAACAAAACATCAGAAATGAAGTAATTTGTTAACAACATCCATCTCACGTCAATCTAGTAAAAGAGGATTTTACGGGCGATTCACCAAAAATTTGTTGTATTTCAGAAAATCATTGATTACCACCATTTCTTTGCTCTGTCAGGGGCTAGTGTTTGGTGGTTCATCTTCTTCAGCTGTTCACACAACGCACAAGAAAGTAGCATAGAAAGCATCCACTTGGTTTTTAATTTTTGGCATGTTGTGTTTATAAACTGAAACTGGAACCTAACTCTGCCAGTCTGTGGGAAGAGTTTCCTTCACAGTTTATACTTAATTTATTTGGAGTAAAGTTAATTACTGGGGCAGGAGTTAGGACATACTCATATTCAATCAAGTTTTCTGTACTGTCTGGCCAGGAGATGGCTCCATCTAGCTGTGCCCAAAGGAGTTCAGCTTTTCTAAATTTAAAGGGACAAAAAGTATCCAAAGAAACAATCTAGGATAAGGCTTAGCAGCTGAACCCTTTTAAATGTTGAACTTCTGAATTTCAAGGACTCCTCAGGCGAATTCACAATTTAATCAAATCTCAGGGAGACAGAGAGAGACATACCTAAGGATGTTTGTCCTGAGATAAATACTGTCTCCTGTGATGTTCAAACTGCCCTAATGCAGCTACCTGGGAATGTCATTGGATAGGATTTTACTGGCAGAAAAACATGATTGAAAGTCAACTGTACTGAATTCCAAGTAAATGAATTCATTACCTACTGAATTACAATTCATTTAAATTGGTATGAATGTATTTAGGTATGAGTGGGCATAGCTAAATGTACTTATACTGAAGTACAGCAATAATCCAATGAGTTTATGCGTAACATTATAAAAAGCATATCAATATGATTCGCTATCATCTTTCTTTTGCAAAGCAAATTGGTTTATGTAGCCCTTTAGGAAGCAAAATGCTGAGAAAGCAGAAGTTGAATTCTGTTGTTTGTTTGGCAAAACCAATTTTGTGGGCTGTAGGACAAAATTTTTTTCCCAGCTTTGTTTAACCTCTACCCAAAATAGGTTACAACCACAATAAAGAAGAAATCTCACAACTGGAGCATGCTTACTCTTTAACTAGCAATTTCACTGCCATAATCTGTTACCAAGAGCAGCCACACTTCATTGCCAAGATGTTTTGTGGTAAAGATTTGATCCAAAGTAGCTTGAAATCTATGAGAAATCAAAGAGTTTTCCCATCCATCTTCATCAGAGACTACTATATTGCTGCTGCCACCACCCTTATGTTTGCAAAACAACTTCTGAATTATTTGGGATTTTCAACACTTTGGAAAGCATAGGTTGTTCTATGGCCCAGACACATACTCCTTACTGAGGTGAAGAACTCCATTTTAGTGAAGAATAGCATTAGAGAATATTTCAGTGGTGCTTTAGGACAGATTCTGCTTCTCAAGTGTATGAATATATTTATTTTTACTTATTTATATACATAAAACAAATATCTTTTAAGTAAATAATTTTCTTTACTGTTGCCACTCTTTTCCCCATTCTCTCTACAGCTAACTGACTCAAAATAGAAATATTTGATGTTGAGTATCTTAATTCCATACCAGCACAAATTTCTGAGTTATTCAGAAGTTGGCCCTTCAAATCAGGAAATGTCTATGACTTTTCATAAGCAGTAAAAATTAGTCTGGGTATAAAAATATGATTTAATTCAGTTTTAATTGCAGAATAATGAGTAGCTGTCCATCACGTCTGTTGTGAAATATCTGGCAAACATATTTAATCTACAAATGTCACCTGTCCCACTCCAAAGAAATATGGGGGTTCAGCCCTGCAGCTTGAAAGAAGTTACCTCTGAGGATTGCAGAAAGAGAGACAGAAAAAGGCTAGCTTCTGAGGAGATACAGAAATGCAGAAGGCTTGGGACAAGATAATATTGCACTGTCTGTGAGGGAGAATGTAAGTAGGCCATACGAGTCACTTGATGCTACTGAATGGAAAATGGAAAGCTACTTCAGAATACAAAGCATAGGTATAAAACACCCCTTATGCACTGTCCTGCACAGACATCAAGCAAGACAGCACTCCAACTTAAAACAGGCTGCATAGTTCACACCAGACAACCCCTATTAGGGACATGAGGTCCTGAGGGAGCAAAGAGCACTTCCAAATGCCTAAAAAAGACACAAAGCCTGCGGGAGAGCGCACAGCTCTCTTATGGGATGCTCAACACACCTCTTGCTCAGCACGACAGGAATTGATTTCTGTAGAGGCCTTTCTGCCAGTTTGTAGTATCACATGGTGAGAGCAGATCAACTGGGCTGCTATTGACCACCAGGTGAAGTGTTCCAGTTTGGTGACATTAAATGAGACTAAAATATCTCAGCAGTCTACAAACCAGGTCTCAATCCAACCAATAGAGTGCAGACCCAGGTGTCTGTATTACAATGGCCATACATCAGATTATATCACAGACTGAAACAGTAAAAAAGCAGCAAGTTAAAAATCAGAACTCAAACTAGGAAAACAAAACAAACAAACACCACCACCACCCCCAAAAAAATAACAAAAGAGTTGGAATATATTTTTAAAGTAAGACCTGTAAAATTCTGTGATCTGTTTAACTGGACCAATTGAGAAATAATCTTATGTCATCATTATACCCCACTGTGAAACAGGCTATTGATGTGCTGTTTATATTTCTGCCCTCTACTTAATTCAGTCAAGTTTTGGACATGTCACCTAATTTAGATTTGAAACCTGTTAGATTAACTCCATTAGAAATATTTGACTAAACTTTCCAAACTGCTCTGCTAGTTAAACAATTTATCCGTACATTTGACCAACATATTGTCATTTGTACATATATTCATGTGCCTCAGTGCTAACTTTAGTACCCAATAATACCTTTCATTGTAATAAAAAAATGACACATTGACGTGGAAAGATTTTTTTTCTCTTTCACAAGATATTCATAGTTTTGGCTGGATTTTCCTTTGTCATGTTCAAGTCAATGGCTTCTCTTGAAAACAAGAAAAGGGATGTTTGACTACGTCCTGATTTTCATACAACAGTGCAGGCTATAATACAGTTTTTCTTTTTTTCATGAAAAGCTACACTAAGCTTTCTTTAATAAAAAAAATTGTCTCCATAAAAAAAAGTTCAGCCACTCCAAAAATTAGAAAAATCAATTTCATAAGACAGAGGAACATTTAGTTTATTTTTTGGGGGGGGATACAGTTCATATATTTTCTTGAAATGCACTATAAGGCCTCTTTTCCCTCCCTGCATGAACTATGAGTGATCAGACTTTTATGTTTGCCTTAAGGCATCTTGCTGATGGAAACCACAGCTGATGGAAACCACAGCTGATGGAAACCACAGCTGAAATTTCCACAGGCTCCAAAGAACAACTTTGACTACCAAAGGGGATGTTTTGGCATTCTAGTTTCTGGGAACACAGTACATGATCTCATGTACAAATGAGAATAAATTTTTGAAAAAAATTTTGGAGAACTACAAGAATTTCTAATATGACAATCTGCACTACAGCCTTTAACACTATTACATTCCTAAATCCCAAGTTCTTCTGTTAGCTCCCTTTTGGTACAGCTTTTCAGAAACACACTCTCCTTTGCCTCCTAAAAGTTCTTCAGGGCTTCTCTTCATCTCTTACCTGTAGTAGTGCCAGAAAGCAGCAAATTCTATGATCGTGAAAAATGACAGATATTGTAAGAAATATTTCTTTAAACCCCAATACCTATGTTAACACAACCGTGAGATTTATATGTAGGGCTTGCAAACTTATGTTTTTTCTCTCTGAGATGACAGTTCCCAGAAAAAAGGAGATTATTTGGAAGTTTTCAACTATATAGGAATTTTGGATTTTTGAGGGAACTTCATGAGCCAAAACTGACACATATTTATGAATTATCACGTGGACCTCTGGTGTGCTAAAAGAATTGCCATTTTGATTTTTATTGCTAAGAGTACACTCTGCTATAATTGCAAATTAGAATATCACTGCCCACCACCACACTTCAGATTTAACTGGAATTCTGTGGAATCCAATGTGAGGATTTTTTCCAAGTGCATTGCACCGAGGCACTAAGTGGACTGAAGCACAATTCTGTCTGCTACATGACGAACTGAGACCACCATGCTCAAGAGGCACAATTTCAGATACAG
Organism: Lepidothrix coronata; assembly: GCF_001604755.1. Lineage (NCBI taxonomy): Eukaryota > Metazoa > Chordata > Aves > Passeriformes > Pipridae > Lepidothrix > Lepidothrix coronata. The sequence continues at coordinate 6,036,505 of NW_016690218.1, forward strand.
TACCCATATCTATCACGACAACCTCTCCCACATCCTTATAGAGCATTCCATGACTTAACTCTACGTTTCTCCCCTGTTTACAGACTCAGCTTTCCACAGCTTCAAGGAGAATGCTCTAGGCAAAGCCTATCACAAAAATATCAGTGGCCCTTTGCGTCCACACAGTAGTTTTGACTTACCTAAAGGAAAAACAAGCAACCCAAAAATCATAAAGAAAACTTAGTAATTTGTTAGAGTACAAAAGATTCTTCATATTTCCTCAAAATTAATAAGGAATCCTAGCCCTTAGGACAAATTCTCTCAGCTGTATTGAGAACTTGCAATGTCAGTTTTTTTCAGATAGCTTAGTACTTATACACACGGTGACTGTAAGCTTCCACCATGCAAAGCACATTCAATTAATATCTTACCTATTTTTCAGAATTTTTATTTAACCAGCCATGTTAAATAATGAGAAAACAAGTGGACCTCTCTGAAAAATCCTTCAAGCCACTGGCCATAAACTATATTAGTCCGCCCAAAGATGATAATATTGTCAACTTCACCTCTGACAAAATATAGTCCAGTGGTAACATTAATCTCCCAGTTAGGATGGAGTCAACATCTAACCCTGTTCTCTTGAGCATTATCTCTGTGAGTACAAGTCCCATTCCCAAATACTGAAACTTTCAGTCAATAACTTATTGCAGTTCAAATGCCAGTCTTACATGTTACTCAAAGAAAATAGAAAACATTCATGACACTTCAAAATAATGGATTTCAAAATAAATAAAAAAATGTAGCAAGTGAACCATAAAAGGCCATCAGCTATAGAACAATGTAATTCAAGGACATTCTGTAGAAAGTGTTTCCTGGTAAAATTAAAAAGCGGACGTGATGTAGGAACAAATTCTGATATCAAGTGGCCTACAAATAGAAAAGTTATGGAAATATATAATGGGAATAATGATGAATGTACTTAGTGTTCTCATTAGAGCCAAGTGGGCATTTCACATAATGCTTTACAGTAAATATAACTAGGTCTTCATAGGTCTATCATTTTTATTCCCTGACATACATGTACCCTTCAGGAATGAAAGTCTAAAGCACCCAGACTCTTGACTCAGAAACACCATAAATTTTTTATTTGATGTTAGTTAGTATCTGATCAGAATCACAAAATCCTGAAGACAGAATTAAAATAAGAAAAAGAATATGCAAAAGAAAAGGGAAAGGGAGAAACCAGTGACACACATACAAAAAAAAAATGAACATCACAAATAACTATGTAAAATTTCAACTAAATTTGATTTGCTATTTTACAGCTCAATTTTATAATTTACAAGAATCTTTGGCAATTTCTCATGCAACCTTCATTTTTAGAATGCTTTCATAGCTTCGTATCTTCAACAATAACTAAATTTCCTCCCATTTTACCCAGATCATTTATGACTCTTGGGAGTGGTCTTGTGCTGGATTTGATGATCCCTGTGGGTCCCTTACAACTCAGCGCATTCTGTGAGTCTGTGAATATGTCAAACAGCTCAGATACTTCAGAGGTCCTTGTCGTGCTTCAACAACCTTCTGCCAGCAACAAGACCAGTCACATTACTGCCGTAAGGCAAAACTTCATGCAAGTTTATAAGAGGAGTTACCCAGTTTGAGACCCTCAGCTTGGTACACTTGGACTCACGCAACAGCCGTGGGTACAGATGAGGCACAGGATGAGCCCACAGCACGTAGATGTCAGTTATAAACGCTACACTCCAGGAGAGTAGCTATGGACAGCAGCCCAGCACGTCTGTCCTTCTCAGCCACCTCTGCCTTGCACAGAGTTCAGAGCTGGGAGAGGTGTTTCATGAAAGAGAGTTGATAGTGCCGTACAAGCAGAAGCATCAAATCAGGCTGAAGAAAGTAAATCTCAGACTCAAAGCACAAAGCTCTGAATTTCTGATCCTCACTTCTACGCATCACTGACTTTGATCAACATGCTATCTCAACAGAGACAGCATACACTTAAATCTATTCTGAGAAGTGGACTAACACCTCTAACACCTTTTCAATAAAAAAGTTGACACAGAGAACCAGCCCAAGCTTTTTTTAGCTCAGTATGTCAAAGTTATTTGCAACCAATCCAGGTTAATAGAATCATAAAAGTTGGACACGTTATCTATGAATTGTGCTAAACCTTCTCCTTACATTACAAAACACACATGGGCCAAACACATACTGACAAAAAAAAATCCCAGAAGCAGGATCCAACAGCATTTACAGTCACTTCAATGACAGAAACAGATTTCTGGAACATTTTAAAGTAAGGGAGGCACACAAGAACTAAATCATATAACTTTATAGGGTGAGACATTTTTAGCAACTCCAGCTGAAAAGATATTCATCTTAAAATACTGTATTTATTCTTGCACTTCATTATCTGTAAGAACAAAATAAAAAAAACCTATCTAAAAATTAAATTTCTTCTAACAGTATAGGAGGAGAATAAACACAGTATGCAGAAACAGGCACCATGACTTTCATTGTCCCACCTCCCATCTCTAGACTGCCACATCAACCAAAATGAGGGCAGGTCCTGTTACATGCACTGGCACAAGAATGATAAAGGGTAAGACTGGGAGACAGGCACCACAAGAGAGACATGTCTGTCCCAAAAATAAGACAAAAAGTGCAGAGTAAATATCACTGTGCAGAATATTATAAGATAAAAAGTTAAGAGGAAATCTTACCTGCAACATAGTCACCAAATCCAATGGTGGTTAAAGTGATAACCACAAAGTAGATTGCATCTAGTGTGTTCCAGCCTTCTATGTGCTTGAATATGACTGCAGGAAGAGCAACAAACAGCACGCAGCCAAACAGTATGAATATTATTGTTGAAATTATGCGAATCTTTGTCTGACTCACATTCCATTTCTGGAAATAGAAGGGGAAAGAGAAGAAATCCATGGTTAATAAAACTGCACATAACTCCACATAAATACCCATCCATCACCCCTGGTGTTCACTGCATTGCTCTAGAAGACAGTGCATTATAACTCTCAAACAGGAAAATCCAAACAAGATTTTATTTTTGAAGAGGTTTCAAAGCAAACATGACTATCCTAGGATAGTCATACTGTGGCCACATTTGTGTTCTGTGTGAGTGGCATGTATAGCATTAATTAATATTAACAGCTGATCATGCTAAAGTTTTGAGGGGGGTCTAGATATTCAAGTGACCTTCAAGCAGTGCAGGCACCTGTAATATCTCTACTTCTGTGCATCCACAAATAAGCAAACAAATAGGGTGACTTTTAACCATACAGTTCTCTCTAGTCAAGTAATTGGCTAAACACAACCATAGAAAACAGAACTGGAAGTGATGTAAGAGATCACCTTTTCCAAACCTGGTCCAAGACAAAAACAACCCCACTTAAGCCACTGCAAACACATTACTGGCCAGACATGTGATTGTGCTTAATTGCTCTTGTCATTTGAGAGTTTCCAATGCATAACCTGCATCTCAACTCCTTCAGTTTAAGTATATTATTTATGATCTTATCCAAGGCAAATCAAAAGATTGCTGGTTTTGTCTTTCCAGCAAACTTTCACAGGTGTTTTCTTTCAGTCATATGTTCTTTAGTCCAAATAAATTAATTTCGTTGTTTTTCTTCCCCTTTCAATTCTTGTTGTTATTACTTGGCATGAGCAAACTATCCCATGTCTCACTAAGTGTTGTACTAAAAACTAGATATGAAAAAAATAGCACAAAATAGAGTGGAAGGATCCTTTCTTATGTTTTGCCTATTATTATATTTACTTTCCTATTTATACTTTCAACTGTGATGTAGATTTTTCCACAGCAATAAGACATTAACCCATATGAGCCCCTAGAGTCTGCAGAAAGTTTCTATAAAATTGCACCTATACATCTGTAATTGACATATAATTGAATATTTTATTATTCCTTCCAATAGTACTTTGAATTTGTCCTTCTTGAATTTCAACCTATCTATTCAGGCCTCTTTTCAAAATTTTTAAGATAATTTTGAATGCTAATTCTGTCTTCCACCTTTTGGTTCTCTCCCCATTTTGAGATAATCTGTAGATTTAATGAACCAAGTTGTTAAGGTATTGTGTCAGCTACTAATATTTTCTTCTAAGCTGTACCAAAGCTAGAACAGACTACTGCAAAGTCCCATTTGACATGGTCAGCCAATTTAACATTTTACAAAAAAAGTTTTCCATCCATCCAACGCATACTGGTTCAGCTTAAAAGAAGGGAATATATAAACCCAGAAATTTCCACAAAAATAGATCAAAAATGAAATCAGATTGTTCATGGTGCAGGTTTTCTTGTTTTTAAGTTTTAATGGAAATTGTATTTTACAGTCAACATGACCAAGGTCAAGCTGCTGTAACCCAAATCACAGTAGCAGCTTGGGTTATGGCAACATAAAATTCCCTGCTCTGACACATCAGCACCTTCCAGTTTCTTAGGAGAATTAATAAATATGATAAAGGACTGCAACTTAAAGACTAGTGTTTTCTTTCAGATGTTGTCAAAAGAGGGAAAGATACTGCTTTTTGTGTCGGGACATTCTTGTTGCAGGGATACATCCATGAGGAAAAAGAAAAAAAAGGAAAACCATTATCCCTCTGAGCAAAAGAGACACAAAAATTGATTTCAGGTCTTCTATACTTTTAAGAAAAGAAAATCAGTTATAAAAACCCAGAAATTATAAAATGTTCCTGTCGAATGTTCTTGTCTTTTTTAGACAAGCCTCAGTGGATTTCTATGTTATTCACTAGTACCTTGTCTGGACCTGAACTTACGGTTCAAAGCCAAAAATACATGCCTTTTCTAACACCTTTCAGGCTTGTATTTACGTGTTGCATAAGGCTACTCAGCACAGGCCCAGTCTGCTTTGCTTCAAAAATAAAGCCATGTCAGACCCTTTCTATACAGAAAAGGTGTCCCCCATGAAAGATTAGGGCTTGTTGCAGAAAAACAGGCCTTCTAACACCAGCAGTGCTGATGCAAACAAAGCTACAAAGTCAAGTTGGTTACTAAGTATTCACAGCTTCAAAAATCTGTTAGTCAAGTCCTTCCTACCTTTTGCTATACATCTGGTTGCACTGATGAGCTATACCCTGTTTTTCAGACTTTTAATTTCAGTGGTTAAATTTAGAATAACAAGCAGCATGAAAAACAAACGAGGCAGCCCGCATACTCACAACGAAGGTATCTTCTACTTTGGCAATTCCTTTTCCAAAGATTGTCCCTAGTTGGTCTCCAACACCAGCCAATAGAAAACCAAACAGAGGAATTCCCAATAAGGCATAGATGATACAGAATATCTTTCCACCTTGTGTGCGTGGTGAGATGTTTCCAAAGCCTAAGTTACAAACAACTTGAGATGTTTAAGAGGTAACAGATTTTACATTACACATTTTAAAAGGACTACAGGAACAGAACAGTTAAAAACACAAGTCCTACCAGGTTAACCATATGACACAGCAAACATTGTGAAAAATTAAGTGAAAATGTAGGTCATACAATCCACTCTGAGCTAAAATTAAACTGCTGAACAATTCACCAACTTATCTTCTGTGTGTACTGTGGAGAAGAAAAACTCTGAGAAATGTTTTCTTTAATTACATGACAGCTCTTCTTATCTACTACATATAGTTAGTAGCAATTGGTTGTTATGCCTTAGCCTCTGCTACCTGCAAGTGTCTGCTACCGGGCTTGTAATTGGCTGCAGTACCTGTAAGCAACATACAATTTTCCTTCAGACAGGCTGAGTTTCAAAGTGAAGCAGTCTGAAAAAAAACACTTGGATGAGCAAAACAGGGATTTCTAGCATAAATAGGACTGCTTAGATTCTTCATTATTAAAGGCTTTGGTTCTTTCAGTGTTGCAAACAAATCTTAGAGAAAGAGTTCACAGCTCTGTCCATTTGAAAGCGGAAATCATTTTGTCTTCACTGGCTTGTGTGTAAAAGAGCACCCCAAAATGCCTGAGTTGGCTCATTTGCTGCTGGTCCACTTAGAACAGAGAAACTGAAATACAAAGAGCACAGGCCCCAGCACCCACAGAACGCCCTCAAAAATAGCTCATAAATAAGTAGCAAAATATTTTAGCATGTAATTGAGAAATTTGTTAGTGTCTTATATTTTGCATGAGTTGCTCCATATACACATAAGTCCTTCAATGAAAATCCATTTTTCCTGTGAATGAGATAATAGACAAATTTTAATTTTAAAATAGCTTAGTGCTTTTTCACAATGTATTTAAATATTCTGAGCATGTTGGTTTAACATATAGGTTTTCTTTATGAAACCTATTATCCTAATTATTGGTTCTGCTCTCATGTAGGTAAGCTACACCAGAGCTTTGTTGCCAAAACTACTTTTTCCTTGCAGTACACACAACACAAAGCTGTCCCTCGCCTAATTTGGAACAGTTTGCTCAGAGAACTGGTGCATGCCCTGTCCCTGAAAGTTTTTAAGACCAGCATGGATGGGTGTCTGAGCAACCTGGTCTAGTAAAAGGTATCCCTGCCCATGGCAGAGATGGTTGGATCTAGATGATCTTGATCCTGGTCCCTTCCAACCCAGGCCATTCTGCGATCCTATGATTCATTAAAATAAAAATAAATCACATTGGGAATATGTTATACTCCTAGATAATTTGCCCTAACATCTATGTTCAGATAGTCATTATATAAACAACAAATGCAATGTTGATAGAGTTCAGTTAGATAAAAGAAAGTTGATATAAAAATTTTCCCCAAATGTTGACTAATAAACCTTGTCAAACTAAACAAAAAGAGCAAAATTACAGGAAATATCAAATACAGGTTGTGGAGTCCGACAGCTTTTAAAATTTTCCCTGCACTAATATAGTAAAAAAAAAGTGTGAATCAGGCGAATGGAAAAAAGTCACAGGAACTTTAGACTATCCTAGTATGCTTCCCTAAATGAGAGTCAGGGCTAAAATTACTGTTAATTATAATTCAGGAAATTTCAACTCCACTGAATTTGCTCTGTCCCTTCATGCACCAAGGGGTAAGGACTCTTGAGTTTTAAAATAAAATTAGCTCATCACCAACCAAAAAGGGACAAACAGATCCAAGCTGTTTTCATAAACATGCCTGTTTATGCATCAACAGATGCTTGAATAGTTCCAGGGTGTAATTCCTGGGAGGTCTCAATGGAATTCAGAATCAGGAATCTGGATACAACAGATTTAGAAAACTCATACTATGGGATTTGGAAATTGGTCTCTCCCCCCCTTTTTTTTTTGTGTGTGCACTTGCTCCACAAAAGAGATGTCTTGTAATAGTGGCAAAACACCAGTGCAGTGAAGCACATGCCAAGCAGGCAGTTTTTCTTGGCTTACTTCACAAAATAAACAGGCATTCTCTGAGCATCTCACAGCTATTACAGAGACAGTTGCTCTGGAGCATGCTTCTCATCCGCTGCTAATTGGTAAGAGGACACTAAGTTCACGTTCAGCTCTGTATATTCTCCTCCCTAAATCGGTTATGTCTTCCTTGAGGGAAAGATGCTGACTCACTTCTACACTCAAATTCTTGTTTTTCATCCTAGAAACTGTCAGATGCTTTTCTTTGATAAACAACAGAAAAGGTATTGTATTATCACTAATACTTTTTCAAAACTCTCACACATTACCAGATAAACCAACAGGGAGGAGTTTATTTGTGTCCAGATGCTCACTGCACATAATACAAACCATAGTGCTCTCAGCATAGGCGATGTACTTTAGCGACCTGATCCACCAAGGGGTTTCCATAACACAGTAATCACATTTCCTACTGTGTCATGTTTTATAACAGGCTGCTGCTGTACACCACAGCCTACTTTGTGAGTTACACAAATTGTCCTTCCATCCTACTTTCAGCTTCTCCAGTGAAAAGCTAATCCATTATTTATACAACAGGAGAGGAAATGTATTTATATTTCATATGGTTGATGTAATTCCCAGGGGGCTTGTGTCAGAAAAATATTATTATTTTCTTTAAATAATAACAATTAAGACAAAGAAAATTTTGTTGCTAAGTAAAAAACAAGGAAAACTTAATTTGGGGCACAGTGTTTGGAGGGGAGTTCATGGTCACAGGAATGCCACCGCATATTTCTGCGTATCAAGCAGCTCTTCTCCATGTGCAGGGCAGGAATGCCCGGCCCCACTGCAGTAGCTCCCTGACATGGTGTTGTCACTTCAGAGTTCTCCCTTCTGTCCCAGAGCCCAGCTTAAAGTATGGCTGTGACTGTCTTGTTCACTGAGAAACCTCAGGGAATAAGCCACATCACACCATGCTCTTCTGCCTTTTCCCTGCCTCAGAGTTGCCTAGATGGGATGTGAACAGGACACACACACTGCAGTCATAAAGGCAGCCTCAGTACCTTGGTTACTCTTCACACCTTGAGTCCTGTGCAGTTTATCACTTCCTCTGTTTCTACTAAGTGGTTCCTACTACCGGTTCCTAGAACAAGTTTGTTCCTCATATCAACCAAAAAGCTTGGTTTTGAAGTGGAAGTGAACAAAGGGCTTAATTTAAACTTGCTAAGTTTATTGGAAAGTTTCCCTCAAGGTTTTTAACCAACGCTATCCACAGTGAACAGTACAGAGTACAAAATTCAACTTGCCAAATGAGATCAGTTTCATCCAAAATAGTGTCTTTTTCAGACAGTCCCTCCCCGATGCACCCTCCCCACTTCACTTTCATAACCAGGAGCATGATTTGCCTCCTAATTTCACCACATCTCTTTCATGTCCTGCTAAGTGCTTAGCGTGCTTTTAGTGTCCAAAGGTCTTGTCTCTGAGAAGCAGCTGTGGACAAGAAATGCATTTTAGAAGGAGTTTCCGCCGACCCCTGACTGAATTAAGAATAAAAAGCCATTGTAAGTAGGTTGTAACTAATTGCTCCACTCAACAAAATAACATATTCCATAGTTTCAACTCCAAACCCCTTAGAGCCTCTGATATTCAAATCAGATTCAAAGGGAATCTGGGTCCTCTTGGTCAGCAATAGAGGTGGAAGCAGAGCTATGCTAAAAGAAAGGGAAAAAGAAAGATTTTTTAGGATTCTTTTTTATTTTCATATTCTCTTTTTTGACATCTTTCTTTGAGGATAAAAGTGTCTGTAACTTTCTCATCTGAAGCAGATTTGCTGTTAAGCAGAAATTAGTAACTTTGTTTTGCTCGAAAACAATAATAGATTTTTAATTATCAATGTTTGAAGTTTCAATTTCTGGTTGAGTCTTTTTCTCCCTCATGACAAACATCAAGTTATATTGTGAATATGGGGAAGTCTGAAATGCTATGAATTCTCATACAACTGACAAGACACTTTTGTTCAGATGATGAGTGTGTCCTTGCACTCAAACATTCATAAAAAGGAAGACTGACAATTAACTTAAAGAAATATCTTTTTTCTGTTTTAACTAGAGAAAGAGATCCCTTTGCTTTCCAGTTAACCACTAACTCAGTTCTTCAGATAGCTCTTTTAGACCCACATATTCAGAGTGGATTTAGAAAAACTCCAAATGAGCATGTTTTTCACAGAAAACTATTACTGAAACTAGCTGGCTGTAATTAAGTATTTCTCATGTGAGAGATTATAGATGCTTTTGAGAGTTCCAGGACTAGATTTTTACTCGTAAAATTGACTGGATGAGAGTGTCACCACTTATGATTAATTTATAGAAAATATCTCGAGTGAGATTGAAAGGTCTGGGGAAGTTTTGAAACATTTTCTTTCCAAACATGAAAACATAAATTCAAACACTAGTAAATGTTTCCTCATTGTTTTTGACATACCTCAGACTACACGAGGCATCATTCTTCAGGTATCAAATAAAGCGAAAATTATACCAAATTAATGTCACATATTTTGAGATATGAGAATCTACTCTCAGTGTAGCTTTGGATATGCAGCCCGCTGATGGAACAGCTCAATACTGGAGGATAAATGATTTGCTGAGCAGGCGCACTCTTAATTACACAAAAATGAATTACAGAAAGTTGATACTGAGAAGATTTCATACACTCAGAGAAAAGGCTGAGCTCCTGGCCTGCTGAATCCCACGAGGGTGGAGCCAGGGGAAGCGGCTGCCACGCCCTTGGCCTCAGCCACTGGGCACTGTGTGCAACTGATGGCAGTATCGCCACGGATTCACATCCACCCTGACCCCCAGCTCAATTACAGCGATTACCCTTTTGATACTGACTGTCAAATTGATTTTAAGAGATCAAAAGACGCTTTTTCTAGGCCCTGAGGAGCTATCTGATGAAATCCTTATGAAAGGTACCTCACTGAATTTCTAGAAGCTAAAATGCTTTTTCCCTTTGGATGACTACTTGGGTTCAGGAGATTAGCGTTTAAATACATCCCTGCCCATCAGTGCCAAAGCAAAGATATGCACTTAATCACAGACAAATAAGATATGCCTTTTAGCATAAATAATGGTGTAGACATAATTATTAAACAAAAAGATAGTGTATGTACCCTTACTGACTATGGGGAAGTGTCTGCATACACTGCACAAATACTGTAACTTGCATGGCTGTGTTCATCGTGTGGAAAAATCCACATTTTTACTCCGATCTCTTTTCCTTCCCTCTTCTTAACTCTGTCCTACACTTCCAAGTTTGAAGTGTACACAAATATACACATATTTGTGTATGCCTCTGTCATATATTTATATATTTATAAATATTTCATGGGGTTTTATGATTTTAGTTAGTACTAATATAAGGGCATTTTCAGTTTTCCATGTGACTTCCCTCAACACTATGAAGTAACTACAAAATTCCTATTCCCTTTTTGACAAGCAGGTAACTGAAGCACAGAGGGAAGGAAATTCCAAAATTCTCTAGGTCCATAACTCACACCAAATCCATGGGTGAGGACTATGCATTACATTGACCCCTAACAAGTGAAAGTTTGGCATCCAAAGTTTTCAAAGAACCTCAGCCAAGACCACATAGATATATGTTGTCAATATTTACAAAATCTTTGGACTGCCCTCCTGTCAGGGCCAACACAGATGCACATGTCCACGCACATACATTCCTGAACACAGTCCAAGAGAATCTGAAGGCTGAATAAGGACAAGGATTATTCTAAAATCTAAGTACTTGGATGCATTGAACACGAATACTCTTGCTTTGAAAGTACAATATTCCCGTGTTACATATATTCAAGAACTCTTTCACACGTGCACATTCTATGTGTTACAGCCATCGCTTACAAGCTGTTGCCTGTGGATCCCGTTATGAGGACGCAGATAATGCTCTTCCATCAAGTTAATTCAATTGCATGTACAGAAAATAATTTAATTTTTAAATTTAAGAAATTCCTGCATAAGTCTTGCTGAAGAAGGAGCCCTGTGCAATAACACAGAAGTAAAAGGTATCTCTGTTTTAAACAATATTCAGCTATGAAACTGAAAATCTCTACTTTACAGAAGTTGTGCGTAATTTCTTCATAGACTCATAGAATCTTTCAGGTTGTGAGAGCTCTTTAAAGACTGATCCCATTAACCTAACACTGCCAAGCCCACCACTAAACTATATCTCTAAGTACCACATCTACACATCTTTTATATACCTCCAGGATTGGTGACAATCATTTCACTCATCCGCTCAAGCTCCCAGAAGACAATTCTTTAGTTTTAGTCATTGATTTGGGAACCATGTTGTCAATGAAGTACTGCTGTTTATTTGGTATTTGTTATTCTCTGGAATCCAACCTATAAAATTCTTATTTTTAGCACTAATACAAAATTCTATGTTGCAAACCTGTAAATATATTATTTTGAAGATTATGATGTTCCATCTTAAGCCTGAAAAAAAGACATTTTATTAAAAAAACCTCTCTCAATTACCAAAACCCCTCTTTAAACTAGGAATAATAACGGGAAAACCTATACTGACATTAATAAAATGTCAAGAACTGACAAGACAGCAGCTGATCTCCTTTCAGTGGTTTCTTTTCATCTGTGTTCTGTGGGAGCAGTAATCAAATCAATAAAACTTCTTTTAAAAGAACAGGCTATAAATATTCATAGAAAATAAGTTTCCTTCAAGTCAAGTCAAAGTGTTGTGCTAGAGAGGTGAAGGAGCATTGAAAGGAAAGTCTCTGTATGGATACAGAAGCTGTTGCAGTATTGAATAACCCACATTCAGTTGCTAAGGCAATTTCTAAAGGAACTGGGTAATAACTGTTAAAATACTTTTAAAAGCTTAAACACCAACTCAGATAGCTCTGCCTCCCAGTACAGGTTCTTCATTTCATTCAGCTGTCACTTCGCCCACTAAAGAGTATGTACATCTCATCAGTAGTAGGACTTCTCTCCCTTTTCCAATTATTTCCTTTTGTTGTTGCTTTTGTTGTTATTGCTTGTAATAATTTTACCTCTAATTCTTATACTAGCAATATTGAATCAGATCCAAAACTCAAAAACTCCCACTTGCTTTTTTCCTCTAAGCAAGATTGCTCCATGGGAGCAAGATGCCTGGCTAACACGGCTGGCAAAAACATGATGTACTTTAAACGAAAAAGTTAATATTTAACAATATCATGAAACTTTTATTATCCCCATATTTTTATCAAGTGTAAATCTATATCAAATGCGACAAAGTGACACTTGTTCTACACAAAAAGTCAACAGAAATATCAATGTGTAGATAAAATCAATTAACCCAGGTGATCCACAGAAAAACAAAAATTGTGAATTTTAGATGTACTGAAAAAAACAGTACATGTACAATTTTTCTGATGCTGCAATTTTTATGGAAATCTGAAACAACTTTTTTTTCTAGAGTTTGGGGGCTTTCTTTCAATATCTTTCTTTTTTGTTCCCTATAAGTAATTGGAGAAACAGGCTTGCATTTTTGTTTACAAATAAATCAATTCTTGCTGCTGGGTAAAGCAAGTTTTGCTGGCCTCTCCATCCCAGGGGCAAAGCAATCCACTTTCTTTCCAGCAGAGTGAAAAACTACCCTGCCTCTACATGTTTCTGTCTTCCCTACAAATAATAAAATGTAGCAGAAGTGTTAGCAAATTAAAGCTGTGGCAGACTTACAGAAACAAATGAGATGGGAACAGCTAAAACATGTCAAGTCTCCAGCACTTGGCTTTTCTCTCTAGGAGCACTGCTATTCCCAGAGGTGAGGACATCCAGTTTCCCATGAAACATATTCTGTGCTAGCACAGGTGCTCTGTGAACACACCTGGGTTTAAGTGAAGCCACACATTTAAAACAAGAACTAAAAACCTCATGATCAGCAGACTTGGACCTCAAATCATGTTAAGCTGATACAAATGGGCAAAGTGAATGCAGGTACCCTGACCTATCAGGTAAGCTATAATTTTCTTTCCCGTTTTAAACTTTTCTTCATGTACCCTATTTCACTTCAGGAGACCTTTCCCCCGGTCTGTGTTCAAAAATACAATAATTTTTCCTCAGCAATCTTTTCTTTCTGTATCTACTCTTGCTTATATGCTGCGCATACACAGCCCCTGTATCCAGACCATTTACCCTGAATCAGAGATAGGCAGAGAAATTCTGGCAAAGAGAGAGCTGTGCAGGGGACAGTGCAAGGAGATTGCCAGGAAAGAGAAACTCCTTATTTACACATAAGTACAGAGTTGCTTAATCTTAGTGAGACAGGTAGGAAGAAGGGCTCTTCAAGAGAAAATATGTATAAACATGTTATTTTTACACGTCAAATAGCCACATACTTCATTCCTAACAAAACTGCTTCTTGATGCAGTCCTAACATATGCCAGCATATTATAAAACAACTTCCTCAAAAATTTAAGGTTAAAAAAGAAGGGACACTGCCACATTTCTAAAAGAAAAAGGTCTGAAGATCTTTATTCATGGTATTATTTTCTTATTAAAAAAAAAGGTATTTTTTTGTCAGTGAGGCTCACCATCAAGTACATAAAAGTGTGAAGCTAGTCTTCTATTTTTCTTTCTCTTTCTTTTTTTTTCTTGAGAAATCTTTCCAATTAGGACTAATGTGAAATCTTAAAAGAAGACAAAATGAACAACCATGCATAAATAACTTCTATTGACTTCACACTTTAAACTTCTAGCTACTTATGTGTTATATTCCTGATTCAGCAAAGCAAGTAACATGTTTAACTTTCAATGTTACCCGAACAGAGATAAATTTAAACATTTTTAAATAACTGCAAGCTTACTCATTCTGTCAGCATATACACCTGCAAAGATGAACAAGCATATGTACTTTTTCAAATTAAATTCTTTAAAGATTTTCTATTGACTTTTCTACACTCTCATGATGTGGCAGAAATCAATCCTGCAAATCACACTGTCACCAGGTCTTTAATTTCCCAGAATGTCACACTGTTCAACAAAAGATTTTTGATAAAATGTCATTATCCAAGCATTTCAAGAAAGTGCAATTACAAGACTGCAGAAATATTTTAAATCTTTCAAAGGAACAAGAATTAATTTCTGCTTCCACAGTTTTTAGTGACTTAAAACTCTGCAGGTGTGTGGGTTTTTCCTTTGCAGCAAGAGTTCAGCAGAAGACAGTGGAAGATGAGCACTCTGTAGCTCATCAGCATCCTATCAACCCTCAGTACAACTCCATGCCCTCATCCAAGCCACTTGGTGAACTGTCACTTTAGAGATTCCCATGTGATTCTTTGACAAAGAGAGCAGTCTAAATATACGAATTTACAGAAAAGATAAATTTCTCATAAAAGTTTGTGATTCTAAGCAAAAGTTCCTAATGGATCAGTAATTGAACATAAATTTACCTCTGTACTATTGTGTGCAGTGCAAAATAAATCCCAAATTTCATGCTTTTAGTTCACTGAAATATTTTGTTTACATTCCCAGCTTACTTTTTCAAGAAGCCATTGTGATTTACAGTAGAAAGGAATTTCAGCATGTGGAAAAATCGTGAGTAATTATTTCCTTCACACCATCCTATTAAGTATACAGGATATGATTTTTCTTTTACAAAGTAAGTGGAGTCTTTTAGAAATCTCTAATCATCTCACCTGTGCATAAGAAAGTAATTCAAACTGAGACAGAATGCTTCATGAGACAGAGATTAAGGCTTTCAGCTAAAGAACTCCCATTTATATAATCTTGTATTTCAGTTCACGGGGGAAAAGAAACACTAAAACAAATATATATAAAAATTAACCACATGTAAAGATACTTCTCAAGCATTATTTCACTTCTTTTCCTACTCTCCAAAGGCCTAAGCTGGAATACAAACAGCTGAGTTAGTGTAGGCTAAGCCATCTGCCTCTGCAAACACAGCTCTGAGGCTTTCTTGGACTATGGGATATGTATATAGCCTCCTGAAGTCAGGTATGAAATATGGTCTCAGTTAGACCAACCCCACCAATCTAGAGTAAGAAAAGATATATTTATTAAACAAAGGGAAAATCTAAAGGGAAATAACTTAAGATTTTGACATCTAAAAAGCACAGATCATCAGCTCACACATTTAGTGCTTCTCTCCCTTATGGCTGTGAGGCACAAGACACAACCCATCTCTTCCCTGGTTTTCCCAAAAGACCTCCAGGTATTCCCCACAACCTCATGGAGATCCTTGTTGAGACTATCAGCCTTCTGTCCTATTTAAATCTAGAGTACCTGAGGGCATTTCACACCCTGCAGGATCTGACAGCCTACATGAAAGCAAGTGCTGACCCAGGGAAGACACCAGAAGCAAACGAAGTCCTGGACTGAATTACCACTGTCAAAACGAAAATGGAGTCAGAAAAGGAAAGATGGCCTTTGGGGAGTGCATATTGATGTCTTTCAGCATAAAAGTTTTAGGTTTAATGGATGAAGGTTTTATATAGTTCCTACTTCGAACAAGCATTTTAGCCAGTTTTAAAACACAAAAGCACGTGTTTACTTTTTTCTCTGCGTTTCCTTAAGTGTTAGTATGCCTTCTGAAAGCACCAGCTCCCTTTTCATCAAAAGCACAATATCTCTTTGAACTGAAAGACAAGTAAAACTTTTTCCTGAATAAAATAATATTGCTTCTTTTCCCCTAAAACATGAAAGCATATAGAGATACAGACAGCACAGCAGTTATGCAAGCTAAGGACAGTAAATCTTAATGACTTTTAAATAAAACTTTACTTGACTGAGAAGAGGACAGTTACATTAAAGCATACTTTATGCCCTTATTCAACCTTAAAAAATTAAAAGTGAGATGAACGTAAAAAGAGTAATATTCTTAATAGTATTTTTAGCAGATGGTATATATTGATATTCATTTTTCTGTTGTTATTATTGCATTCTGAAATGCATTGCAGAAATGTGCTAGTTAGCCTCACTGAAGGTCACTACTATTCCATTACTTCCAGAATAAGCAAATAGTTGCTCAGATTCATCCTTTTAGAGTTTTTATCAATTTTTTAGCTGCTGTGAATTCTGTATTAGTTACTTCAGTTTGAAACAGTAAATGCATGGAATTTCAGAAAAAATCCTATATAAAGAAAGAAATCTGCACTCATTCTCTTTAAATGCATTTTGTCCTTTCACACAGAAAAGAATTGCTAGAAAAAAATTTAGATGCTATCTACTTTCTCCAAAAGTTTCCATTTTTATTCAGGAATATATGATCCTGAAAAATCACACCAACATAACCAAGACTGTCTATCTTGAAGGGTTTATAGAAGAAACCAAATGCTGCAAATTAGTTCCTTTATATTTTTTGGCAAATAATAACAGTTGATTTTGCAGAAGCCTGCATAACAATCACAGAGAAAACAAAGCAATATATACTTTCACTAATATTATTTGCTTTATATTCAACTTGAACAAGAAAATTAGAGTAGCTAGTTTGTGTCCAAATATGAAAAAAAAATTAACTCCCATTTTATTTAAATGGAATTATCACGGAAAGGTACTACACTAAATATTTTGTAACTCCATCTGCTTTTGCTTACAGGATCTCATTTTCCTCAAACAGCCAGAATGGAACCTAACTGGGGTGATAACTGGGAAAAGAGTGAATGTTTTAAAAAATCCCACCCAAAGCCTACATTAATTTGTTTTCACTACGTTGTCGAATTCTACTGGATACTATTCATCAAGAAAAATCAGATGATGACAGTTAATTTTGCAGCAAGTAACTAAACTATTACGAACTGAAGCCTTCAATTTTTAGCTTACTTTAACCAGGATTTCTTTTCTGAGACTAGAAATATTTGTAAGAGTCTTCTCTCTCAGTTTGGTATATTTCACAGCTTCATCTGTCAACACAAAAATGGGGCAAAAAAGTGTTTGTTGTCATTTTGTTTTTTCAGTATGGCTGTGTTACTCTTGGTAGAAAAAGAACCATTGAATGAATTCTTTATGTTTACACACAAACAGATGGAAGCAAAACGACCTGGCAATATGCACCGGCAGCCCAGAAAGTCAAACTGTATCCTGGGCTGCATCAAAAGAAGCATGACCAGCAGCAGGTCAAGGGAGTTGATTCTCCCCCTCTAACCATGAGACCCCTCCTGAAGTACTGCATCCATTTCTGGGGACCCCAACAAGGGGATGTGCAAGTGCAAATCTAAAGGAGGCCACGTAGACAATCAGTGAGCTGAAGCACCTCTTTTATGTAAAGAGGCTGAGAGAGCTGGGGTTGTTTAGCCTGGAGAAAAAAAGGCTCCAAGGAGA
This sequence comes from Lepidothrix coronata, assembly GCF_001604755.1. Lineage (NCBI taxonomy): Eukaryota > Metazoa > Chordata > Aves > Passeriformes > Pipridae > Lepidothrix > Lepidothrix coronata. The sequence continues at coordinate 6,054,199 of NW_016690218.1, forward strand.
CTTTATAGTACCTTCCAATACCTAAAGTGGGTCTACAAGAAAGCTGGAGAGGGACTTTTTACAAGGGCGGGTAGTGATAGGATGAGGGGATGTGGCTTTAAACTGAAAGAGGGTAGGTTTAGATTAGATATTAGGAAGAACTTTTCTGTGAGAATGGTGAGGCACTGGAACACACTGCTAAGAGAAGTTGTGGATGCCCCATCCCTGGCAGTGTTCAAGGCCAGGTTGGATGAGGCTCTGAGCAACCTGGTCTAGTGGAAGGTGTCTCTACCCATGGCAGGGGCAGGTTGGAACTAACTGATTTTAAGGTCCCTTCCAACTCAAACCATTCTATGATTCTACAAATTTTATGTCTATTCATATTGCTAAAGTAGGATTCAACAGTGCGAGTCTTCTGATTCCTTTCTTTACAATATTTATCATCTGGCAATTTAAATTTTTCCACGCCAAAAGAAATACCTTTAGGCTCTCATCTGGCTACTAAGACATTAATGAAAACCCTACTACACCCCAGGTGTTTATGTTGAAGTTAAAGGAATGTATATTTTCCTCATAAAATAAGACCACAACGTTAACTGCATGTATTTCTGTGGTCCAATGTACATTAGCTCCAACCAAAAGGATGAAACTCTGGGACCTACAGGTTTCCCATACTGTAGTTTCTGAAATCAACCTAAAGTAGTACAATCCCATACTGCAAGAATTATAAGTGCATGGATGGTCATAACAGTTCTTCCAGATGAGACTGTTGGCAATTTGGGTTACTTGGTAGTTGGAGACTAGAGCACTAGATACATAAAAATTATGAACAATCAGACTAGAAATATTTTTTCTTAACAATTCTATGTAATTTAATTTATACTAAGTTCTGCAACTTAGAGGGATCAAAATAGGTAAAAAGTTTTAACCTAAATAAATCCTTAATGAAATGCCTACAGATGAAACCTATTCTCCAAAGAAATACTATTCCCAAATGCACTCTTCAGTGGAATAAAATGGTTATATACGCATTCTAGAGGAGTAGAGCTGAATGATCCAAAGCTGCCTCTAGTTGAAAGAGCCATTATAAATAGACATAGGACCACATACAATACAACCACACTCAGGAAACACAGAGAACATAAAAAGATTCTACATAATAGTGTCATATTCTTTTCATGTCTTCAATTATACTAATGTAGCATACACACAAAAATTAATTGGGTGCAACAGATGTGCCTTTCCTTCTTGTTACTTGCTTCAAGACAATTCCTTCAGAAATTACCTAATGTTAAATCAAAGTGTTCCAGAAATACAGTAACAGTAACTCTTATGAATCCGTATTGGTCCATTTATTTAAGCAAACAAGAAATGCTCTTCCAAAAAGATGTTCTGACTAAGCTTTGAACACTCTTGCCTTCAGGATTCACACATATAGGTTACAAATACATGCAAACAATAAAGAAAATAGGCCAAAACATGACTGTATAAAAAGAGCCAGTCTCCTATCTCTTGAAGTGAAAAAGAGGAATCAAATTTTAAAATCAGAATCCTCAATGGTGCATAAAACCCCTCAAAAGCACCATATACTGGACAGAGAGTTCTGAAAGTGAAATTTCAGGTTACTTGGGATGATGAGATGCCTAAGTACTTAAACACCACAAGATGTTGATCATGAAACACAAACCACCTTCCTTATCTTGAAAAGGTTTTTTGCCAATTAAAATGTAAATCAACAACCAGAAAATTATAACAATTTTTCACAGATAACACTAGAAAAATAATCTACTTTTGAAGTTAAGTATATTTTCAGATGTATATTGACAAAAAAAGAAAGTTAGAACAATTTTAAATATACATTTAACCATCTCAAAATAGGTAACACCACTCCCAGTTCTTCTTCAAGCAAAGAATATACTGTGACCTGAAAATAAATTCATCCAATACTACAGGGAGAGTAGCTGGCTCTATATATCACAGTTCTTTCCCCACACATTTTTAAAAAAGTTACTGCATATGACTAAGCCACTTGATGCTACCACTTCTATCCTGAACAATAGCCTCCAGATGCTCATTTTTGTATATCAGTAGAAGTGGAGGAAAAAAATATAAATCATAAATCTGATATCTGCAGTGGAGAAATACAGTGTGCGTTAACAGAAGCTGGCATAGATCTTTCCAGTGCAGCCCTCTTCAGCTGAAAACTACATTGTGTGCCTCAGCTGTGTTGTTCAGCCCCGTATTCATAAACCCTTGGTAAACACTACAGAGTCTTAATAAACATCCAGTGCACAGCCAGACTTTCCTACTGTTTCCCACTGTTGCCATAATTTTGATGAACTGAAAATCTAGAAACTACTACACAAACCGAACAATTGAACAATTCGGAATAGGAAATACAGGTTTCCATGGAAAAATATCCCCAAACTCAAAGTTTTCTCCAGATAGCATATAATCTTTCCACATGGCAGCATTTAGCCACCAAAAAATTAATTCCTTACTTGGCACCAGTATTCTTGGATGCAGGCTTGCCTGCAACAACAGTGCAATACCAGGAGAAACTGGGCAAGATTATTCTCAAATCAGCTCGACAGTGAAGGAAATTCAAATCAAATTTTTAGGATTGAACTTAGATCTACATATTTCTCGAAGTGGCTAATGTTTCCCTTTTACTATCACTCATTTTAACTCCTATCATTCTCAAGCTGATTTGAGAAGGAATACCTCCCCACAAAGTTATTATCATGCATATGAAAAACACAGACCTCAAAAGTGAATATGTAGCCTGGCCTTTTGACGGCTATGTAATAAAATTAAGAATATAAATTGTAATGCAATCTCTTCCTGTAAGAGTTCCCTGATGAACAAAATCAGCTATTTAAAATTTCTCTACGTTGTTCATGCACAAAAAGTAAGCCAGACACACTGCTAACTCTCTATTCCTCTTTTTCAGGGAAGCCACATGACTGTGTCCATTTTTCCCCCTGCATTTCTAATCAGGTACAAAGGTTACATCTGCTCACTCACCATCCTCAATTTTACTATCCACATAACTGTTTCTGGCCTCAGCTATAAGCTACTCCTGTGCTGCTTATCTTCTATAACGTGAAGGAGGAAACTGCATCTTTTAGCAAAGTGACATGAAACGTCCCAGCTGAGGAGCCTTGAAACTTCAGAATAATAACAGCAGAAGGAAAAAAGAAAGGGTTTTTTTTTCACCCACAGTCAGTGAGTTAACTTTCTTTTACTTTCTCTCACATTCCTTTCATACACCCCCTTCAAAGAAGATTGACAAACTCTTGAGCCCCACAATAAAACCTTTCTGACCAGAAATGTGAACACCATCCAGGGCTCAGCTGGAGGCTCTGACTGCAGTATGACTCCTCTGCAAAGTTGCTAAGACACTGCTTTATAGAAGATGAATATATTTAGTATTTCTACCAGAGATTAGACCTGCATAAGCTAGAACCCTGCTCAGGCCTCCCAAAACTCTTGAGAAATCCCTGAGAGACATTGCATAACACTACACTGTTCTCAAAGGGACTGATTATATGCATCCAAGATCACTGCTGCTATCACTCAAACCCAAAAAACCTGAAAGTCAGGCTTACCTGTCACTCAAGAGCTTCAGAAAGAACAAAACTGCAGAACGTGAAGTACCCCACACCCCTCCCACCAGGCAGGGAAGTATCAGAGCAATGAGGAGAGAACCAAAGGTGTCACTTCATCAACACCACAAGCTACTGGCTCACACAGCCTTGGTGCAGCCATTTGGCTGTGAAATCATTCATTACCCCAGTTCAGACTGGAACTTTAGACACCAGAGGTTTTAAATCAGTGTCCACTTTTATATACCAGCTGAAGGGATCGTTTTTGTCCTCATGTCCCAGAGACAAATACATTCAATGGACCTTATACGTCAATCACCAAGGTATATCAGCTGCATGTGAAATAATGTTCAAAACACCACCCAGAAGGTGATCTTAGGCAAAAAATGAATAAAAGAGAGCTCTGATTTCTCACAGCTAGTCAGTCTTTCTCCTCTTTGCATCAAGTTGAAGAGAAATTTCTGCAAGAACAGAAGTTGTTAACACACACTTATTTATCTGGAGGTGGGAACAATAAATGACCACTAGAAGTTAAAGCCATATATTTTTTGTAGAAATGCCAGTATATATATATTTAAAAGACTTTGATGCAAATATACATGTAAACATACGCTCATACCTTTAAATATGCATTATTTGTGCAGTTAGAGAATAAAGAATTTTATCATACACAGATTGTGTTATACTGTTCTTTCTACTGCATGGCTGAGCCAAATATTAGGAAGTCTTCATATTCTTACATACAACAAGACATATTTTTCTGGAGGCCTTTTGCTGTTCCAGTTAAGCTATTTTAACTCCCATGAGCTCTGAGCAAACTGAGGTAAGTTATGAGAACCCCTCTGGCTGCCCTACAACACAGTTACCATGAACTCAATTGTTCCACTGTTAGAACAGGTAAGAGAATCTCCAAAACCTGTTAGTGTAAGAGTAGCTTACTAGGTGGACTTGAAACCTTTCTATACAAAAGGACAAAGATTAGCAGGCAATATTTTAACAGCATCAAAACAAACTCATCAAAATCTAAAGCATAAATGAGAGAAAATTAGAATGGCATAGATTTGAAGAAACAAAGAATACACACAGCCAAGAAAACTAGATGTAGTTTCAGTAAAATTGCCTTTACACTGGACCCTGGTGGTATTGCTCAGATTGAAGGAAAAAAATTTAATACTATTTTTTCCAGCATATTTTAATTAATTTGTATCACTATTACCAGAGTGCCTCACAAGAAGGACAAAATGTCGTGATTACAGAAAGACTTGAGAAGCATATGTCTCTACCACCGACCGAAAACAGAAGAGTGGAAAATTCTGGGCTTAGATATTAGTGAATTCACAAATATTGTATCCAGGAGTACCACCTGGATGGTAAACATGTTGTCTTCTAGCCTCAAAATCATCCCTTCTCCACAGGAGTCCTGCAAGGCTGTGACACATAGAGAACTTCCTCATGCCTCTCAAACCAGGCATACACACAGATGTTTGTAGGCTCAGGGCCTAACATTTTAACACACCACATGTCACACAGGCATTATTTTTAAATTTTCATGGTTGGATATGATTCCATCTGACTCCTGTTTAGATTTACTGGCTGTATGTATCAATACTGTCAAATATTGTTAAATCTGCCTCTCTCTCTGGAATCTTTGCATTATTCTGTGTCCAATGGTCCCTCATCAATAAAGCATTCCCCATCCCAGCTGCTTTCTCAGCTTCTCCTGCTATGAATTTTTGGTGTTAGTTAATAAGCAGATCTCTGTGGGAGCATTTTCACAGAGGACTGCAGTTGAAATTTCCATCCTTTCTCTGCGTGACTATTTAGCAACATGCTGTTCTACCAGGCATCTGGCAATTTTTTGCATCTTCTAACAGCTTTCAATACTTCCTGCCTCTATTCCATCATTAGATAGGTGCTTTAAGTAGACCAAAAAAATTTTCCTTTGAAAAATCTTGAACTTTCTGGATAAGGATGAGAATGAAGTAGTTCAATCTTTACATCCAGCACACGAACCATCTTGCAACGGCAGGAGTGCATGGCCAGATAGTGGCAAGATGCCATGACAGATTTATTATCCATCTCAAACACATCACAGCACGTATCCTCAGCAGAGATACATTGCTCACTGTTGCATGCATCCTGGTTGGCAGGGGACACACACATGCCCAGGACTGACAGGCTACTTCCATAATGGGTGACATTATACAGTCGTATACATACACGTGCACTCAGACATCTGCCAAAAGCAGGGTTTACAAAGCACCACAGTGTAAAGCCTCCCACTCAAACATGATGGGTTTGTTTCTTCTCGATGTTAATGAGAGCTCAATATGGGTCCCATCATATCATCAATATTATTGCTAGTACTAAGGGAAAGTCCCTGTGTTTCTTCCTTTGATTCTCACCTCTATTGTCCTATGGAGGCTGTAGAGCACAGGAAAGGACTTGTCCAGCCAGGCAGAGCCTGGAGAAGGGATGTCACTAACATTAAAGCCAACATATTGCAAATTATTTTCTCGATTGACAAATAATTTTGAGTGCCTTGTTACATGTTGTATATCTAAATTCATTTATTCTGAGACTTATCTCTTATTTTAGGCATATTACAGAAAGGATTATTATTTTTAATTGCTCTCTATGAGTTACCACTCACAGAGAAATATTAGAAAACCAATAAGTTTGGGGTGTTCTAAATATCAAACATAAAACATGGTGTGAGAAAAAAAAAAGAGTAGCACAGATGGGTCTTTACACTTGCACTGTCAGTTCCATGCTTGATATTTGTATGATGATCCAGTAGCATATCAATATGGAAATCTTATTTCCAAGATTAAGTGAAAACTATGCAAATTTTAAAAAGTGTTTTTTTATGTGAGTGAAGATGTCTCTCAGTATTTGCAAGATTGTTCAAATATTTCATAGAGAGGCCTTTTATAAGCAGGATGATAAAAGAACATAAGTGAAGTAAAATGATAGAAAAGCAAAATGTCTTTGAGTAGAGCATTGGATACAATTAGAAAAACAACAGTATTTTGGGTAAATGAGGCCTTTCTCAGCTATGCTCCAAAAGCTTATCAGTTCTTCCAGCTGTTCTGAGTGGCTTTGGTAGAAGAAAGTGCTTTTTTCCTACAGATTATGCCTCTTCTGACAAAGAAGTAATCACCTGTTATTGAATTCTAGTGATGTTACAGTAATTTTTCTCAATCATAATTTGCTGTGTTTTTTATTAGTACATAGTAAAAAATTCCCACAAAATGCATTCTTCCAAACTCCTAATAGATCAAAGTAATAGTGATCATACCCTACTAGAATCTACTCTTGCGTACAACTATACCCATGTTTATGAACTGCCTCCACTAGGCTCATCTGAGAAGTCTTTTAATTTTAAAGATAATTTAAAATTTAATTTTAAAATACTTTTTAAAATTCCCCATTTCTTTTCTGTCTCTCTCTCCTTTCCTATTGTTTTCACTGATCTCCAAAGGTGTTTTTAAACTCTGTAACTCTCTGTATTGTACAGGGTTGAATATTTTCCATATTACATTATCATACAGGTTCATCAAACTCTCTACTACTGAGGTAATTGCCAGGGCTGGTACTCTGAAGGATGGCAGAACATGGCACAACATAGTACACCTGTCCTACTGTGCTTGAAGGAACTGTACTCTTGCCTTCTCTAACTCATAATTAGTTCAATGAAACAAAAAAGTTGAACTTAAGATATCAAACGATAATTTTTGTTGTAAGCTATAATACATCAAGCTCCAAGTCCAGGTATCTGCCACCTACACTTTCTGCAACTCCACCCTTTACAACGGAGAACAGTCCTTGGTCTCTGCAACACACTGATGTCTCTTCATACAAAAATCCTGCAAAAACTCTAAAAAAACCTGCACAAGGTCCCAGAGAATTTGACAATGTACACTCAGACATGAAAGCAGTTCAGGTTTCTTACCCCACTAGTGAAGTACTCCATGCAAACATTTGTCTCTCCTACAAATAAGTAAAAGAAAATGAAACAAAAGAAGGAAAGGTTGGTATCTTATCCTCTATATTAACCCAAAATCACCTGGGATATTAACATTTTTTCCTATTTAAGCCAGACCTACCAAAACCCCTCTGTAGCTTCAGAGGTACCTGTGAATCTATATATTTTACAAGACACCTAGCAATGATATCTCTAATTCTTGAATTTCAGTGTCTTCACTCCCATCTGACACTATTTTGAGATTAATATTCTACCAGCAGCAATTGCTCAGTTATAATGTGTGTGCATTTCTGACAGCACTGACTCATTTCTTCTCTAATTATTGTTGTAGATTCACACTGGCTACTGTTCCTTTTACCCAATCACTAGAAAAGCTTAGCTTGAAAATCTCAAAATAAAAACACAGAGCTAAAAGTACAGAATAACGACTTCTCCAAGCCTTCACTGACCTATAGTGGACAAAAGGGTCTATTGGTTTAGTTGAACAATCAAATCTGTGTTTCATATTTGTCTGCAGACATGAAAATTCTGAACAATTTAACAGCAATGACTAATTAGCCATCAGAAGTTCAGACAAGAACATGCCATTCTTCAAGTACAGATTTGAAAGCTATTTACTAGGACAAAAATATACTAATAGGAATCCGTCATAAGTCATTACAAATTTATAGATGTCTCTTCATACAGATGATCCACAAACCATCTCACAGCAAAATAGGGTATCTTAGGCAAATGCAAACCTAAATTACATTTTTATGTAGCCTAAGAAAACACTGCTTCAGGGCTCAACTGAAGCTCAATAAATCACAAAATGAGACACAAAAATTAAAAATTTCTCAGTCTCGATGATCTGTAATGGATCAGTGAATCAGATAATGGATTCTTGTTCTGGTAAGCACATTTTCTCTGGCCAGTTCTTAACCAGACAGTAGACATATGGTCAGAAAAGTTCTTTCTCAGGCTGTCAAATTACACTTTCCAATTACCCTGTCCAAAGCATGGAGCAAAATTTACAGGCCCTAATATATATCTTTTCATATCCATCATTCTTTCTTCTGTTGGGGAAAAATTAGAGCAAGCCAGAGAGAAAAAGTTTTTTGGCTTCACAAGGAGCACTGCCATGACTGTCAGTGCCCTAACACTTGCCAAAATCTAGCAAATGTATCTTCATGCACCCATTTCTCCAAGCAGTAATGACAGTTGTTCAACAAGCTCAAATGCTGGGGCTTTTTTTGTTTGTTTGTTTGTTTTTTGCAAATAATCTGCGCTTCTCTACCGGAGTGAAGTGGTGCAATGAAAGCATGAATTGGTATCTCCAGGTCAGTTTGAAAAGGAGAAACATTTTAACCCAGCAACAATGCTGGCAGATTTCTGAAAGCATTTGGTGACATCAAATGAGTTTCAGCATATACTGGTCAAGAACTGGAACAGACTGCCCAGGGAAGTAGTGGAATCACTGTTCTGGAAGTGTTCAAAAAGCACTTGTGGCACTTGGAGTCATGGTTTAGTGGCCAACATGTTAGTACTAGGTTAACGCTTAGACTAGATAGATCTTGGAGGTCTCTTCCAACCTTAATGATTCTATAATTCTATGATTCTATATTTATGTCTAAATTTAAGACTACATTAAGGCTGCCAACATAAGTTTAGAGTGAGTGCCAATGATATATAATCAAAGACCTTTTTAGGCCATTAGAATTCATGGTGTTATCCCCTACAGAGATTGTTACCTACTTAAAAGTTGAAATGAGAGGCTCTAATAGCCTCTGACATTACTTGATCTTATTTAGCTAAAAAATTATAGAATAAGATTAAAAGAACCACCACTACGGCAAAAAAATTTCCAGTCTTTTTAAGTTAGTCTGTTGTGGGGTTTTTAAAATAGTATTCAAATATCACATAAAATTAGATTATGCAAATTGGAACCAGTACAGATCCTTAATCCGAGAGAACTTTGATGCTGAAATATTTTTTGATTGCAGAGATAGGAAATAAAAATTAGAAGTTTTAACTGCATAATGCAAGATATCTGTCTAACATGTCATCAGTTAAACTGAGAAATATTGACACTTGGGGTGCTTGATCATGTCGTTACCATTAGGACCCAAAATACTTGCTTCAGAGAGCTTGTTATCTAAATAAACAAGACAGACAAAACAACACAACAGCACAGAGACCAGCACAGGATGGCAAGCATCATGCTGGTTCCACAATTATTTGTTTGCTTTGATGCATCACGCAGCAAAAAAGCCTCAAAGACCTGTGAGCTGAAGTCATCCTTCCATCTAACCACATTTTCCCTAATAGCTGTTTCATGCCACAGCATCCAAAGAATGAAGGTAAACTGAGCAAGTCATTACTAATACAGGATGCAATGATATAATTTCATAATAAAAGTCAGCAAAAATTACAAGTGAATGAACAATCCTCACTACAGCTAATTCTGGTGGCAGAAAAGCTAAAAAAGACAACCAAAATGTTCTGAATTTGGAAAAGAAGAAACAGCAGCTGAAGAAAAGAGGAGGGAATTTCCTTCCTATGCAGTCTCTTCAGACAGCAGAAGTCTTCACAGGTTAACAAGATGCTAACATATACTAAAAGAAACCTGATCTTTCAAGTATCAAAGACACTATCAAGTATAAAAAAGAAAAAACTTTTTTCAACTAAGTTGCAGAACTAACCTCAGTAACAGAAAAGAGTTTATTTGTTAGGCCCACAAACAGCACACGTCGCCAATCCATTCTTGAGAGGTATTTAATTAAGATTCAACACCTGGAAGGAAGTGAGATGAAAAATCTATACAGCAAAATGTGATGACAACAAGGAAGCAATTATTCAGAAGTTACAGTTGGACTCTGGCTGTCAGAAACAAGAAATGGCCTAAGAGCAGCCTACTTAATTCTTTCATTTGGTTACAATTCAGGCAACTTCATGACATTCTGGTAGATAAGAAAAACCACCAACGTTTTAAAATCATGTCATATTTAACCAGATTTAGTTTTAAAACTGGATTCTAGAACTTAAACCATACATTTTATAGAGAATAACAAATTGTGGGAAATGAAAAATGTAGTTATATTCAAAGCATTAAAAGCTACCCTAGCATAGATGGATTCTATAAGGTATTTAAATTCTCAAGGTTGGAATTCTTTTTCTACCTTACACTGATTGATACTTTCCACTTATTCATCTAAATATTAAAATAAGAGTCCCATACCCACAGTATCTGAGCATATTAAATTATTGATTTCAGATTGACAACTGATTTTGAGCAAGGATCCCTGCAGGTAAGGGAGACTAACTGGGACCATGATTGCTATCAAATTTCTGTCCAGTAAGTGAGACTTGAATTTACCCAGTTTGTGTTGTTGCTAAGAAGCAACTACGGCAAAGATGTCCAAATGAAGTAATGTCTTGTCTTTAATTATACTTGGCTTTCTCTATGCTCTGATTACTGGTCCAGCAAAGCAAATCAGAATCCCACACAAGTGCAGAAAACAGAGGAAAGCACATCTCCAGTGAAGCTACAAGAGGAAAACAATCTGCAGATTTGTCCCCACAGAACCAAAAATCCAAACACTTAGATGCTAATTTCTTACAAATGTCCAAGAGTATTTCTAACTACTTCACATAGACAAACCCAACCAAATAGAGACATAAAAAAATCAATCAGAGCCTTCCTGAGCTAGAATAGGATGATTTTTACAAAGGAAATTAGCTAGAAGGAAGATGTTATTCTTCTCAATCCTGCTGTGCAAGCCCAGACGAAAATTTTAACCATTAGTAGTCAATATGAGAACACCTTGAGAAAGAGAACAAGTCATATGTTTTACAGGCTAATAGCTGCATTACCATACAATTTATTTGCTTTTAGCTAGTATGTAGCAGACAATTATGCTTCCTTTAGCTTACATCATATTTTTTTCACACTGGAAAAGCATCTATTCATTGGTGAAACTCAGCATGACCAGAAGAAGGTAGATAAAAAACATATAGGACTTCTCCAGACTATTATCTAAATTATGCATTGCACAAGTTTTTTTTACTACCTATCTTACTATTAACTCACAATTAACATGTGTCTTCTGTAACTGCCTGCTTCAGCCAAATGAAAAACTGAAGTCCTCAGACTATTGTACTGAACAATTATATTTGCATTAGCAGTTCAAATAAGTTTTTATAATTTTTTATCCTTTTTATCTTAAGCACATGAAGATCGCATGCACATTACTGTAGAAACAAACTTGTACTGCTGAAAAATATGGATAGCTAACACACACTGAGATGTGAACTAGAACTTTGCTCGCAGTCATACCAACTCATACAGCTCTTGCAAGAGGATGACACCAGAGGGTGAGATTTTCCAAAGCACGAGAGGATTCAATACCAAAAAAAACCTCACTGAAAAAAGTTAATGTATTTTGCTAATTTCCTCTTTGCCTGTACTTCTACCCAGCTTCCCTTTTGATTTTTCAGGGGTTTTTAGTGGAATCAAGCTGCTGGCGATGATGAGAAATCTATAAAATACGGAGTGCTCTCATTGTACAAAAAAGAAACACTTTCATAAAATGCTAATGGATATTCCCATGTTCTGTAGTGATACTTGAATGATATTTTACTTCATAATACTGGTGGCAAAAGATATCAGGTTTTATACTAGTGGCAATTCACTTTAAGAAATCTTTAAGCCCTTCTAGGCGATCAGTATAACATCCTTTCTATAGTCTTTTATACTTCTTATAGTCTTCTTTTCTAGAAAGAAAAATGTTACTTTCTGATATCATTGAAACAGAACCAGCTGTTAATTCCAGCTGTTAGGAATGGTACAGTCAAGTTTACGAAAAAACCATTTGGTTGAAAAGGAGGCAAGGAATCTATCTTGGCCAACTGACCCTTTTCTTAAGCAGTTCTTAGATCTCCAATTCCGTAGGCCACTGGAATACTGAGGCCCAGCTATGCTCATGAGCCCTAGCCCTTGCCCTGCTCCAACCAGTCAGAGCACCAAGGGGCATTCCTGGGACTCAGGAGCAGACGTACAAATGATATGTACATCAAATAAAACCATGACACAACACAAGCACACTTCTTCAGATCTTAGTTTCCAGGAAGGAAAACCAGCTCTTCCTCCTTTCAGATTAACATGACAGGCAAACAGTGTGATTTATATTAGGCAGGTTCTTACCTGCTGTTCAGCCAGATCTGCAAAAACTACTCAACCAAAGATCTTCAAGTCTTCAAACCCCAGAACTTGTGCTAAGGGTACCTAAAAGTGCCTTATTTTCTACAGTGATGAGGAGGTAGGAATTCCAGCTGAGATAGTCAGCTTCACTTTCAAAAGATGTTGCAACAACACATGGTAATCTTATAATGTTAGTCCCTCTGACAAAAAAAAAAAACAAACAAATGAAAAAAGAAAAAAACAAAACCAAACCACAAAAAACCAAGAGGATATACACACTACAAACAGGTGCTTTTACTTTAGCCTCTAAACCCTACATACTCAGTGACTCTGATGTAGAAGCTAAGTATCAAACATCCACTTTTTTCTGTGTTTTCCAAAATCCTGTGCCTCTGTTTGCTTATAGAATTTGAGATTCTCATGGTTGGTTGCACCAGTCCTGATGCAATTACAAAAATAAGCAAAAAGAGAAGCAGGAAATAATTTCATCCATCCTAGTATTCTGCAAACAGTGTCATCGTATTTGGCAATTCTTTCTTGCAGCCTTTCCTTAATTGATAACAACAAGTTTTGTAACCTGGAAATTCAAATGGACATCGGGAGGCTCAGGAACCCTGTACTGATCAGCCAGTGGTGAGAAATCTGAATAAAGAAAACAAAATTCAGTTTCATTATCACACTAAAATTAACAGAGTAAGCTGTGAAAACTTCACTGCTCATTTGCAGTGTAAATTGGGGACTGTGTCACAACTGATGAATTGACATTTTCACTCCACAGTAAGACCTGCAGTTTCAAGGAGAACTCTGTTAAGCATAGTCTGTTATTTAGGAAATTACCAAAGGTAATGAAGTGATGGAAAGCTGCATACCTGGCAATTTGTTTTAACACAACTTTTTTCAGGCCTTGAGAAAAAAGGAAGATAAAAGCTCAGAAAGTGCAAGTACATCAAACTCCAAAAATTGTACATCTTCCTCCCTGCTTTCAAGATCCAGCAATAAATAGGCACCACACGAAAATAAAACAGCCAGTGCTGCCTAACAGGAATCTTATCAACAACATTAAAAAGGTTTTTTTGACAAAACCAGTTTTTAATGAAGTCACAGCAATGTTATAAAACACTCTAGGTGACTGGAAAAAATATTCCAGAATATAAAATAATCAGAAATTCAGTGTTACAGGAAAAGTAAGTAGTTGACAGTGTCCTGAATCAGGACTAAAAGAATAAAAACAAGTTAAAAAAAAAGATATGAAAAGTGATATGAAATGTCACTGATGCTACCACCTTCCCTAAAGACACAATGTCATTTTATACCATCCACAACCAAGTTTCTTGTCCAGAATTCAGAACTCACCAAGTAAACAAGAACTCCCTTGTAGATTTACACAACTAAGAGGTTACATCACCCTAAGCTTTTCTAATATAGCTAATAACTTAAAGTAACAATATCACCAAAAATATCAAACCCTGAATATGGCCCACAAAAAATGTAAGTGCTTCCAATTGATCCTGCACATCAGACACCTGTGTATCAAAACAGGGCTGCCAGAAAAATATATCACTTCTCTATGTAATGAAGCCTGTGTATCATCCCATAATCTTGTGCTTCTTCAGTTTCAGAGCTACCCTTAGCATTGTTGAGTATTTTCTTAGTCTCAGTCATTCTGGTCAGTGAAGTTCAATTTCTTTTCTCTGATTTGCTCATTCAATTTAATTCAATTTTTCTGATATACAAGCCCTCAATGTCTTTAACTGAGCTCTTCATCTAATATAATTTCCTTTCAGCTCTTCACCTTTCTCCACCACTGTCCCAGGTTCCCTAGCTCCCAGAAGTCCTATCCTAATTATTGTTTCTGTATCTTGTACAGTCCAAGTATTATTTCTTCAGCATTCGAGTCAGATAAGCCCTCTTTCTCACTGCCAGAGCAAATGCAGGACAAAATTGAGGGCACAGTGGTAATACACTTTCAACTCACTGTTCCTTGGAGAAATAATTACAGAGGAAATCTTGTTTAGTCGCTGCTGTCCTGGGAGAGAATATGCTCAGTTCAGATGAAATATTTGGAGAATTTCATTGCCAAATCCTTGCAGGTCTCTCCAGAGCACAATTGAACTATTTGTCAGCGGCCAATAACTGGGTCAAATTCAGACACTCTTTCAAAGGCACAACAAAAGAAGCAAAGAAAATAAATTAGAATGGAAAAAATAGAGACTAAAAAACTAATTTATTTCCAACATCTTCTATTAAGAAGAGCAGCACAGGGATGAAAAGGTAAGCACAACACTAACCCAGAGGAAAGACTGAATTCTGAAGAGATCTCCAGGGGATTTTTTTAAACAGAAGAGTACTTTCTGTTGACATCTTAGCAGATGAGATATACATGTTTAACACACTTTGAGAGTCAATATGACTCTCAGCTGGACAGCAGGAGTTTTCAATGGAGTCCTCTGCAGAGTAAGAGATGGAAGGAACATTTCCACCTCATTCCCCAGTGACCTCTTTAGCATGTCTCTCACTACCACATTTTCACAGACCATAAATCTTAAACACTTTTTTATGCATTGCTCTGCAGCTGGTCCTATCAGCTGGTTTTACTCAGTTTTGCCACACACATAGTCCTGTTAGAAGCCGAATGATATCTGGGCACATGCACCTGGCTATTAGTGGAGCATAAGATCCATGATCTTGCCTTATGAAGAAGGCTTGAAAGAAACAGGTCCTCAGAAGCCACGTACTCCAATGTCCACCAAGCAGTCAAGTTCCTTTAAGTCATAGACCCAAATGCAGATTTGATTACCGATATGATGGAGAAAAGTCATGTATCGGAATATTTTTCTGCAAATGTATTTTATGTTTTTTAATTTTAGGATTTTTTTCTCCAATCTCCTCTTTTATCACCTCAGCATTTGCACTTCACTCTCTCTTACTTGCTTCTTCTCTCTTCCCTTACAAATACACAAGCAGAAATCCAAGTATTTATATTCTGATAAGCTGCAATATTTTAAAATTAAATTTATATGCTCATCCTCAATAGTTGTTTCTTCCTTGTTGTTATCAACACATTACTCTGTTACCTTGTATTTCAAAAATGCAGTGAAATGGTGCCAGAAAGGACAGTTTCAGCAGTAGGATTTTATTATTGTTTCAAATCAAGAATTAATGTAATAAGACTTCTTAAAATATCCTGCCTTCACAAGCAAACCTTGTATCCAGGCAGTGGGAAAATGACAGAAGGAAGGATTCTTAACAGTGAAATTGCATTTGAAGCTAAATAACTAATTGCAGCTTTAAAATTGACAAATCAAATTCAAATTTCTAGTCAAAAATATCGATTTTTTCCAGCATCTTCTCTGCTTCCTCTTCACAGCTGTTCCCTAAAACATAAATATTTACAATTTGTTTCTTTTTTAAAAATATTTACATTCTTTTGTACTCTTTAATAATGATTGCTAGGCTTACAGACCCCAAAAAATATAACCATATTACCATAGCCAGGTGCATGAACCTAACTTAAAGACTTTAGTCATGAGTGAACTTCTCAAGATGTTCAGTTTCCAGTGCCCATGAGAAGTCTGGATTTGAAAATCAAGGGCTGGTAAAAACAAAAGCGGAAAAGGACAAAAAGAAACTATGTGTTCTTTCTTTTTTGATTTGTAGACACAGTCATTAGGAACTACTGGATTTGGACATCAATATGGCTGCATCTGTATTGTATCCTCGAGTGCTAAGGTATTAAAGGAGTCCATGAGCTCATCTCTCTGCAGACATGGCTCTGTTTGAAAGGATGCACTCTGGCAAACCACAGCTACCAGTGGGGTTGCTGGCATTCCCAGCAAGGTCATAGCTACTATCCAAGATATTCCATCTTCCAGGAGGCTGAACAAATACTCTTCCCACTACATGTCTACTTGCAGTTCTTCAAAAAGTCATTATAGACTGGCTAGAATAACAGTGGAAATAATGCAGCTATTTTAGAGTAAGATCCATAGCAGTCTAGTAGAGGTTCTTGTGATGGAGTTTCTGATATTACAGCAGGCACTACATTTTTTATGTGCTGAGACACCAGTCATTTGGCAAAACAACTGCTGAACTCAAGGTCTTGGCATGCCTACCTTTTTTTTTTTTTTTTCACTTTTCTAGTTACAAGTCTCAAGCTTGCAGGATGACAGGTCTCTCTTTCTAACCAGATCCCAATATAAAACCTTTTAGGCCCCTAAAATATAAGTTGTTTGGCAGGAAGTGGGGTATGTACAGGTTCTGTCTGTATGCTCATTTCTGAGTTAAGCTACCTATTGAAGGAAATGATCTATAGGATAAAAATCATACACATTGCCAACAATGAGCTCTTAGAATAAAAAGATATGAGATAAAGATTATTTTTCCCTCCTCCTCAGCACTAACTCCAGCTTTAGGAGTTAGTTACCATTTTTTCTTGCTTTTCTTCTCTACCTTCTTTTTTCTTTTCTTTGGACATGTGGTCTTAGAACACAACTGACAGGATAATGACATTTTCAGGTAGAAAAAAGAGGTTTTTTTAGTTCTTTGCAGCATGCACAGTATCCCAGGGAACAAAGCAACAATATTTTTCATATTTTTCATAGATAATTTTATAATCCTATTTCCCTCTTAAGGACTGTCTGAAACCATTCCATATGCACAGACTAATAATCACATAATTCGTTTTTCAAATTTCATATTCTTTTGCATTTCTTTGTTGAGATGAGGCATATTTGTTCTAGGAATGTATCCACAAGCAAGAACACCTAGCTAAGCCAGTCAAACCTATAACCAGTGATAGCCCTTCCTGAAACAAGTTCTGTGCACTAGCACAGTAGTAAATGCAAAGTTAAAATGGAGGATCTGTTCTAAAAAAAGCCTTGTGAAATTGTTTGATCCTGACTCTCAATTAAATCCATTTCTTAGGAAGGATCTAGTAGCAGTATGACAGATTCAGTTCCATTAAACCTGAATTTATTAATCTCGTATTATGCACCTAGAACATTTACTGGATAGCATGAAGGATTATAAGAGAACTTAAAAAATGTTAAATAAATATCAAGATGTCTTCTGTGCTGTTACCTCTGCTTTTTTGAGCTGGCTTTGAAACTCAATAGATACACATGTCACCACCAGAGTGCCTTTCAGCAGCCTACAGGAGATCCAGAAGATGGTTTTGGTCTGCTGCCAACAGCCACCAAAATAGAGAGTCAATATTTTTCATTTCAATGTTCACCACTACTGGGATACTATAATAACAGTAACTGCAAAACAATAACTTATTGCTTAGGCAAATGCTAAAGTCTTTATTTATTATCCTCTCTCCCCAGAAACCAAATATTTGTGGGATGCAAGTGCTACTGTCAATAAAGAAAGGCTTTGCTTTCATTAAAAAAGGTTTGGGAAACTCTATTCATAAATAGACTATTGGTTCCATTTGAATGTCTCAGATTCTGAGATATCACCAGCAAGAGTGTGGGCTAAATGATAAGGTAAAATTATAGTAATAAGAGGTTTGGAAAGCTACAGAATCTGCGGCAACACTAGAAAGTAATAATTTTCTTTAAATGGTAGTAATCCCTTTTCTTTTATTCAAGTACTTAAGTTATACAGACTAAAGGATATAATATTTATAATTTTTATTCATATTTATCAAATCTCATTTACAAATTATTTCTGTAAAGTTGTTTTTTTAATGTATAGTGTCCTGTCTTTGTTCATAGAGAATATCTGTAGTGTTTGGCTGAAACGTGTGGCAACTCTATGGAGATGCTCATAAACCATATTTTGACTCTCTTCAGAAATTAAAATATCAAGTTATATTATTAACATATGTCCCCTAACTGGAAGGAATGCCTTCATTTTCAAAAGTTTACTCATATACAAAAAGATACTATTCTGAACACAAAATCACTTGATGGCACATAATAATATAAAGAACCCAACTGTTATGCTCGTCATCATTTTCCCAGGAAAGTCGCATTTCCAAGCACTTTTCACCACAGCTGTACCTGCTGTCACACCACAAGCCCTGTGAACCATCGGGAAGATGGTTCACAGCAGTAAGACAATGCCAACCATGCTACAGCTTTCACATGCTGTGTGAAGCATGCTGTCCTTGGACCCCAAGAAATAATACTCAAAACAGCAACTGACTGGAAGCTTTTCATCAGAAAGGGTCTCTGATGAAAAAAAAAAACAAAACAACAACCAAAGAAACAGTTACTCCAAAGCCAAAATATTTTATGGAAGATTTTTTTTCTTTTCCTACTTTTTCTCATATTTCTACCACAAAACCTGAAAGAAGTATTTACTTTTGCCTAGCTTGACCTGCTTCTGACAACTCTGGTTTGCAGAAATGACCTGAAATATAAATTTTCAAATGTATTTCCCATTTGGTTATCTTGCCTCCTGGGGACAGTGGACCGGAGGCCTGGATGCATTTGCAGATCCCCTGCTCTCTTCTAAGCAGGACTCATACATGTTTTGGTAGAATCAGGTCAATAAATTAAGTCAGGAAACATTTAGATTTAGAAAAGCCTTAGTTTTACTTGAAAAAAAACAAACAGATGATGAAACAAAATGTTCCACTGTTTTAAATAATTTTTGAACTTTTAATTCCTTGAACACTTTTCATATGTTAGTTTTTATCCTTATTGGGAAGCCCAACAACTATTATGCACTTTATACAGGACCATGGATGCTTAAAATATAAAGCTTAGTGCTGTCAGAAGAGGATAACATACGACTGATCATAAAGCTATCCTTTCAAGGTTCTTGCTTTTTTTTGGTTAAAGCCTTGCTTTTTTTGGTTATAACCTGTATTTTTCAATACTTGATTTTTTATCACCTTGTGGACCTGCTGCTATAAAATCAAAAAGTTTCTTACTAGTCAAGGAGGTAAGAGTTTCACTGTTTGTTCTCACTAAACCTGTGTTTCAGTTATTCTAGATGTGGAAAAATAGTATGCATAGGCACAATATTTATACATATACATATAGAGATGTATATACTCAATCACACAAAAAAATGGTACTTATGGACTTCTGCATAAAAAGAGAAGAAAGGTACAGACAACATTTGAAAGAACATCCTTTTCCATCACAATATGCATATAAATATTATGTGGGAGTAATTATTCTAACAATTCCTTATATATTACCCTAATAATGTAGGTCTTAAATATTTTTCTGGTGATTTCTGCTGCAAATTTCCATCCATCTTTGTGAATTCCGCTTTTTGAGCTGTGAGTTACATTACATTTTTTAACTGTATATGATGTGCACTATATTGTAGTCAAAGGGTAGAAACTGAAATACCAAATGCTGCTCCTATTTACACCTGTTCAGAGGTCTAGTGGCTCTTTCAGAATTTAGATAAAATAACAGTATCTAATGAGATTATACAGACTTGAAATTCCATAAAATCAGACAAGGTCTAACGCACATGTGCTTTAAATCATGCCTTTAACACTTGTGACTATACAGGTGACAAAATTGCCACCCAAAAATTTTTCCACAACCTCTTCTAGTCACCTGACAGAAATATACAGTAACATTTTTTTCTACGGAAAAATCACTTGGCTAGGGCTCCTTACAGACAGCTATTATTTCTGCCCTAAAAAGTAGCAGCTAAAAAGCTAACTCTCTACTAAAAAGTAACTCTCTACTTCAA
This sequence comes from Lepidothrix coronata, assembly GCF_001604755.1. Classification (NCBI taxonomy): domain Eukaryota; kingdom Metazoa; phylum Chordata; class Aves; order Passeriformes; family Pipridae; genus Lepidothrix; species Lepidothrix coronata. Next base: position 6,074,624 of record NW_016690218.1, read on the forward strand.
AATAGTAGATTTGGTAGATTTACCATTCACAAATACACACATCAGAAATCAAGAATTTCATCTCATTTACCAGAAAAAGATAATAAGCTGTGTCCTACCTATGGTGGTAATAACAGTGCCAGCAAAGAAGAAGGAACTTCCCAAGTCCCAGTGACTGATCTGAGCAGATGTGTTTCTTAAAGGTATGATTCCTGCATTTATTGCTGCCACTACTTGCTGCAAGTTTAAAAAGATTTTTGTCAATATTCATGAAAAAATTATATTCATATACATTACACAATAAATTGATTCAATCACTTATTTGATCTAAGCAATAAACTAGAAAAGGATCTGTGTTGCTTTGCTCAAGCTCTATCATTCAGTCGGGCCACAATTTAATCTTCAGCAGACACCCCAGGCACTTCAGCACACAGCAGAGCTGTAAATTTCAGACCATTAGGGAGAATGCAAAATCCACAATATCAGTAACATTATCACCTTAGATAGATGGCAAACACAATCATTTTTACTGCTGCAACTATTTAGTGAAGACAAACATGCATTAGACAGAATTTATAATGAGAGCTTCCCCAAATGTTCCTCTATTGAGTTAGGCAAGCAAATGGACTTCTTAAAAAAAATCATTTTAAAACATCAAGAAAAAATGCCCATACATTGTTCTGGATCAAATTAACTCCAACTAATAAAAACAATATTGCATAACAGATAATTCAATAATTAAAGAAATTACACTTACAGTTATAAAACTTTCACTGTAGCAACAAAAAAATCAGAGTCAAGTATCCAACAGGTTTATACAACTGTATATTTCATAAATTTCATTCTTGAAAAATTCAGTTCTAGCAGCTAAAATAAACAAACTTGCCACTAGTGACATTTTCATAATCTCGAGAAATAGGAAACATTTCCTTTTTCAGCAGTGTCACCTACTGTAAATTCTTACCACAAAACATATTCCTGTTTAGTTATATCACTATTGCAGATATAATTAAGTAATTAAGTTAATCGGTACACATCAAGAAAAAGTATTTTTAAGCTTGCTATAAATATCTCAAAGAATATAAGTTATCATTTCTTTTTCAAACTTTAAAACAAGACTTATTTCATAATCATGATCCTTATAGTAATAATTGGTGTCTAACAAAAGGACAACAAAGGAAGCAACACTGCAGAGCAAAAATGAACATTTTAACTAACTAATAGTTTGTTCTTGGCAAGTTGTCCAACAATCATTATTTACATAAATATATTCAGCAACAGGGCAGACTAGAACCATTTTCCTTGTGAGCAGTCTGTTGCAGAGGAAGAGTATTCTACAGCAGTAATACTTTTTTCAGCCCCAAAAGACGTTGATAGCTTGCAAATTAAAACATTTTTGTTACTAAACAGTGCCCATAGAAGTCACTTGCTACGGACAGAAATTACAAAATATCAATGCTGGATTAACCAGGCATTGACTTTTCATGATGGGATCTCAATTTAAATCCACCATTTCTAGTTTGCCATTCTCAAATCTCAGATGCACAAAGTAACCATTTTAAAGTCCACAGCTGCATCTCCATAGCCATCTAAGCCGTTTCCACTATCCAGGGTTGTCAACAGAATGCCAGCTGAAGTATTTTTACATACATTTTAAACTGCTTTCATTTTAACTTCTTTTTTTTACTTTTTTTTTTAATACCAGAAAGGCAGACATCAAAGATGTGGAATTTTCAGTCCTACTGAGCAAGAGGAAAGGATGGGGGAAGGGAGAGGGAAGAGAATTTTATTTTCCTTTGGGTTGGAAGAATAAAGCTTCTACATCTGTACATCATGTCCAACTCAGTAAGAGCAAATACAGCAGCACTGACGTTGACAGGTGTTTCCATCAGTATAGGAAGGAACACATCAGACTAAGAAGCATGTGAGAACCATCCCTCGTATTGATTTCATAGTGTACACAACACAGAAATTCCTTGGACTTACAAACCCCAGTGTGCTGCATTATACAGTGACTACTGAACACATTTTGAGTACTGTTACAAATCAGTGGACTAAGAACTTCCATCGCAGGTCCTTGTACCTGAAAATGGGAACATGCTCTCCAGTGAGGCATCATATGATACAGCATTGGATCAATATAATTTTTGGGGACCATTCCTGTTTTATTATAGTTTCTTGTACTGGATGAATGCGCTACCCAGAGCAACACACCTGTTTAGACAGCCCAGCAAGACCAAGTTTTATACAGATCATGATGTAAAATGTTTTCGGGGTTTTATATCATCACTGCACATTTTGAAGTCATATTACCCCAGTGTCTTTTATATGAAAGGTGTGCCAATCTAGACTGCTCAAACATCCATTACAGCCATGCATTTCCGAACTACAAATACCGCACCTACAGACTTACAGGAAAAACAATACATCTTAACCCAGAACTCCCCAAACCAAAGCAGATGCCTACAAAAGACAATTAACCACTATTATTATGTCTCTGATTTTATCTAACTGCTCGTTAGGAAAAGAATCAGGGCTGCTTTCAGTGATACAGCCTCCTAAGTTCTGACTATGAATACTTTTAGGGACTTTCTGAGTAGGAGACTGCATCTGCATCATGGTGTTCAGATTGGTTTGGGTGGATTGTTTTACCATTAATTTATCTAACTACTTTTGGAGCTCACTTGACTGCCAAGTCATTCTGTGGCAGTAGGTTCTGCAAATTGCTTGTGGATCATTTAAAAAGCATTTCCCTTTTGAGAGTTCATATATGCTTCAAAGTAATTTTCTAAGTTCTGTTATGAGAAACACTTGAATAGCAATCTCTAATTTGTCTCCTTCAAGAAATTAATGATCTTACAGACCCATCAGCTTCCTCTATTTTTCCAAATTAGACTCTTTCTTATTAAATAATATATTCATATATTTTAAAAAATCTGCTGAATATTGCATATAAGTAATTTTTTTATTGCCAGTATTTCTCATTGACTTTCTTTGTACATTTACTGATTTACCTTCCTGATTGTTTTAAACATAGCTTTAGTCATAAAGGGCCACATGATGCCTTCATCATCACTGGGTTATTGTTCCCAAAAACACACTACTGTGCTTTCCCCTGCACAGTAAATATGTTTGTGAGAAGCCAGATTTAAACCTTTACAAAGCTGCTGCATTATTTTCCTTCAGAATCTTCTATATAACAGAGTCTTCTCCCTTAATAACAAGGGTGACAGGTGGGTAAGGTTTCTGTTTCATTTAAATCAGGTTGCTGTTTCACTGAGATCAATACTACTGTGTCATAAAGTCTTTGAATATTGCTCATAGATTTTTTGGGAAGAGTAACTGCACTTTCAGTTCTTTGGATCAGAGAACAACTTTTATTCTTAGTTTGGTCAGCAACAATAAGAAGATTCCTGTCTAAGACTATTCCCAAGAATAATTTTAAAAGAAAACAACTCCTAACATATGTACATTTCGGGGCACTAATTTCAGGGTAGCACCTTCTTCCTGACTATGTCCACTGCACAAACTTACCTGGAATATTAGATATTAACACTTCCCTAGCCTGGAACAAAAACCCAGGCTCATGCAGCTGATTTCTGCTAAATTCACTAAGGGCCTAGGTCTCAGCCTTAGCCTTCAAGTAACATGCTATTATTCACTGTCAGTGCTGTCAGATTCAATTCTCTGCCACTTTTATTCTTGGTCTTCAGCCTTTTTTCTTGACTGATGCCTTACTACTAGAGCAAACACAGCCACTTCATTTGTCATAAGTCTGGCACGCTACTCTTTCCTCTCTTCCTTCCTAACTTCTTTCTGTCACTTCAGACCTTTGGTTTATCCTAACTGACACAATAGTGACAGTAACTCTGCATTCCAAACCTTGAAGTGGAAGCATGGAAACTCTATATAGTCTATGCAGTCATCATATGTTGCAGCCTTTAAATACTTTGTGTGATCTTAACACAAGAACTTCTGGAATTATAAACATTGTTTTATAGTATTAAAGTTAACTGACCTCCCCAGGAGCAATTTTTCTAGTTTTTCTCTTTTTTATTCCATTTAAAAACTGAATTCTGACTTAAAAATCAGTTTTGCTTCAGCAATATGGAACCAGTCAGCATTAGAATAGGGATGTAGACAGTTTAAATTCTGAAACTATGTAATTATTTCACTTGCCTTACCTTCTTCCAGATCCTTTGTCTAGTACTGGTTTCATAAAAGATGACTGATGACTGAGCAGAGGAGTGGTCAATCAGCACTGGTACCCAATCAAGGCCTCTATGTGCAATGAATGTAAGAATACTATTATATGGTTACACTAAGAGTAATATGTTTTTCTTCTTTAATTGTCTTCATAATGGTGGAAAACAAGGCCTTTTTTTTCCATAGTGAAGAGAATTGAGACAAAATTTTGAAATATTTAAAAACTTTGGAAACTTCATTCCCGTTTTTTAGGTTATGTGAATTCTTAGGCTAGCTCTGTACTATACCCTCACTTGGATTACACTCACACATCCAAACTACCTGGCTTTGCAGCCATATTTGGGAACAAGCTTTAGTGGAGAAAACAGAAAAGAGGTAAAGATGCCTGAGCCCAGAGTGGATAGGCCAGGCATGACCTGCCTTTCTTTCGAAAACAGGACCTGAGCTCCAAAAAACACATAAGTACTGCTTTCACACTGTAACTTTTTTGCTTGAAATCAGAACACTGGGAAAATGAGAGTGACAATACAAATCACATTTTAATTGGATGTCAGTTTTTCATTTCCTATGTAATTTAGAGACACTTTCTGGTAAATACATTGCAGAGTTTTGTATTATGAGATCCCTGTGTTCATGCAGGCATCTGTCTGTAGAGGCCATGCTGAACTACCCTTTGCAGATTAAGACATAGTATATTGTGACTTCTGTCAAAACAAGAGATAAAAACAGTCTTTCAAACAGCACAGTCATTTTGTGAAAACAGAAGACAATTCTAGGTCAGGGATTTCATCCTCTGGTCCTCTGACCCTGCAAGGAGTCAATGGAGATGACTGACAAAAGCCAGCCTGTTGGCCATAGAGCTACATTCACTAAGCAGGGGTCTACAGAGACACAGCAGAAGTAAGAAGAGGTTATAAAGTGTGAAGGCTAGCCTCTGGTAGTCAACTATTGTCTCACATGGAAATCAGGCAGAAGTAAGTATGTGTCAAATCAGTCACTCTAATGCTCATCTCCTTGTTCCTCACCAGGCTCTGTGTACATGTTTGTGTACCATCTTCCAGTCACTTCACTTTTATGAAATGATGTAACACAACACTTCATTACTCCCAGCTCTACTATCAAAGGATTAAAATAGAAGCACCTTAAATTATGCTTCTGATAAAATCCAGAGCGTGCTTTCTTTTGTTACCCAACCTGGCAGGAGTTAGCTTGTGCTTCCTGGCAATCACTTACCAAGCGATGTCAAAAAGTCAGATATGTCTCAAAGTTTCTGAAAACGTTTCTCAGTCTGGATTTCTTCCTTCACTGCTCTGTTGCCATTCGACAAGGGCACTCTCACCAGTATAAAGATGTTTCACGTGAGGCCCAGCTACTGCACAGGTCATATGGTTTTATTTCAGCTTTTGTTCACAAGGAATGGAAATTCTAGTTCTTAGTTCAGAGGCACACCAGGATGCTTTTAACACTTAGCAACAACTCTCCAGCCTCCAAAAGCACACACTTTTGGGCCTTGATGCTGAAAGAGATTTCAATGATGTATTATAATTCTGTGACTCCTTGTTTTTCTTTTAAGACTGTATAACATATGACTGTACTCTACACTGGAGAGTAGTACTTCACATGTGTAAGAATTAAAGAACACTTTTCACGCTCTTCCATTATCTACTTGAACTAAAAACATATATAAACATTGAAAAACATTACTTCTGAATAAGCATTAAAAACCTCATGGGCTTATATGTATATAAATTCTCTGTATGTGCATACATATGTATGTATATATACATACACATTCGGGGAAGAAGGCTTTGCTTCTTGAAATTACAGACTGGCAGAATTATTCAAACAGCTGTTCAACAGGACTGACTTACTAATGAGTCATATCTGCTACCCTTTCTAAGCCAAAAGCTGTCACTCAGATGCAATCAGGCTAGGTAAGTTCCAGGTCCCTATAAAACTGTTCATCTGAAGCAAATGTAATCTTTAAGGGCCTCAACACCAGAAGCAGCAAAAAAAGTTTGAAACCTGGGGAAGCAGAAATGTATGCCAGGGCATTATCTGTTTTAGAAACCAATCTGCTTGAACAAAGTGACAAGGGCAGTTAGAATTTATTTATTATTCTCCCCAAAAAAATATATTTTTCTTAAGCTTGTGAAGGATAAAAACCACTTTAAAAAATTCTTTGTGTTTAACCACCATGTAGGAAATAACTACAGAAAAGGGAGCTGTCCTGTCCCTGGAGGGAATGCTCCCAGGCAACAGAAAGTTTGACAAAAATTCCCTCCCTCCAGGAGCTGAGTACAGAGCCAGAAAAGGGGATCTGGCTCTAAGACAGGACAGCAGGAACCTAAGCAAGGAGTACACAGAACCCATGGGCTTCTGCAACCCATCCAGACTCCACCACAGCAGGTGGAGTGTATCTGTGTGGAGAAGCTTGTGATCAAAGGTCTTTCACAGAGATCTTTCATTTAGTAAATATTTCTCTGGTCTGGAGATAAAGGTAGAATTGGGGGTGCTTTATTGTGGAAGGAGACAGAAACATTAGAACATTTGTTTCTGACAAGAGTGAAGCAAAAAGGAAACACAGGCACAGCAAGAGGAAAAGAGAAACAGGATCTTACTGCACCAGTTAGGACTACCAGGATATGCAGAGTTAAGAGTATATAAGCTTGAGTGCTCTGATGGGCAGACACCTTACTAAGGACAGACACATGCACAGGCTAACAACTCAAAGTACAGTTCCTGCACTGCATGGCTTAACTACTTTAAAAGTCCTTAATTTCCTTTTTCATTGCTTTGAAAACACCGTCAACAGGCAGCTCTGCTACCGATGTTTTCAATTTGTCATAAGCTTCATGTCTGAAATGCAGATTCAATGATATTTTGAATATCATGATAAATGCTGATGCAATGATATTTTGCATCCCCAGACAAATAAATAAAATATTCTGCACCATCAATTTCTTTTATACTGGTCTATCAATCTTTTTGAGGTTCTGAGGTTCTAAGGTTTAAAAAGCATAAATGATTGCTGCTTCCATGTTAGGATCTAGACATGGGATGGTTCCTGCTTCCTTTTGGAGAGGCTGTAAGGAATTGCAAAAGGAAGAGGCTAAGAATATTTAGGGTTTAAACTGGCACATTCAAACTCCTTCGAAAAGTTCCTGCTTAGAGGACCCACAAGCTACAGCTCATAGGACTGAAAATATCTACAAATGTTGTGATTCAAAGAACTAACAACATTTGATTCGACCTTAATAGATTTAGCTTTTAAATTTTAATTTTGTCTAAATAAATTTTGGATTTGTCTGAAAAAAAGATCTTTGAATCTACCAAAATTGTACAGCAAGCTCAAATACCTTCTAGTCTCTGAGAGAGAAAGGATGTACACTTCTTTATTTTAACAGTTTTCTACATAAGCAGGGAAACGCGCCTCAAGGAGCTTATCTGGTTGAAATTAAACAACATGTTCCTGAAAATTTATTTTCTTCCAAAATAATTTTCTTGGGGCTACAATGTAAGTTGTAAAGAAGCCCATGAAAGAGACACAAAATCAGCTACTGGTGGAGGTGCAACTTTCTATAGCTACCTATCTTCAACTATAAAAATGAAGCCACAGCAAACACATATTTTAAAGTAAAATATCTTTATAAGAAATTAGTCACATAAGAAGCCATGATGACTGGTGATGCCAGTTTGATTAAAAAAACACTGCTTCCATGTCATTCATAACTATGTCAGGCTTCGTTGAGAAGAAAAAACTGCATTTTTCCTCAAGGGAAATTAAAAATAAACCCAACACATTTTGGTCTCATTCACAATCTAAGAGATGAATGGAAAGAAAAGGGAGAATGCAGCTGATGTAAATGCAAGATGAAAACAGGCATGGCACACGACTGTGGACCCTTGCACAGAGAGCTCTTCTCCCCTCGTTGACCACAAGCCCACAGAGGACCCAAGGAGATCAATTTGTGGGATCAAAGTCAATTCAGCTAATCCTGCTGGTTCATTAATTCTTTTTTGTTTGTTTCTTTTAAATGCAAGCACATTTTTGTGGGCATTCAGTTTTCAGAAGAAGCCACATACCCTGGCAGGGGCTGGACTTAAAACTCTACAAAAATATTGCTGCTGAGGCAGCTTGGTGCAGCATTCTGAAATTGTTTAGATTTCAAAACAAGGGTTTTATAAGACAAGAATTACCACATACAGCACTTGGAACACATTAAAAGATTGTGCAGTTTAGTGTAATTGTGTTTTTCCACTTGTTAGGATTTTCAGAACAAATATATTTGAAGGATTTTTCTGCTAAAGGAACCAGAAATTAAATATGTTCCATTATTAACTTATGTTTCTTTGTACCTTTACTTGAAAACTTTTCATTAATTTTCAGAATTTACTCCCTAAGATAACGATAATAATTCACACCAGCTTACTAGGACAGTCTAGGTATTTAAAATAATATAAGTGAAATTTTTCATATTTCCTATTTTTGTATGCAAAAATAATACACTAAACAACTCGATGATTGGATATTAAAAGGAAATTTTTTTCCATTTTGGTTTAAAAAGTTCAACATAAACAGATAACTGCTGAGCAAAACATAATTAGGTGATATTTACATAGAGAGTTCTTCTCTTTTTTTTTTTTTAATCAGCTTTTTCTTTGGCGGGGGGACAAACAGTTGCCTGTCATTGCCAAGACATCACACAGTGCAAAATACTGGTCACATCCCTATGTCCCAGGAACAACAGGAATTCTGGGTGAGGGGAAAGCAAATTCATTGTTATTTCATGCACCTCATTTCCTCTATAGGATCTTTGGGAACCTATGAAGGGCATGAGGTGTATGAAACAAAAATGACAACTTTATGAAGTTGCTGGATATCATATTCAGCAGGCTCACCTGTTCCCAGAGACAACCCCAGGAGACAATGTGAAGGTAGACACAAGTACTTTGTGGCTTTGCAGGAGTACACGACTGCAAACATCAGCAATGTAACCTAACATTTCTTTACATTTGCTACTACGGGCAGGTGCATAAATGCAGCGGGAAATTTTGCTAGGTACTTGGCAATACACTTTGTGCATCTGAGTTTAGAAACTGTCTCTATCATTTCAAATGCTTAGTGGCAAGCTTGCTATAGGGAACAGTCAACAAACAAAAAGAAACTTAGATTGAAATAATTAGATACAAGTGCTTCATTTAGAGAATTATTTCATTCTTCAATGCTTATTGTTGCTTGTGTGTGTGTAGCTGGATTACTCCCAGGTTTCTATCAGCTTCTGCCAACAAAAAGCTCAGTGGAGGGGGAAAAATTTAGACATGAGATGTAAAAAAATGCCTAGTGTATATGAAGATCATGTTAATATATTTGGTCACATATACATTAAATCCACACCATCTGAACTACATTTGCTCTTTTATTCTGTCACCTGACAGTTACTTCACATTGCATGGCAGGGCCGAGTTGAGAGCAGGCATAGACAGAGAAACCAAAACACCATTCATGATGAATTGTAGAGTGGATGAATTGTAGAGTGTTCTTCTTCCAAAAGAAGAAATAGCAGCAAAAAGTATCTGATCACATCCCTTTCTACAGCTTTATAGTGTATTGGATATCACAGATAACCTTCACCAAACCAATGGTTTCTCATCTGTTAATAACTGAGATCCTTTTGAGACCTTCCAACTGAAACTTTTTTTAAAGGGTTTTTTTTTTTTAAGTTTAGCACCAGACCACGCACAGCTTGCTGCTCCGTTGTATTCTCATTAAACTCACCAAGGCAGTGTTGATACTTCCACAGGCTTCCCTCCTGGGATGTTTCTCTAGTCGTAGATTTAGATATACCACCAGTGAGTGTCGTGCACAGCCCACCTCAGCACCATTTGGTACAGCATGCAGTGATCCACTTAATACTGTTGTTAATACTGGCTTCTGGCTACAGCAAAAGGAGTTCAAACTGCCTGAAAAAAATGGCCTCTTGGGTGTACAGGTATGCTCTGCATGTTTTTTGCACATTTTTAATATGGTACTAAATAGAAGTGCTCACAAAGTATCAAAATAATTACATACCCGGTTATACCTCTCAGGGTCATATATTGCTGTTGTTCCTTATATTTTGTTACAGTGAGGCAAAAAGTAACTGAAGTGGTTTAGACTGAGGGAGATTTGCTACACTGGACAATGGAAGTCACAGATAGAGAAGGTCACAAAGACCACTTCCTTGTCAACACAGGAGCGATGTTGCTTGACTGGGCTGAAAGCTTATGAGGAACACCCAAGTAATTGTTCTGAGGGAGCTGAAGTTATTTGGCTGCCATCATCAGAGCACTCTATTTCATTAACTTTGCACATTTTCTATGCTGCATAATAGCTCTCCGATGCCCCACATTTTACACCTATATAAAATATATTAAGTCTATAAAAGTATAATTCTCACCTACTACACCTAGAGGAGCCATAGAATCAATGTGACAATACACAGTTTCAGGAATTCTAAACCCAGGGAATAAAACTTCGTATGCTGAAAAGTTCCCAATAGTATATATTGTTGTACCAGGAGAGAGTTTGGTGATTGGTGAGATAAAATAAGGATAGAAAATATAAGAAGGGAAAATTCACTATCCTGTGTGTATTCATAGAAACACACAACTCTTTTGTGAACAGGTTTGTGACAAGAGGAAGATTTTGGTTCCTGAGTGCTAAAGAAACTGGACTGTCATTCCGCTTGTACAGTTATTTTTACTGGAATTTGTGCTCTCCAACTAATCTCTCCAATATGCTCACCTGACTAAGCTACCACATATCATACTGGCATTGGACAGTCTTGGGATAGTCAAGTCTGCTTCTGAGTTGGGATTAAATGGCAGAGCAGAAGTTGTGAAGATACAAAAAGCCTGGCATGAAAAGCACCTTGAGCAATGACTAACATGAAACAGGGCCAAAACAGCTCCTGGATTCCCAGGGCACTAAGTTCAAAAGGAAAAGTTTATAATGGCTTTCATTATAGTTTGACTCAAGGTAAATACTTGATTAAAGAAGACATTACATACTGTAAGGTCTGTAATTTTCTTTACACCCACTAATCATTCCAGCTTCCTTCTACCCTAGTACATATTAATTTTCAGTTTTACAGCTTTTAGTGAATCCTTAAATATCATTTACTTTTTCCTTGCACGCACTATTTATTTTTATTCATATAGACATCCAACAAAAACTGCAGACATACTGCATTATATTGTAATAGCTGTCAGAGGTAATCCCAGAGTGACAAAATGTATTCCAGTAATTCAGCTTCTGTGACAAAGTGGTAACTAGGGTAGAAACATGACCCCATGTTTAAGACAGCAACCCAGACCTGGAAAAATTAATTTGAGGTTCTCTTTTACCATTGCTTTTCCATTTTACTTTGGACAAGTAGAATTTCTAAGTCCTTAAACAACTTGATGTAATTCATTAACAGTTATTCTGCTTAAAGAAAGGCACCTAAAGGGGTACCCTGTGCCTCAACTCTTCCTCTATAAAAGAAGTGTTACAGCACATTCCTACCTCCACATCGTGGTATTCTTCTTTACAGAGAAGCAGAAGGGAACAAGGAGAAATTAAGTTTTTCATTTAGCCCTACAACAAGCAAAGCAAACTCTTCCCACAACTATCTGTCATCCATGTGCAGTGGAAGGCTGTGTCCCCTCCTCATGCTTCACACGTCTGTGTTTTTCTGGTCATGCCAAGATCACTAGTGAAGATGGGAGCTAGTGCTGATATGGTTATCTGTGTTCTAATGATTGTATTGAAACTCATTATTTTACACAGAACATCAAATGGGCATTGAATGCTGATGGAGTGGTTTTTTATTATCAATCTGTGCTTCTGGGTAAAGAATCATAAATGCTAAAATATCTAAGTACTCCACAGCAAACTTCAATAGCTTTTGCCTTAAGGTCCATCTCACAGATGATGTAAGATAATATTGCTTCAAAATTTCTTTTTTTATCTTCATAAGTACAGGATCTGACCTAAAAATTTCATATGGGGCTATTTATAGTAGCTACAAGAGATATTTTTCATCAGAATGTGCTTGTATATTTCTCTGAAAGATTATTTCACATCTGCTGGTAAAACCACTGAAACCTAGTTACTACACAGCATCAAAATTACTATCTGCAGCATGTCCTCAGGCGTGCCTAGTCAAGATTCATGGAGATAGGAACTATCTGACAGCCATTTAAAGGGTAGCAATTTTGGAACACATTTTAGCAACAGGGCAGGTGAGAAATCATAAACAAGACTTTTTCCCAGCTTACCTTTAAAATTCAAAAGTAGTGCACCATAAAAATAACTCAGTACCTCAGAACTCTGCATTTTAAACTGAAAAAAACGTAGAGCATCACATCTACGCTGATGCTCAAGGCAGATCAGTCTAGAGAGGTAAAATCAACTTCTAAACTCCCAGCTATATCTGCTGTCAAAAAACACCTCCACAAAGCTTTGCTGCCCATGCAACTGGCATGCTCCAGAACTCCTGCTCACCAAGATCTGGATGCTGGCCACCCTCTCCTGCTCTCCCCTGTCTCATCTCAGGCTCTGTAGACCCAGACAGCCCCATGGCTACTGTTAAAGAAGGAGTTAATCCTTACTAATTCTTGGTAACTCCGGCCTCATATTTCATTGCCCTATCCCCAAAACCAATGTTATTTAGCAGCCCCCTGCTATTCCCTCCAGTGCCACTGGATATTCCTAAGAACATGGGATTTAGGTTAGAGTGGGACTCCAGATCTGGTTCTGTGTTACTGCAAATAAATATTTCCTATGGTTCTGAAGGAAGTGACCTGCAAGGGTAAAGTCACGTTAGTAGGAACACACCAATGCACATCATTTGTGGATATGCCTTTAAGAAGCAGAGGAGTTTGAGATTTAAGATCAAAATAGGAAGTCCATGGTACTTTCCTGTCTTAAAACAAAATCAATAAAAAGAAATATACAGCTGGAAGGAAAGCTAGCCTGATGAAATCACAGTAAATTAGAAGTCCTTCAAGGCAATGGATGGTGTAGTTTCTTCCTCAGAATTAGGCACTTCAAATATTGACAGAATTAGTAAGGCACAATCAATACACCAATTCCTTCGTGAACTATTAATTATATATATTGCTGATGAATAATCATTTAATTAGCATAATGGGAGGCTTCAGTGAAAAGGCTGTCTACAAAGCATACTGGACCTAAAAATAGCAATAGCTTTTCAACCATGAGGCTTTGCATGAAAATGCCATTGCTCAACTTCTGGTCTTAACACTTGTTACATCACTTGGCCAATACAGATCTTTGCTTACAAAGGTTTTGCCCCTTATCACTGTACTACTACCATGTATAATTTGTTCCTCTAAGGCATGGTGACAAGGGTTTGGTATGGATTACCTGAATCAGTTCATCAAGCTCTGTTGCATTCACACAAGAATGCTGAGATACAAACGTCTGCTTCTGAATCACAATGGTGGTTCTCTGGGAGGTCTCATGAGGCTGCTCCAGGGCTTTAAATACTGTTGCTCCAATTATTAAATACACGACTACCACCAGAAAAATTGTTGAGACTGTCTTCCATTTCATAACATTAATAGCCGAATCGTTTTCCTCCCGTGAAGCAAGCACGGTAGGCTTGGTGGAAAATGATAATCTTGGTTTGGAGTTTTGAGTAGCCGATTTGGGATCCAGCAAGTCAGGTGCCGCCACTGGCAAAAACAGAAAAAAAAAGTTAATGTTTACAGTGCCACTCAGATTTTGTTAAGTGAACTTCTTCTCAAGCAATTACATAAATTCTGTTGCTTCTAATTGGAATTCTTAACTGTTGAATCTCTGTCTTACCCCCATGGCACCTTACAGCAAATCAACATGTTGCTCTGAGTAGTAGTATCCATTTTACAGGCATACACACATTTGCAACATTTTCTATGTGTGTCCCTTTGTCATTTGCAATCATTTCCAAAAGCAGATTTCAGCTACACTCTTGCATTTCATTAAATTACTACAAGGTAGTATTTTGCTGCAGACATTCTTTTCGTCCGCTGCTCTCCTGAGCACTGCTATGCAGCTTTCCAGCTGTGTTTTACCTCAGTGTTCAGAAGTAGCAGGAAAATACAAAACCTTCTGTCCTTCACCTATTTTGTACTGTCCTCTGACAAATTCTCTCTGAGAACAGTTGTGAGATCACTTCCAAACTCCCCAGACAAAACCGTAAAAACAAGACGTTGCTCAACCTACTGGTCTTAAAGTGCTAATTGCATATCGATTACACCTCTCAGAAAACACGAGTAAAACACATGTGTACTTACTGGAAGAGTGATACATTTGTTAGAGTGGGTATTTTTATTTACAGCTACAAAAACCCACCGGGTTAGGAAAAGAGCATCTGAGTGTGTTATCAAGTATCTGGATAACTCATGTGACTACCAGCAACTACATGGGCACCAAAAAAAAAAAATCCTCCACATCAAGTGCAGGTAAAGGTCTCCTGTGGGAAGATGGCCACAGCAGTGACCACACAATCTATATTTAAATTGTTCTGAATTACAAGTATGTTTTGAATGGCCAAGACAACGCTTCCAGCTGCCGGTGGGAAAAGCCCAGATCTAAATCTAGAGGAAAGTCTCCCTCAGGACGGTGGAGGTGGGACGCGTCCCTTCAGGGGAGGCGATGGCCCTTGGCAGTCACCGAGTGGGCACTCGCCGGGCTCTGACACACACCTCGGCGCCGGGGGAAGGGGTCGGAAGGGAGGGTGGCAGCCCCGAGCCGGGTCGGGCGGGGACCGGGGACCGGGGACACCCCTCACAGCCCGCGGGCTGGGCGCCGGGCACCCCACGGTGTCCCGCCTCCCACCGCCCCGGCCCCCGCCCCACGGGCACTCGGGGGTCGGGCACAGCCCCCCCGCCCCCTGCTCCACACCTTGGCGGGGGAAGCCCTTCCTCGCCACCGCCTTGTCTCCCGTCGCAGCCCCCGAGACCCTCCGAGCCCCCAGGGACGGTGCCGCGGACCGCTCCCCGCCCGCCCGGAGCAGCGCCGACCCGCCGCGGCCGCCGGCGGTGAACAAAGGAGCGGGCACCGGGCACCGCCGCTCCGCCGCCCGCCCCGCCGCCCCCTCCCCGCGGCCGGTGCAATGCGCCGGGGTTCGTCCGCTGCCCCCGAGGGGCGCAGCCCCGGTAGCCCCCGGGCAGCTGCCGCGGGCTGGGATGCTCCGCTGCGGGGAGCGGAGCGGGGGGGAGGCGGCCGGCGGCGGGGCCGGGGCGCGGCGCGAGCGGGGCCGGGAAGGGAAGGGAAAGGAGCCAGGCAAGGTACAAAGGGGCCCCGAGCCACCGCGGCGGCGTGGGGAGCATCCCGGGGTCCGGCGCGGGGGAAGCAGGGGCGCATGCAGCATCCGCAGGGCTGGGAGCGGGGAGGCACGCCATTGTGCTCGTACTCACTTCTTATTTACCGACCCGGTGCCCTCTCCTCGCTCCACGGGCAGGCATTTTTTCAGAGCTTGGGTAGATACAGTTAGAGCAAATAAAAAAAATTAAAAATTAAAAAAAAAAAAAAGAAAAAAAGAAAAAAGAAAAGAAAAAGGAAAATAAAAGAAAGGCTGGAGCAGACCGAGAGGAAGAGGCTGATGGATGGGTCTGTAGGAGAGGGAGCGGCAGGGGCGGGCGGGCTGGCAACGAGGATCCCGCCGGCTCCCCCCGGCCCCGGGGCGTGCGAGGTGCCTCACGTCGCGCATCGCGCATCGCACATCGCGGCGCGCCCGTGTGTGCGAGAGTGTGCGAGTGTGCGTGAGTGTGTGCGAGCGTGTCCGTGCCCACCCGTGTGCGTGTATGTGTGTGTCCGTGTGTGCTGCGCTGCGCGGGGCGTGCGGAGCAGCCCGAGCCCGGCGGTGCCTTTTGTGGGGCGGCGGGGCAGCCGCACCGCTGGCTGTGTGTGTCCCCCCCGCCCCTCCGCGCCCCCTTCCGCACCCCCCGGCGGAGGGGGGGGCAGCCCCTCTCCGCTCCTCGCCGCTCCCGGCCCGCCAGGGATGCGCGCCCCTCCGCGCTGGCACCCGGCTGGGCGGCGAGCAGATGCTGCGGGGACATGGGGAAAAGATGGAGGGGGGAGGCGGCGGGGGAGACAGAGCGGTACCTGCGGAGACCAAGGTCTCGCCTGGAAACGAGCGAGGAGAGAGGAGGGAAGGAGGGAGGAGAGGAGGAGAAGGCACCGGCCACCCCCTCTGGCAAGGCAGGACCTGCCGGCGGTCCCCGCTCCAGCCTCACACCCGGCTGCCTCGCCAGAGCCTCCCTGTGAACTTTTGAACTGTCCGAAATGTCACCACATTAGTAGGAATTGGGGGACAAGCGGGGAGACCTCGGCCCTCGCAGCAGAGCTGCGCGGGGCTGAGGAGCCGGGCGGCTCCGTCCTTCTCGGCTCGGCCTGATTTTAACCCGGTGCTTGGCTGCCTGGTGTGTTGCTGCAAGGAGTTAACTAGGTGGGATCTAGGAGTCAGGGATGGTAGCTGCTCTCCTATCGCACGCACCGCCTGCGCACCGCCTTCTTCCATTTCAGTCTTGATAGATACATCAGAAATGCTGCTTCAACTGTGGTTTCTGCCACTAAAAAGCTTGAAATTATTCTTGCTATCTTTGCCGCTGGCTAACTCCCCTATTTCCCACCCCCTATCACCAGCGACACTATCCATGGGTCAGTTGTTCACACTGGGGTGCTGAACATCCAGACTTGTCTAAAAGACAGAAGATGATTTACCAAGAGAAACCAAAAACTGCTCCCACAACCATTCTCTTAAAAGTCTCTGCAACCACTTAAAAAAATTACTCACCATAACAAATGGGTATAAGTCACAAGCATTTAAA
Source organism: Lepidothrix coronata (assembly GCF_001604755.1). NCBI lineage: Eukaryota > Metazoa > Chordata > Aves > Passeriformes > Pipridae > Lepidothrix > Lepidothrix coronata. The sequence continues at coordinate 6,091,673 of NW_016690218.1, forward strand.
GCCAGAGGCTGTATCTGTAAAATGGCCAAAGACAGTCATACATCGGGTGTTTAATGGGCTATAATCCTGCTTAAATCAGCAGCACCATCAGCAAACACTTTAGAAGTCGCTTATTTTAACGCTTCTCCATATCAGTGTGACATAGTACAAATGAGTGTAATATTGAGTTCCTTAGGACTCCAATTTCAGCAACATCAATCACACCAATCTCCCCCAGTGTGTCCACACGTCTCCACAAGATGCAGCACAGGGCAGGAAGCTGCCTCTGCTATTTCAGTGTAAGCTGTAGCTCATTGCTCCCCATTGCTGTGAACCAGCAGCGCAGTTATCGAGTAACAGGAGCCTCTGGGCCCAGTCCAAGAAACCCTTGCAAGCAGACCTTCAGTCATACGGTCAACTTCATCGACATGGTCCCAGTCCTCAAACAACAGAAGTGAAATGTCTGCTTCAGACTACTGATACTCTCTCGCTCAAGGAATTCTTGAATATCTTTTTTATATTCCCTTTTCTCCCCAAAAGATTTCTTAATCATTAGTCCACGTAAAAGCTGCCTCTTCCTATCTCATGGAAAAGAATCATTTCACAGAATTTCTTTCAACATCCTATGGGAGAATAGGCATGAAAATTTACCTACAAGTGGAACCTGTGTCTATAAAAAATACTGTGGAAAATAGTACTACATGCCTTTCTTTAGCAATCTAAATATTTGGAATGAGATTCTGTTTTTCCTTGAGGGAAGGAATTATTATTAAAAGCTGAAAAAGGCTCATACTCATTGCCTACAAACTGAAATCAATGGGAAGCCTTCCAATAGCTTCAAGAGGGTTTGGAGCAGGCCTTAAATTTAGGCATTCCACCCAACGGGCAGAAACCATTTGAGATCCACTCCAGAAGGTGACTGTGTTGGTGCCTTAACTTCCATGGTTGAAGAGCTGTCTCTGTGAAAGTAGTTATTTCTATTAATTACCTAGTAAATATCTCCAACATCTACTTTCAGTTGGCTGATATTTTCCACCTATTGTGATTCCAGATGCAGTCCTCAGCTGGAGCTTACCCCTTACTTAGAGAAGACTTGAGCTATGCATTCTCATTTCTACTAGGGATATGAACACTCCACATACAGCAGTGACAGATATCTTCAAATCCAGCAAGAAAACCAGTTATTCTTTTTGTGGTCTACAGCAATAACTATTGTGTATAGCAACTCCACTTTCTGGAGGTCTTATATAGCACCAGCATTTCCTCTATGGAGTCATGCCCTCCGATATTTTTTCATAATGTACCCCACACATTGTTTGAATATTGTGTGTGACCACTTTGCCCTCAAATTTGGAACTGACATTTGACTAGTTTGACACATCAGGCCTGAGGTTTATTAAACAAACACACTTAAATGCTGCATATCACTGACAAATCTTCCCACCAACCAACATGAACAAGATTAAGTAGTAAAAGGGCTACAACACAGAGCTCCAGCCTTGCACACGAATGGGCTTGCTGCTGAGCCAAAGAGATTTATCTGAACAAACCGGGAAAAAAATGTTTCTAAGATTAAGTATAAGCAGGTTTGTGTATTTCATACTAACATGAGAAAAATTCACAAAATACAGGACTGTCAAATGGTGTCTAAAAATGTATTGACATGAATTTAAGATGACCACAATACTCACAGACGGTGCTTGCTGGAAGCTGTTCAACTCTTTGAAATGCTAAAAGTAGGCTCAGCCAAGAGGGACAGGCATGCAGCATGCAGAGGAAGTCAAAGTTACATGATAAACGTAGTAATCATGTATTCATAGAAATAACAGCTGTAGATGATCTAAACGTAGCTTTGACAGGACAGGAGGTCACTTGCAAGGAAATAATTATTCCAGAAAAATATTGCCCTTGAAAGACCAATTTAAAAATCATATGTAAAAAGTATTCTTACCTTTCTCTAACACTTTCTCTTTCTAGTTGTAGGAGTTATCCCCTCCCTGGAAGGCCACAAACAACACTTGCCTTACACCCAGAGCAAGAGGCTTCTGCTAAGCCTTCACCTTTCTGAGCAGTAAATGCTCTTCTCCTTTAACCAGATTTATAATGGGAGGCACCACATATTCCAGCCTTCTTCATCCTTACTTACTTGCCAAGGATTTCTGCATTCCCAAAGGACCGTTAGGGCAAGGGTTCCAGTGAGGGCATTTGCCTTGCTGACTTCAACAGCAACTTCTTTGTATGGGCTCCCATTTAATTTGCCACAGGGGACCTGAACCTTTGATCAAACAATGTATTGCTACAGGCTTTGGGCCTTGCTGTGAACACAGCATCCTCCCCTCTTCCTCATGATATGAAAGAACGAAACCTCTGCCTCTCTTCAGAATTTGGTCAAACTATACACCCAGTTAGAGTCAAGGATAAACCTTTGCTACTGCTAAGTTTTATTACAAGAAAGCTTAGCAGAAATACTACTGGACTTGTATAGTAAGTTAATTTTAAGGGTTATTTTACTTATTCAGCAGAACTTAACAAATTACTTGTCTCTTGACTTCTTTGGAGACATTAAAAGATCTCTGTCAGTTCTTTATGGATAATTATGACATTAAGGCCATGCTGCATCACTGTATTCTGCCATTAAACCATTAGTAATATCCTGCTATGGGAATTTAAACTAAACGAGAAACTAATGGCATACAGCCTGCTTCTCTTTTGTGCAAATAAGAAGATAGACCATGTTCTTTGCAGGCAGTAAGAACACTGGTCTGCTCACAGTGACCACGCTGAAAGCGCACCCTCCCACTAGGAGGGCAAAGACAAGGCAACATGCAGGAGATACTTGCAGGAAAGTGATACTCAGCCCTCATCTGCCTCTGAAACTGGGAAAGCCTTAAAGTAGTCCTCCTATTTAAAAACGTGATCACTTTTAATTCACATCATGAAATGAGTTAAGCATATGCAGTGCAACCAGAGTATGTATCACAGAATCATAGAATTATAGAATGTTAAGGGTTGGAAGGGGCAAGGCCTTATCCAACCTTGCTTTGAACACTGCTAGGGCTGAGTCATCCACAGCCTCCCTGGCCAACCTGTTTGACTGCCTAACCACCTTCAGAGTAAAGAATTTTCTCCTAATATCTAACCTAAATTCTCCTCTTTCAGTTTGGACCCATTACTCCTTGTCCTACCACTACAGTTCCTGATGAAGAGTCCTTCTCTGGCTTCCCTGGAGGCCCCTTTCAGATACTGGAAGGCTGCTGTGAGATCTCCATGCAATCTTCTCCAGGCCGAACAGCCTCAACTTTCTCAGCCTGTCTTCATAGGGAAGGTGCTCCAGTTCCCTAATCAACTTTGTGGCCTTATCTGGACTTGCTCCAACAGTTCCATGTCCTTCTTATGCTGGGGACACCAGAACTGTATGCAGTACTCCAGACAGGGTCTCACAAGAGCAGAGTAGAGGTAGAGAGCCACCTCCTTCGACCTGCTAGCTATGCTCCTTTTGCTGCAGCCCAGAATTCTGTTGGCTTTCTGGGCTGTAAGCGCACACTGCTGGCTCATATTGAGTTTTTCACCAACCATCATCCCTGAGTCCTTCTGTGCAGGGGTGTTCTAAATCAATTTGCCGCCCAACCTGTGCCTGGGATTGCTGTGACCCAGGTGTAGACTTTGCACTTTGCTTTGTTGAACTCCCTGAGGTTCACATCAGTTCACCTCTCAGGTGTGTCAAGGTCCCTCCGGATGGCATTCCTTCCCCCAGCTTGTCAACTGCACTACAGAGTACTAATGAGTTTTACCTCACTAGCAAGATATTATGTCTACCATGAGTGTGACAAATTATTTATTCAGCAGAAAAGCCATTGTTTCTCACCTCATCAATTACTAGAAAAAATGTTTACATGTGCCCATCTATTTTCTTACAGCTCAGTTGTCAGTTTTAATTAGGTTCTAATTCTTTCCCTCACTAGTAATTCTTATCTATTTTTCCACTTGCAGCAAGTGGGGAGTTATTTTAGAACCCATACAGTATTCACTGTTGTAATTAATATTGTGAATGTGTATTTTTCTTTACTGACTTGCAAATCTCCCAGTGGATTTCCTCCCTGCCTGTGTTGTGTTACTGGACCTAATGGGATTTATTTATCACATGTTCTGCCACTGTTTTTTCATATTTGTTTTCACAAATCTATTATGCTTGAACAGCTTTGAAGCAACAATTATAACTAACTGTCAATGCCATTCTCATCAATGATAAATGTGAATTGCCATATGTCAACTTTATTATGGATTATTTATGCACAGGAAAAACTTATTCTTACTTTGAATTACTGATCTCCTTGAGGGACAGCTAGTAGTGCTTTGGGATGATTACAAAATGCTTCTCTGTAATCATCAAAATGTTCTACAAAATTGCTGGCTTGTAGTTGGTTTTTAATTTTTTGTAGTTGGGGTCTCTTCAAAACAGGAGACTGAAAACGGTAGTATCTGTCTGTCCACATCCACTAGTACCAATCATGCAACTGATCTTCATGGTGTTACTGGATAACTTATGAGATAGAAACCTAATCTCTGTGTTGTCTTTGCAGACTGGAAAAAGACAAGGACTATTTTGAAAGAAAAAAACATACATAGAAGACTGCACACCTCAGGCCTGACAAAAATGTCTGTTTCTAAAGGCAGTTTTCCTTGAGTCACTAAGCAGGTGCTTACTTTTAAACTATATCTTGAGGAGCTGAAGATTTGATTTTTGTATTTGTAAAGTACTATATCCACATCTTAGGTAACTCTGGAATTAGTGACATAGATGTATGACACAACAATCTGTAAATAAAATCAAATACAGACAGAGGACACTGGAAACCACCTAAAATAACATTAGTACTTTTCTTTTAGAGTAATCCACAAATAAGATTTGGAAGAAACAAAACAAACCAGACAAAGACAAGAGAAGAGAAAATAGCCCAGGAAATACTAAAGAAGTATCATGCAGGGATAATGAAAGAACTTGCTAGCAGAAATAAAGAATACGAATGAGGAGATGAAAAAGGAGAACATTAAGTATCATCTATGTTTTAAAACCACCAGACTTACTCTACTTGGCTTCAGCCATAAGAGGAAGTGTAATGAAATCTATGAATTATTTTCAAATATACACCAGAGATTGTTTTATGGCAATCTCTACGTGTTCAGCTACATAGGGATATGTCTGGAAAGGATGCTACAAATTTTTTAGAGAAAGATAGCATTTGTTAGTCTTTTTTTTTTTCCCTAATAGTTTGTTCTAAGGCTTGTTCTTTCTGTGGTGATAAAGATGCCACTAACATCATGCAGGCAGGAAGCTGGGTGAACAGAGCCCAGTTTTCATAAGGTACTTGACAGAAAGAAGAAGCATATATTGCTTCCATTCAGATGCATCGTGCATTGGCATTGCTCAGCACTTCCACCCTTGAAGACACTGTCTTCTATTTTCTTTAAAGTATAGATCTTGACATTCAGGGGTCGGTGGTTTAATCTTTGACTGACAGCTATGGACTGTGTTGGGAGGAGAACAGGCTACAGGTTCATACTCATCTTTTCAACTTTAAAGTGTCTGCTAATCTTTATATTTTTCCTAGAAATAAGGTCTTCCAGTTGTGTCCTGCCACTGATGTTAAGAATGTAAGGAAATCGAGCCACAGTTTTGTACAGTTTTCTGTTTTATTTTCAGTTGGTAGAAGGAATGTTAAAAGCTGGTCTCCAGCTCCAAGGAAATTATAGGTACAAAATATAGGGCAAGAGTGGCCCATATTTTTCTCTTTGCACAGCAAATATAAACACACCCCAGACGTAATACCCCAAGCACCAAGTAGAACCAAAAGCACTTAGGGCTGTGACTGGTGAGAAAGATATTTTGTATGACCCCTTCACATAAAAGAGCTAAAATTAATATTATAAAATTTCCATGACATTTTAGCAGCCTGGACATGAAGGTTGCTCTATTTCTAAAATTCTCAGCAGCTTAATATTTTTATAATAATCTGCCCAAAAAGATTAATTGCCCTATCACATAACTGTGCAAAGGAAAATTATTAAGAAATCATTACATTAGTGTAAAAGGTACTCTTTAATAAATATAATTATTTTTCTAAATTATTTATATTGGCAACAGATATAGTATAAGCAGCCCCCTATAACAATTTATGTAAACTTTCTGTGATTTTTTTTTTATTAAAGATGGGAGTATATCAAATTAATGAGCATGATTGCCAGGAAAAAATTAATAGAAAAGCCATAAAGAAACCAATTCCCGAAGTTATTGCTTTCTTAGCTTTTCATGTTCTCTCTAATAATGACTTTGGATATTAAAGGGATTACTACTCAAAAAATTTACCTAAGGCTTTATACAGCAAGAGTATCTCAATGAAAGAAATAAAACAAAAGCAGTGAGTAAGGAAGCCTCAGGCTGAACATTTGCACTAGATTCTTGGGGACTCATTGGCAATTTCTTTATTTTAGAGGGAAGATCTGATGATTTTTCTTACTCATAAAAATTGCCTAGAATATTTAGGAAAGTCAACTTTGATCACAATGCTGTAACTAGTAAAGTAGATTTGTGGGAAAAATATGCTTTATTCGTAACTTACAAGCTCACAGGGAGTAGGTCCTGCATCCTGCTAGCAAATCTGGATGTAATCCGGATGTGAAGGATTTTTGATATCCCTGTACATCACAGCAGAACCCCACACAAGGAGTCGTGTGGGAATTCAGAGCAAGATGCTGTATGCATAAGATTGTGCAGCCTAACACAAAAATATTGCCAACTTCTGAAGGTAGGGCAGGTATGGTCTTCACAGCAGCACACTCCAGCTGGTAACTCTGACCTCTCAGCATGGCAAACTGGCTCAAATATGGTACTTCCATGGCATATATGTGTTGCCTCCAGTTCTGGAGTTACTTCTTTGTCAGCTACTTTGGGTTTTTATATATCATTGTACAGGGGACAGATATGGTATTTGACCTGGACAGAGGTGTCTATATGCAAAATATTGACCCCAAAAAGGCTATTTATTTTCATTTCTATGTGGCTTAGTTTTCACCACTGGTGTTCTTTAACAAGCTTTCTGCTTCTGGACAGAAACATTCTTCCCATCACGCTGCTCAACATTAATGACATTCTTATGCCCAATTAATCCAGAAAATAAGACTTCCTTACCTTTCTCCTAAGGGGAGTTTATTTGGCTTTTCTGGAAGGATAGCAGAAAAAACTTTATGCAAAAGGTAGAGATGGTTACCACTTTCTTTTAAAACCTAAATAGAAGAAAAGCCTCCACCAGATTTTACATAATGGTGCAATGATTGGAAGACTCTCTCAGGATAAGGGAAAAAGGACTCTAATTATTTCTTCTGCATAAAGGCATTTAAATCCACATCTTTAACCTTCCTGGGGAGAGCCTTTCACTGGGACTGCCCCAGTTCAAGCAAGCCACACTTTGAGATCACTGATCCTAACACATTACTGGACTAACACATTACAGGACTGCACTGTCCTGTAATTTTATCTGATCGCTAGGAAATATTACTGAGCTGTATTCGTTGTTCTCACATACATATTTGTGCAAAATAGATTTTACACTTGAGTGTTATAAATAGTAATATACTCACATGGGTGCTTAGCAAGTTTAACTTCCCTTGCCATCAGCAGAAAGAATTTTACTGAAAACAGGTAAATTACCTGTTTACCCCCAGAGCAAGTACTGAGCTTGTCATTATGTTTTGCCTTCCTATTGCATAAAGGGTTTCTTCAGTCAGTTAGCTGCTGACTTCCAGCTGAGCTACAGTGTCACAGAAGGGCATTCCAAAGGAATCTTTATAGAACAGAGACTAACCTCTGTCAGACAGAGAACTGGATCCCAGCACCGGAGGGCTGTGGCAATTATTTTGGAAATTATTTTGGCTTTAAGTGCCTACTAGCTACATTGGAAAGTCAAATCACCTTGAAGACTAACTACAATAAGATGTGGCTGCAATACGTCTTATTATTTCATTTCTCATGCCTCTCTCCAGAAATATCCACTGCTTTTTTTTTAATATTAAAATTTTAGCATAATAAATTAATTTTGGTTTTGATTGAAAGCTAGACAGAGCAAAGACAGGATGCCTGACAAACCTTAAGCAGCCATGTCCTCAATATGCAGCAAATCCTTCAGTGTATATCAGTCTATTTGTACAGTCCCAAGGACCCTAAGTATCTCCTCTAGTTTGTAGGATTCAGTCTGCTAACTGGAAAAAAACCAGACCAGGTAGGAGATTAATCCCACACTATTAATTGGAACTTTCTCAGCAGGCATCAAGAAATAAGGAGATGGCCTAAAACCTGAGGGACCTCCCTACATTTCTGACGCTCCCATGACCCAGCAGGCATTAAAGAACTCTAATGTAATTCCAGTTCTTCCTGTAGAATTCAGAATTCGTGAGGTGGGGAAAGGACAGAGGGAGAAGGAGAGAAAATGTTCCTAGCTTAGTGATTATGTATATTCTTGGCAGAGGAAGACATGAGTTTGTGCTTCAAGGACTGTTTATGTATTTTAACCAATGACAGTTTCAATGAAAAATCCCAAGCACAGAAACAAATTACATCTGATCATTTCAACAGATATTTATCACTGATAGTCATCATCAGTCTTAGTCAGCAAACATTACACTGACATCATCTCCCTTCAAATTCTTTACCAAGTTTATTTGTTTGGCATGCAAGAAGACAAACCATCAAGGTTGCTGCAACACGCAGAAAATTCCTGCTAACTCAGTTCAAACAGAGTAATTAACAGAATTAATCAATTTAAACTGAATGAGATCAAAGAAATCTCCTATCAGTTGACTGTTTAGAATAACTCAAGGAAGATTAATTTCTATCCCAGTGTTCTCTTGATACCAATAGGTTGTTGATGACAGGAGAGTAGAAAGCAAGCTTTTTATCATCAGTCACTTTCATTAATACTTGACTACCTGCTGTGTACAAGGATCCACACGTTCCCCTATTTTCAGACAAGAAAGCAACCTGTCAGTAACTGCTGAATTGCTAGCCATTCAAAATGCCCACTCAGGGAAGAACTTAAGCATAGTAGCTGCTGTGTAGAATATTTAACAGCAAGTTATATATGGAAAAACACAATTTATATTTAAAGTATCACACCCAGCCATGTTTCTCTTAAAGTAAATAATATTAAAGCTGTATGTAACAATTACTGATGAACTAACAGAAATGCATCCTTCAATACACTACTTGCACATACAAGGCATCTGTATTTTCTACATATACTGCATTTACACTCTAGCTATAGGCTAAAAATATATATCAGTATTAAAAAATATTAGCATATCATAGGGAGCTTATAATAATGAATAAATATCAATAGTTTAATGAACTTGTTTATACAGTCCTGTAATGCAAAAAAAAAAAAAAAGATAGAGCTATCACCTAGCTGAAGAGACTACTGACATGGAAATGTGTGACTTCCTGACCCGCAGCATGGGACTCCTTGTGTCACCATAAGTGTTCCTCAGGCTGCTTACTACAGACATACTGACATACCAGATGCTGCAGTAGCAAAGTCTGTAACTTTATGTTCCTTAGACCCATATTTTCTTGATGCTACAGAATGTATAATGTCAAGCTGGAGACTGGAGGTTCATCAGCTTGTGAAAGGAATTACATGGTCCAGCTGATTCCAATAAGAGAGGACAAGGGTGTCCTTCTTCCAGTCCAGATTCACATCTTATCAGGTACTGTGTACTGATGCAATGCATTTTATTTACACTGCTAAATAAAGTCAATCAAGCTTTGGTCATTATCTCTTGTGAGATAAACAAGACCAAGCACAGCAGATGCAGATCAAAGTTAGAGTCTGAGTTCCCTGTATGGGGCAAGTCATGAAAGGAACAAGAGGAACTCATAGTGGTCTCCTGGAACTGCTATCAGCTAGGCACTGAGCAACACTAAGAAAAGGAAGTGTACTAAACCCTGACAAGTTCTAGGATTTAAATCCCTCAAGGGAGGAACTGTCCGCACTTCAGATTCCATATGTTGTTTCGGTGGGCTTTTTAAAGTACTTGACAAGGACAGAGTAAAAGTGGGAAGAAAAGAAGGAAAGGGAGAGAATAAAGGCACCACTTGGTGCAAGTCAGTAGCTGAGACGTCCACTCAGTCAACAGCAGAGGATATCTAGGCTACATCTTTTACGTCCTTGTGAATGCTTTAACCAACAAGCCATTGGGTGGAGCATTCTTAAGCCCCAAATAGTTAGCTAGCTGCTTATGATTTCAGCAATAGAGCATTTTCTATTGGCACCCGTGTCCTAACAGGCCAAAATGGAATACATTTATATATACTTTATTCAGGCAAATTCTCATCGACTTCAAAGGAAGCCTAAAAAGTTACGGCATTCAGTTCTCACGTTATCTATGGCTGTGTCTATATTCATGTTCCCATGCATGCCTTGGCACGCCCCAGGGTCCTGCTCCACAGAGCGTTCAGACCAACGCCCAGCTACAACAAGCCATGGCTCATGCTCAGGCTCTGGGCTTAAGTTTTCCTTGGCATGAGACCTGAGTCTGAGAGGTGCAAGGACAAGGGATTGATGCACACCTGCGTCCAGCCGCAGTACAGCAGTGACAGCCTGCATCTGCTTCTGAGCCCAGGGAAATGGGAAGGACTCCCACATACCATGACACAGAAGTAGCCTACCCACTTAAGAAGTTTCCATGGGTGTTCAGCAGAGCACAGCTCTCAGAAAATATTAACTGCAGGAAAGCACGAAAGGCAAACACTAGAAAAAATGTACTTGGAAAAAAGTGTACACAACTTGGGTTTGGATAAAGTGGGACTACGATGGAAACCACTTACCCATTATGTTCAAAATCAGTGTATGAAACAAGACAAAACACAGTCACATGTTAATTTAGAATGTAGGACATGCCAGTTGTTCAAACTGACTTATTCCTTTAATCCTTACCATAAGTTTTCTGTCTAGTACAGACTAGCAAGTTTAGCTAGGTAAGATGTGTGTACCGGCCTCATTGCAATAGCATATATATGTTATACGTTGTGAAGTGTTAGCTATTTCATTAATTCTTTGAGGTGAAAAAGTGCTATTATGTCCATTTTTATCAAAGGGATCTAGAAAAACAGTGACTTGAGAACATTATATAAGGAGTTCCCTGTGGACAATAAATTTTTAACAGGCTGTGGTTTAGCTCTTTGTGTTGTAAATGTGTGCTGAGAGAACTGGGCCATTTTTTCCCTTTGTAATGGACATTTGTTTCTAAAATCCCCAAAACATATAATGGATGTCATGATCATGGACAGAAAGTTTCTTTCATCATGCATGTGTTTAAATACTTGTGATTTTTGTTCTATGTTTTCCTCAGTGTTCTCTTACAACTGTAATGACTATTTTAATTTCCTTCCTTTTTTTCTTGTGAAATTTCCCTCCTAATTTTTCCTTTGCTGTCTGTATCTTAATTTAGTTTGAAGTTTTTTAATCTGTTTTTCTTTCTATCTCCAAGAGCTTCTGGCCTTCTAGCTTATACAGTCTCTCTGCGAGAAGTACCACACGCATTTCCTTCTTCTCTCTCCCTCAATAATAAGTAAAACTCTATTTTTTCAAGAGACTGCTTTGCAATTACATTTCATTTGTATACAGCTATTATGGAACTGACTCTGTCACTGCACAACCTGGGCTTCTTTGTGTTTAAATTGACTTAAGGTTTGGTATCAATATTCAATTTATAAGCAACAATACCATTCATGTTCAAGGATGTATTTCAGTCATCTGAAATTGCTCTATCTGAGCAATTTCCACAGAAAAACCACTGTGCAGAATACTTATACTTAATTTCCTTTTAGCTCCAGCTTTCCACAGGTAACTTTGTTTCTTGATAAAATAGTAGTACTCTATCAAAGGCCAGACATTTCACTTTCACATTACTTCTTGTAAATTCACTCCATGTGAGAATTGAATTGTTGAAGGTTTTTTTGTCTTTTTTTTTTTTTTACTGAGACTTGTTTCTCAGTCCAGTCTACTGCACCATCACATCTTTTCTTTCTAAAACTTGCATTCTCATCCAAAAGTGTTCTCCCACCTGGCCCACTAACACAGCTGCTTCTAAATGTAAGTCAGAATCTCCTATGATGTTTCTCTCTCAGTTTTGGTCTCTCTACTGCAGTCTGATGTCAAAATTAGGGTCCCATAAACAGCAAAAATCATGTTCTTTTTTTACAATGTTAAATAAATTTCTCTTTTGGGTATTTCACTTGCAATTAATCCTCTTATAATTTCATTCTTACAAGGAGTGTGACTCTCTTTTTTTTTTTTTAGTAGGAACTGGTAATTATACTGCTTGTCTCTAATTGTGGGTTATTAAATAACATCCACTGCTTCTGGCCTGAGGTTAATGAAAAAAAAAGAGTAGCTAGCGTTTGCCCTCCTTGCTCTTTAGAACCTTTTCTTTCTGAAGGGACAAAATACTCCTTCAATCCCTCCACCTGATGCATTTTGTGAGAATCCCAGACACAACAGCTGTAGTCTTTAACTGTTTGCTATTCCAGGTCCTTCATCCTTCACGTTTCCTTTTACATGAATTCTGAAACTGAATGCATGTTTCTTTTCCTGTTTCTTTTTCAGATACCATAGAGTGCTCTTAGCGGTAATTAATGCAAGAGCCTGGGTTGGATCTTGTAACCATGATGAGTCTTTCTAATGGTTAACAGATAAACTAACAAATATATATTGAGGGTATGTAACTGCAAAACTTGTGAGAGATGGAAGCTGACACTTCTCCTCTTCCTCTTATTGTTGATCTGTTCTGGTTCGAAGCAATATATCCCATGGGAAATGTTACACTTCTGTCTAAGACTATTCAGGATCCACTTATGCTTAAACCCTTGCTTCAACATGAGTCTAAGATAAGCTTTGTGGCTTTGTGGCCACAGGTGACAAGAAAGAAATTCTTATGAGCAGTAAGTCTCCAATAAGTGAATGGGGAAAGTCAGCATGTTATGAACAGAACCCAAAGTGGCCAGAGCAGAAAGCAGAACCCAAAGTGGCCAGCGCAGAAAGCCACCAAACATCACACATTTGCAGTACTGATCCTTTCAGATGCACCAACAAATAGCACTACCCATGTGGGCCACTGCGTGCTGGTTCTCGATCCTGTGTTACCACTGTGTGAATACAATAAGCTCCACCCCTCTACTGTGTTTAAACCAGATTTATTAGAAGTCCTGTTAAATCCATCATTTTATTTATACTGATTATTTTTCTAGTATCAACAATACATAGGAGGTGGGGTTTGGCCACCAAGTACTATCAGAGTGATGCATGCCAGCTCATGAGCCCTGGTGAACTGTCAGTGGGAAAAGTACACTCAGTTCTAGTCACCGGCGACCCACAAAAATTAATCCAAAGAGGAACAGTAAAGACTTCTAGATGAATTATGTCTGAGGAAATTGGAAGAGCTCAGCTCACTTAGTCTGGCAAAATGAAGGCTGAGAAGACATCTGATTGCTGCGTGTAGATCAATCAAAGAGTCTTTTTTGAGCTAAGGAACCATGTTGGCAAAAAAACCAGAACTGTTCCACGAATAAATTTTGGCTGGAAGTCATAAAAAACACAAGAGCCAACTTCTGCAGCAATCTCCCAATAAGGAAGATGAGAACAAAAACTTAACATTGTAAAATAGAGGGTGGCCAGTTTATAAAAGAGATTCATCTGACATGGTGCCTGCAAAAACAGGAGTTTGGTCTCAAAGTCTCAGCAGAAAGATGGTCAACTTTCCTGAACCCATAAACCACATTCTCTAGTCTTTACATAGCGCCACATAGGCTTCAGAGAGTAGGAGAGTAGATAGCTCAGCATGTCCCAGATCTTTTACTGTTCCCTTGTGGATTTGGGCTGGATGGCCTCTGCATCCCAGACAAAGTCATGCCCATTGGCTCACAGTCCCCAGTAGCCTCCAAAGCAATGCAGCTCACTGCCACACGAGCACTGTAACCCCACCAAGGGAGTTCATTTGGTGTGCAGCTCAAAAAAAAAAACAACACCTAAGGCCTTCATCCCAAACCCTGTCAACCACACATGGAGATGTAACATTCCTCCAACCCACAGTTCTCAGGTACTAGACTGTCTCTTCTCCAGACCTAGGAGAAGAAAAACTATTTGGAAAAATGTCTTTTGTAATAAGATTTTTGTTTAAGTACTTGTTCTCTGATCTCCTGTAATTTTAGCAATAGTAACATTAAGAACCACAGTGAAGATCGAACATTTTTATGCTAAATTATCATCATCGGGGTGAAACAGAAGATTTGAGACTTAAGATGCAATAATGTTGTCCTGGACTGCATGTTCTACCAAAGCCAAAACACTCACAGCAAGTGTCAAAGCCAAGGATATGTGCCATTTATTAATAGAAGATGAAGCTATTGCTGAGTTAAGAACTAGCCCCAAGTTACTAGTATAATTAAAAACTGTGATTAAATATTAAAATGAATGAAAAAAATTAAATTGTGAGCTGTCGAAGCACCAGGTAAATAATTTAAAGACAGATTTAAAAAGAAGTAGGAACACCCCTTTTCTGATTTTTCTACTTCTTCATATTACTGACCCTCTTTTACCCTTTCTAATCTAATCCTCTCATTCTTCTCTGATATTTGCATATGTTAGCAAGGTTACTTTCCCCTATAATATAATACTGTTTATAGAACGTGTTTGGAAATTGCAGAAGAGGCTGTGCTTGTTCCCATGTGAAATAGAAAAAAATGTCACAGTGAATAGGAGGACAACCCTTTCTGGGGCAGTCACAGGGAACAAAATATATGTTTGTGGATAGAGCCAGGAAAATGCAACAGAAGAGCAGGCATGGGCTGACTGGGAGTTGTTGGGTTATCTAAATGTTTTCTTTCCAGGATTTTTCTGTCTCCATTTTCTCTGCTGTTATGAGTTTTTCTTCTTATTTTGGATAAATAATACCCTTTCCTAGTTTCATCAAAGGGCATCAGGGGCTGATATAACCTTTATGCTGAGGAGGAGGCAATGAAAAAGAAGGCAACTGCTGAAGCTAAACTAGGAGGGAAGGGTGTGCACTGACTGCACAGGTAGTCAGGTAGTTAGAAGATGGATTTCCCACACATATGAATGCCCTCTTCCACATATTGTGAGAATAAAATTTTTTAAATAATATTTTGGTTTTGTTGTTAAGAATTAAAAGATCCTCACACATCCCACAAAAGCAATGACACTGCAGGTCAGGACCCTCACCTGGAATATTGAGTAGTCAAGAGACACTATTAATCTGCTTGATCCAGCACCTTAACTAGCCTGGTAGTATCAAGTCGTTGCACTATTATGTTCACATGGAGCTGAAATGCACGTTCTCATGTGAAGTTTCAGTTGGACTGGTGCTTTCCTGTGAGCAAATTTTTTTTCTTGAAGAACTGGCTTCTGTCATCAAAGACATTTTAATACACCTCAAAAAAATTTCTCACCATTTCCAACTCATGGTAGCAAAGAATAGAAATATAGCCTTGTTCCCTCTATGGTAGATGTGCATTCCTGCTGTCTTGTTCTGTCTGCCATCAACCAGGATGAGAGCATCAATCAGTCTTTCATGAGTGTCATACATCCCTACATGCTATCTCTGTAGTGATGCAAATAGACACCCATAGCTAAAGTACAGGGTATGAATTACATCCATGCAGAAAAACTGTACATGGGTAAGGCACTCTGCAACGTTGAATAAACTCACTAAAAGCAAAGTTCCCACCCCATCATTTTTTCCCACAGATTATGGGAAACAGAGCTGTGATGCACATTTTAATGTTAGCTTAAAATTAAAAGTGCACAGTGCCCAATAGAGCAGTGAATATATTTTTGAGAAGCCAAAAGAGATGTTGCCAGACAAATGCCTACCTAGCTGGAGTGTTTTGAAAGGACATCTGGGAGCTGAGTAGAGAAGACAGTAGACTTTCCCCCATTTTTAACTCTGAGAACTGCCAACCTGTGCAAGGAATGACCCTCTGCTTAAGAGCTGATTATTTTTCACCTAGAGATCTGTCACAAAGACTGCTTTACAGCACACCCTCAAGTCAGACAGCTGGAGGCATCCACAGTTCTGCTACAACTGTCCCTTTACAGTCCTATCTCTCTAGTCCTTTAAATATACTTGAGGGTTTTGTGAAGAAGTTGTTCTCAACTCACAGCTAAAAACAGGATTTCTGGTAGGGTTTTTATGGTTTACTAGGAATTCCAAATACTTTACCAAAGCCTGTTGATAAGCGTGTTTCCTGGATATAGAAGCATTCTTCTCTCCTGTCATTATATCTCTGCTGAAAGATATTTTACATCCACCATTTTTAAATTTGATCTTTTAAGCCACCCTACTCCATGGCTTTGCACTTGTGAAGATGTTGCACAGGTGCAGTCTTCTATGGAAACAACAGCACCTGTGACTTACAGAAAACTTCTGAACAAAACTTCATTCCTCATCTGCGTGTCTTCTTTTTTTCCACAGAATAGCAGTCCAAGTGAGCTTTTCATGGTGATGTCCCCTTCTGCTGGATACTTATCTCAAGTGAACAGAAACCTGAAATAAGTTCTTGAATATAAGTATCCCAGCCTCCTTACAGGCTGTATGAAGACAAGATTAATGGAATGAAGCATAAAAATGACAAGAAATGTGCATTTTGCAAGATCAGTAACATATGGTTTCTTGTCTCTGAGGATTTTACTTCTTATCTACATGAAGGATAGGCTTTTGAAATGCAGTTTTTATATATATTGTGTATTTTTTTTAAGAACATTAGAATTATACCATTGCTACCAATTCCTTGTTCATTAAATTATTCTTCTATTACTCTTGGTAAAAAGGCACAAGTTATAGATCAGCTTCTTTTGGATTTTTTAATATTAGGTTGTATTTGTATAGCAAGAAAACCAAGCAGCAGCTCTAGTAGCTAAATAAGAGATTCCCAGAACAATTGTAGTACAGGCAAATGGCAGCACAGTTCATTTGCAGCACCCAGGCAACGACAAAGATAAACTGTCTGATTAAATATCTACAGTGAAACACTGGTTTTGCTGAGTTTCAGTATTGATTTCAATTGAGATTTGCATTTAACTTTACTTTTGTATCATACACTTTAGCGTTTATTGCAGTGGCTAAGAGCTGGCCATTTCTCAGTAACTCACAGAACCATCGTAAAGCCATAGCTGTCTGGTTAAGTAGCAATTGTCACAGTCTCAAAAACGACTCAACTCCAAGCAGCACATACAAAGAACAAGGGAAACAATAGCATGCAGCATCTCCTGAGTGTCTTGTCTTACTGTTTGCCGACAGCTCTTAATCTGAAATACAGACTACAATGGGGCTGAGCTATGTCAGCAGAGCTCTTCAGCGAGGCCCTTCTCTGCCATTTTCTTGCAACAGTTCTGTCTATAGGAAATGACATTCCAGAGGTCATCAAATCCAAGCAGCAATGACTCATACATTAATAGGACTTTACTTTCACTCTCCTACAGTTTATTCTTTTCAAGGGTTTTCCAAATTAAAGCAAAAATATGATGATACCTATCATTTTTCATCGTGTTATTGCTGTATATACATCTTTCCATTTCAATCCCAGACCAGATTATTTATGCAACTGTGTTTTTTATACTCTTCTTGACCAATGGTCTTCAAAATTCCTTGCAATATTTACAATAACATTTGAAAGTAGTCATTTAGTCATTGTCTTATCTGAAGCACCACATCATTCTACAAAAGGTCTCAAGAAAAGTTTAGAAACCCTTTCCTAGATGAGTTAGGAGTAGATATCATTTAAGTATTTCATAGAATCATAGAATGGCCTGGGTTGGAAGGGATCTTAAAGATCCAACTGTCCTGCCATGGGCAGGGACACTTCCACTAGACCAGGTTGTTCAGAGTTCTATTCAGCCTGGTCTCAAACACTTCCAGGAATAAGGCATCTACCACTTCTCTGGGCAACCTGTTTCAGTGTCTCACCATCCTCACAGAAAAGAATTTCTTCCTAATATCTAATCTAAACCTGCTCTTTCAGTTTGAAGCCCTTCCCCCTTGTCCTGTCACTACATGCCCTTGTAAAAAGCCTCTCTCCATCTTCCTTGTAGTTTCCCTTCAGGTACTGGAAGGTCACAATTAGGTGATTCCAAAATCTTCTCTTTTCCAGACTGAAAAATCCCGACTCTTTTAGCCTTTCCTCATAGGAGAGGTGCTCCATCCCTCTAATCAATTTGGTGGCCTCCTCTGGACTCTCTCCAATAGGCCAATGTCTTTCTTGTGTTGAGGGCCCCAGAGCTGGATGCAGTACTCCAAATGGAGTCTCACAAGACTGGACTAGAGGGGCAGAATCACCTCCCTCAATCTGCAAGTTTGACTTGGCTCAGCCAGCAAAGCGCACACTACAGATGGACCCTGCTGATCTTCTTGCCTTTCTACTGGAGAGTTGGCCAGAAGCAGTTTGGGCAGCACTGGTATTGTAATAGCCAGATACAATCTCATTCAAATGTGTAACCATGTGTTCAAGGTTCTATCTTGTCCAGGTGACAGGAACACTGGGGCTGAAGGCAGACCTCTTCCAGCTGCCATGGCCTCATTGACTTACACAATGAAAGCACTCCAAAAAGGGGGTGAAGATTCAACTTCCAGAGCTACTGAGGCTGCTCAGCCTCAAGCCATGTGTTTATAGATGGGGATATGATCTGAGTTCCTGTCTTCCGTGAGACAAAGATCGCAACTTCTGTTACAGTCCCTGCGTCCCTCCTGCCACTTCCAGTCTGGTGGTAACATCTCTGAAGCTATCCTTGTCAACCAAGGCATGGGGGCAGAACAAGACTTTGAAAGAATCCCGCAGCAGACTCTTTAGAGTCCTTTTAGAGTTAAAGTTACAAGTCTGAGAAAACTAAGCATGGTGCCAGCACTTGCTTTACCGTTCTACTCACTTTTCTGTACGTACGTTGAGTGCTCGCAATATGCTGAGCTGTTTTGTGAGCAAATACAAAGCAAGTGGTAGATGGGAAAATTGAAAGATCTATTTGGGGGACTATTAGCAAGATAAAATCATTATGTAGGTGTGTCCCCCAGGGCGGATTTTTTGTTTTGTACACGTGTTTTTGTCAAGAATGGGAAAAAGTGGAAGAGGTATTACATACAGCAGAGAAAATCCAAACAAATGCCCTTATCTCAACCAAACCCAGCACACATCTAAAGGCAAGTCAATGCAAATTTTGTCTTATTCATGACTGCTACAGTCCCAGGCAGCCTTAATGACAACATTCTTTATTTTATAAATTACACTACAACCCACACATTGTTTATCTCTGGTCACATAATGTGGTTTCTATGTAAATTTAAATTATGTGTTTCACCAGTTTGCAAGAGATTTGACCTTTCACCTGCCTTTCTTTATTACCTGCCAACATATTTTTTAGACAGTGATACATTTCTGGTTTGGAACATGATGGAAATGAAAACAGAACAACAAAACAGCAAGCATTTCTCAGTGACAAAAAAAAGATAATAAAACTGGAGATTCTGTGATTACCGTGCAATTCAATGATTTTTCAAAAGAACAGTTCAGCAAGCAACCCTCCATTACTCAAATGACTGTTAAGAAACTTTTTTTTCTGGTATTAATAGACACTTATAATATGATACAGCATATATTACTCCAAATCTGCGAGGGAGAGAATAAGCCAAAGTAATTTTTCTCTTAAATAATCTACATATAATATTTTTATTACAAACGTACGAAATGAAAATATTTTTTTCAGCTTTGGTGCAAGGCTTGCTCCATGTTAAATACAGAAATAAGCAACCTATTTTGGCTTCGAACATAGGACCGGCAGAGTATCTTCTATCTGTCAATCAATTCTGAACTATCTGCTATGTTGCTACAGAATCCCACTGATTTTATATATGGAGACTTATATACTTCTCAGGTAACAGGAAAAAGTGAGGTTTTGAGCTCCCTTAACTTGCTTTCCATCTGATCTGTCTGTGTCTAATACATTGTTCCAGTACAACAACCACCAAAACTGCTAATTCATTTTGCAGAAAAAATGTTAATTCTTTTCTGGGCTTCTCTTCTCACCATATATCATCATTAGAAACATCATATTATAATCTAAATTCTGATCCCATAGTAAATAAAATAGTTTCCTATTTTTGACATTGAGCTCTTAAATAATCGACCATTTTAACTTGTGAAGAGTCCAAGACTAAGACAAAAACTTAATCAAGATGCAAAGAGATGTTAGGGTATATTTGGGGCTTTAAAATTGTTTTTACGTGCAGACTGAAAATTAAAAAGAAGTAGTGGGGGGTTTTGTTACATGGAACCAGCAACAGGCATTCTTCATCTAACAGAGGTCAGGTTAATGTTTAAACAAGTGAGATCTACTGATCTCACAGAAAATCCCCTGAATAAGGACACTCTAAATGACACTAATAGCCTTTAATTTGACCCAAAAATCAAACCTGTAGTTTTTGATGACTACCATTTCACTAACATATATTTAATTCTCAGGGATGACAATTCTTTTGGCTATTGATTCAAAGACAAATATCCTGTAGCAATGAAAACAACCTTTGATTCTTCATGACACTCAATTTTTAACATACTTCCAAGAAGTTTTCTCATTCAGATGAAAAGTGATGTTTACGGATCTGTAAATGTATTAAATCATTTATTTGACATGAAAACAGTGTCTTTAAAATATCCTCATTTTTACCCAAAATAGGCAGAGCATATGAACCAGCTTTACAGGGATGCATCCTTGCTGTTCATTCTTTCTGGCACTAGAATGTCACCAGCCCTGTGGCCTGACACTTGAACAGAACTCTACATAGAAAACGCGTTTCTAGAACACAATTTCTTGCCTGCTGGAAGCAAACTTCAAGGTAGACTTTTGTCATTGTTACTTGTTTGCAAATCCGTCTCATAAGCCAGAATCAAAGATGTGACTCCACACTTAAAACTAGAAAGCTGTTTAAAAGTGCTACTTTGCAGCCCCTGGCCACATGCCAAGTTGTCTGGTACAAAAGGACTATTCTTCCAGGAAAATAATGAAGCTCTGCAGTTTTAGCTTCAATTTAAGGAAAAAAGAGGCACTCCATTGAGCTTGGTATTTATTATGCATGCTAGATAGGGGTAAAAATGTCTTCCTTTTAACTTAGACATTAGGTAAAGCATTCTAGACGTTATGGAGCAAAGAAGTTACGTTCTTCTTCTTTTTAAAAACATACTGACTCTTTTTCAATTTATTTTTTTTTTTAACTAGAAGTGTGCAAAATTTGATGCTTCAAGCTCATTAGTTGGCTATTTAATAGTTTTGCTGTTTCATGTGGGTTCATGCATCCTGAGTCTTGTTTATAATTTTTCATTTTTTTTCTGAAGTAAATATAGTCATTAAAATGAATTTCTGATTAAAACATTATGGACTGGCAAAGGAATTTTGCTTTTATGCCTAAGAACAGCCTGTCCTTGTAGTTCTGAGAGTTCAGATTCTGGTAGAATATGTGTTAAAGAATATTTTAGAGAGCAATTATTAAAACCTTTTTCACTGTTTCATAACATAGAACATGAGTCTTTTTTAAAAAAATAAAATAAAAATATTAGATTGCAGTGTCCCTGCAATACAATTGATTTATTTCAAGAATTAAAAGATAATTTTCCTTTTGGAGGGTTGATTTCACTAAAGTTTAATAAAGGAAAAAACGTTCCTGTTAATATTGCTCTGTAAATTATTGGCATTTCAGCAAAAAGAGGATTAAAGTAAAAACCCAGAGCTCATTCTGCCACAATTTTCTTTTATTTTGCTGAGGTGGGATTGCTTTACTCCAAGCACAGAAAGTATTTTAATTCTTTGAAAGTATACAGGGATGGAAAGCTGCAGAGCTGTACAGAGGTCAGTTTGGTGTAGTTTGATAGAGGCAAGAGTTAAAAAGCTCTCTGCAGAAAGCTCTATCACCAGGCACCCTCTTTCTGACAACATGGATTAGTTTGCCTGCATTAATACTCAGTTATTCTCTCTTCTTCCCCAGACCATACATACTGAGTACTAAGTGTCAAAGCCTTGTCACTTCTGGCTCTTGGCCACTCACCTTGTGCAAAGAACCAGAAATAAGCACGTTTTGGCTCAAACATTCTGACTGTTATGACAGGAAAAGTGTGATCAGAGGAGAGAGTCCCTCAGAGGTGGTGCAGCGCTGTTCTGAGTCTGTTTATCAGTCTCATGCTCAGTCTCCCTCCCTTTGACTCACTACCTGGAGGAGGGCTCAAAGGGCTGGCTGTGCATACGTGAAAAAAATGTGAAAAATCTGCTTGACACAAGAGGGGTGCACCAGGTTAATTCTAAAAGGAAGTTGATTGGGCCCCCTTGTTCTCTTTTACCTCTCTTTTGCTTTCACTTTCACTGTCTTGCAACCCCAGCTCTGGACCATCCATGTGGAAGGACCAACACAGGATCTAAGGACTGGTGATACTCTTTGTTCTCTCTCTCCCTTTTCTGTCTTTATTTCCTTCCTCCCTGTATTCCCAGGGTAGAATACAGCTATTATATTCTACCCTGTACTCTGTACTGAAGTTTGATGTGGAAGTAGGGAGCTTGTGGAATTGTGTTGTACCTTGTGAGCCAGAATCCTTGAGAAGTTTGTTATGGGACTTGAGGACTTATTGAAGTGTACTGTACAAAATCTAAGGACTTGTTAGCCACCTCTGCTTGTCGAAGTCTATTGTAGAATTTAAGGTCTTGTCAGCCAACACATTTTGAATCTAAACAGTGGGTTTAGATTCAACTGGTTGCTGGAGTTGTGGTGACTGTACAATAAAGCACAAGAGTTCCCTGACATGTGGTCCAGTGTCTTTGTTCAGCCTGATGAGAATTTACGACGAACATCACTCCCCTACCAACGGGTTGTAACACCTTGGTCCCACCATTAGAACCTTTACTTTGACACTGTATCCTTATACATCTGCAGGCCAGCATTTCATCTATCACAGTTGCAGTCATTTAGAGACAACAGAGCATCTACTTCCTCTATTAAGTGCTAGTAAAGAATAAAGGGTGACCAAAAGAGTTGAACTCCATCCCCTTCCAAAGCACTAGACCTGAAGTTGAACACTGAAGGTAAGCAGATGTTCTTCATCTGTTACTAGTGATTTTGATTTAGGAGAGTGGTATTGCAACAATGCTTCAGGAGACCAAAACTCAAAAGTCATGTGCAATTTTTACTCAGTGCTTATTCCGAAAAACCACATTGGACAATTTTGCCCAAATGTTTTGGATTGTTTGCATTGACAGGAACCAGATCCTGCCCAAACTTTGTGGGTTCTGTTAGTCAACGTGTGCAGGCAGAACAGTTAGGAAAGGAAAGGAATTCTTAAATCCTGGCCTATACTCCTGGGAATGTGAAAAAGGAGGTAGAAAAAAAAAACCTACCAAAGTTATGCTGTGGAATCCTGGACTATGGTATATTACATCTTGTTGTGAACCTGCATTTTATCTTTACAGGAAACACTGCATGAATAAAAATATCTTTCTCCCAGCCCACTCTCACCTCCCTTTAGAAAGATGAGCTCTCTTCGAGTAACTCGAAAATCATAGATGGACAGTTATACATTTACCGTGATGTTTCATGTAGCAAGTGTTGTCTCAAAACATGAAACTGCTACAAAGTGGTCATGACTACTTTAAATCACATATTTTTTTTCCTCTCCAACAGTCAAAAATAAAGAAGGGTGTGGTAAATAAAACAGTGGAAGGATACCAAAAAGGTATTTGTCTTCATGTTATTTTGCGGCTTACCACATCATACTGAAGATTTCAGCATTATACCATGTTGAATGTTATATGAATTTGCCTGCCAGCATAGAGTGGTTCCCTTCTCTTCCAAAAGTTGTTGTAGGAAGTAAATCCTCTCTTTTAATTATAGATTAATTTAGATGGGAAGTGGTTATACATACAAGAAAATTAAACTACCATCTATTTTATCTATGTCAGTCACATTAAAACAAAAGTATGAAAAGTCTATGCAATCTCATCATGATGCCTCTCAAGTTCTCAAATGCTTTGTCAGTATTTTTTACTTCATACTTGACATGGATTTGGAATTAATTTTTATCTGTTTTTTTGCTCTACCATTTTCAAACCTTGATGCATTATTTTCTCCCATCCAGTTTTCATCTTTCCCTTGTTCCTGCACTTGGTATATGCTCAAATTCCAGATCTTGAACACAGTAGAATTCTCACCAAGGATGTTCCAAAAATATTTGGAAGGTGAATAGTTAGTCAAACAATGACTCCTGGTTCTGGGACAGCCATCTGCTCTTTCTTCTCCACTTTCAAACATCATACCTATTTCTAAGGCATTCAGAAATACTAGAAATATTTTCTCTTTGCATTCTCTTAAAAGACTTTTACCTCAGCTTCTCCAGCATCCTTGGAGAAAGAGGATTTGTACTATTGTTTGTGCTATTAGGCTATTTACGATTATTCTTTATTTCTATTCTTAGTTCACATTTCTCATTGTAGATTTTGGCTTTTCTGGCAACACCTGTCATGCAAATACTGAAATAGCATCAATAACCCTGAAGATGTACATATTAAACGTTCATTACACACACTCTTCAAAGCAAATCCCATTATATCTTGTTGACTTGTTAGCATTATGTTTTGATTTTCACATGAGAAGGGTTTTGTGGTAATTAAATATTAGCTTGTGGCTAATATTTACCCCCACATTCCTCCAATATATGGTGCAGCAACTCTATTTTGAGATGTACCCTAATTTATCCTTCAGATTTAGTGCCACAGATAGGCTTATGTTCTACTAATCCAAAGTCCTATATGACGATTCCATTTCATGGAGTAGTAGAGTTACTACTTCCTTCTATTTACTTTCAAAATATGCTACTCATTTTTAAATATTAGGTTGGTGCAATTTCCCCTGATAGACAGCAAATAACTGAATTTATATTCACACATTTTATAAAATGCAGGTTGCATACTATAGCATGATGGCTATATTCCATTATACTTCATTACTAGGTTGAAAATTACTGACACAGGTGGAGTTTTTCTCTTTAGTATTCTGTCTTTCTAAATTATGATTGCACTGTAGGTTACTCTATGTAGTAAATAATCTAAATACAATTCCTGCCTGGCACCCTACTAACAGTGAGCAACACCTTCCTTCCTAGGTGGTCCTGGGGCCTTACTTAAATTCTAGCTAGGTAATTACATTCTACCTGCCTGAGGTCTCCTTCAAACTTTGCAAATGTATCCTTCATTTGTCGTGATTTTGTAGTGGTGCCGCAGGCTATGGAACAGCTGCACTTGGGTACTACAGCAATCTTGGTACCTCAGTATAACTTACCTCAGTTCTTTTCCATACTCTTTAGAATCATGGGATTAAAACTGATAGAAAGTAACTTGATGGTAGTGATGGTGGTGTTTGGTTTTAGTATTTAAAAATAGATAATTGAGTTCATCAGCTTCCTCAAGATACAAAACTACTCATTCTTCAGCTGTAATGCTAATGGTTGGCAAGTTATCTAAAGTGTTTGACATTGCTTCAGAAAGCAATGTTAAATTAATTCTAGAGAAAAGCATGTAATCACTGATAACTCTTAGGGAGCAGAGCAGGAATGAAAGTAAAACAAGGAGAAATCACCAGTAGGCTGGGGCTTTCTAGTCAGTAATTCCAGATTGAACATCCACATTCATGGTACACATCTTAAAGCAGTGAAAGTAGTATAAGACAAAGGATTCAATTAATTCAAGGAAAAGTGATCCTTCAATAAACAGCATATTTTGGAATACATCATTTCAGCATGATAAAGTACCTAACACAAATTCTAATTCACTTTCAGAAATGTTGAACATTAGACAGTGATTCAAAGGAGAAACAAAACTCTGCAAACAACAGAACTGCATCAGAGAATAAAGTTCTGTTACGTGGCACTAAAGGTTCCATTATGAAGGTACTAAATTGTTTATGGCCAATCCAACACTATTACTCATGATTATGTTTACCCTTATGCTCTGTGAGGATTACAGACAACCAAGCAGGAGGAGAAAATTCCTCCTTACAAAAAAAAAGCTCATCACATTGGAACGAAGCAGATATTTTCCAAATTATTTCTGGGTGGAAAAAAAAAGTAAAAAAAAAAAAAAAGACCAACACAAAAGCGAGGGAAATATTCTGAACCCTGCTCCTTTTCCTAGTAGCTTAAAAGACTCATTTCTAATTCAGAAACCTACAGGGCAAATCCTGTCCCTTGTCTGATAGAGTTCTGCAAAGAGATTTTCCTCTTTATCATGAGCTAAGCACTGAAGCATCAATTTTTTCTTTCTAAGGTTTTAATTGAGATTTCATCAGGGCCTGAGAGAACTTTCTGGTCAAAATTTATACGCCTGCTGATAATTTCCAAATAAAAGCACAAAGACTTCCAATATCTGACTGTGTTAGGGACTATTTACACTAATGTGTTTAAGCAAAAGCATTATTTTAGGTGGCAGCTTTTGGAAAAATCATTCTATTTAATAGTTTCTTAATTTCCGAGCTCCAAATGAATCATCACATTGTTATATGTAAATAAATATTCACAGTATAGAAGTGATACTTGTGCTTGGAGAAAAGTTAAGGGTATCTCTGGCTTTCCAAATTAGCATTCTCAGTAATAACATATTGGATAACTGACCTAATTTTTGTAAATTATATCGTTCAGATATTGCAAATATCAATAAATACGCAAGTGTTGTGTCTAAAAAGACCTTACTACAAAATCAACCTTTCAAAAACGGCCATTAACTAAAATAAGACACCCTTATTTAGAAGGGATATGTATGTCATTGAGGCATTTTCTCCAATTTAATTCTTCATCAATTAATCTAATTCTCCATTCTAGTCCACCATTGCAAGTAATGGAAACTGATTAAAACCTGTAAAGCTTAACTAAATAAAGTATTTGTCTTTAGTAGTGGTACTTACAGTAAAAATTATGTCTTGCTTGTGGGTTCCTCATTTGGTGATGTAAGATTCAGAAGTCACCATGCTTTTGTCTAAGATAAAGCATTTCCTTTATTGCTGTCTTTACGGAGTCTTCTGAACAAGTCATTTCGTCACAACATATTCTCTTCCGAAGTACACATATGTTCTGTCTCCGTATTTCCTGTCCAAAATACTAAATGCACAAATAAAAGTAAACTAGTAAGATGCTAATTATGATACATGGCATTTTTATCATTTGTAAATTTTCATATTACTTTACAAAGGGCAGGTGATTGAATGCATAAGGCAGTGCTTAGAAACCTGAACCAAAATTACCTGATTCTCTTAAAAGATTGAATAATTGTCTCTGAAATGTTCCAGAAGGTTTAAAGAGAACATAGCTTCTTTACTCTGAATTAATACATGAAAATTAGTGTTACCATTAATCCTTCCTTTCTTAAGCATCATTCACATGAAACATGCACGTGCAGCATGGAGTCTAATTGCCACTGAAAGACCCCCAGGATGTTCTAGGGTCAGTTGCGTCTCAAAGTATAAAATTTGTTCCATTGTTTAAAGAAGGAAGATTTACATTGCTACAATTTCTTTTCTTATTTATGAGTTTCCTAAGGAGCAGTCACAAAAGAGGCTATTAAGCATCTTTTCTCAACTGTATCAATAGTTATTGATTAGGAAATTGATGAGGGGTTATTGATCTTAAGGAGGGAATAACATAATCTTTAGAGTTTGATTTTATTTTCTGTAACATTTTTTAGAAATTTGTCTTCCCCATCCCTCCTTCTTCCCCATGGGCTGCAGGATTATGAATATCTCAGATACACATTTTGAAAAAGGATCTTAATTTATTTAGTTCCCTACCTTCAGTTGCACACAGATTTGCTAAGTTCAGATGTCATTAATTTGAGGCATGCTATTTTCATTGAATTCCTTAAAAGAAAATCATATGTTGTAGTTATTCCATATTCTAGAAAATTATATCACATAGGAATCTTACACAGAAAATCTGGTCTGTTAGTCATAATATTTGTAAAACACAATTGTCACAGCAGTCACCTAACCAAGTAGACAAAGAATACTATTTTAAGTAATGTGGTGATATGGCAGTCATATAACCTTATTCTTAAATTTCTGACATATCATTATAAATATTTGAAGATATAGTGAGGGATTAAGAGAATGAATGCAACCATCTCTCTCTTAAATTCTATGATCCATTTTTAAATATATGCATCCACAAACAAAGGAATATCTTCATCAGCAAGAGAAAGTCTAGCTTGACCTCTGGGACTTAAATTTGTAGCCAAACAATTGTGCATGCTTCATTTCCACTACACTATTCATTCTCTGAATTCTTCTATGGCCAACAGATGAACTCCTCTAGCCAACAAAACAAAACAAAACAAAAAAACCAAAACAAACAAACAAACAAACAAAACCAAAAAAAAACCACACAAAACCAAAAATCTGAAAACCTCCCTGTTTCTGGGGGCTGTGTTACATAGAACTCATTCCCACTCTTATACAATCAAAAAAGGAACTTTTCTCATGAATTTCACAGGTTGGTAATCCAGGCTCAGACTCCGGAAACAGAAGCACATGTGATAGCACTAAACCATAGTGCTCATGGCCAGTCGTATGATGTCATTTCTTAAGATTTTCACAGAACCTCTTAATAGAGAGGAGTGCCATATGTGAGTCCCTGTGATAACACTTCAATAGTTTCACATATCTAACTCTCACAACTTTCCACCAGAAGCTTGAAAAATAGTTAATATTTTCCTTAAAGCCCTGAAGTCAGGTAAACATTTTAGAACACCAGGAGGGGTTTTCTTTGATTGTTAGTCTTTTTCTTGTTGTTAAAATTTGGAAATATGAATTGCAGTTGACAAAGACCAAACAAAACAAGAACACATAGTATTTTTTGTTAACTTTAAAATTTACCAAGAGCCTGACAGCTATGATGGAGATGCACATGCAAATTAAAGGAAAATCTGCTTTGCAGCAGATTTTTAGCTATGTATAATTTGCTACTAATCACTAGTGCAAGGAGTTTTTTAAATCAGAGAATTTTTCTGGTTTTGTGCATTTTAGGTACAGGATCCCAGCTACTCTGTAAGCAACTGCTTGCAGTTCTGATAGGCAATGCTCTTCTGCTCCAAGTGATACAAATCTTTTGTTCCAGCCTTCTGTCTCTCTGAGAAAACAAACATGTACATTCTACCACCTAAGAACCAAAAAAAATCAACCCCACAGAAAACCAAGACGCAGGAATTTTAGGTAAAAAATAAGTAAGAAGTTCTTGCAACTAAAAGAATCATCAAAGATGGTCAAAGCAAGCCTGGCACTGTGAGCTGAAAGCCTAAATTATCATGAGAGATTTTCCACATAGCATGTCTTTCTGCTCTAATTCTGTTTTGATTGGTTGGCTTTTTTTTGTACAGGCAAAACTATTTGTCTGGTGCGTATGCTTATGAAAATGCTTTCAAATTATCAATTCTCTTTACTTAAGCCATTTTTGATCATTTGGTTATTACACAAGCACACTAATTGCCTGTTCTCATTTCTCATTTCTATTAAGTTGTGTAACTCATTTTCCATGAGCAACTGCCACAACTCCCTGTAAATCTAGTGTGCCTGCACTTGGGTACTGACAATAATCAGGAATGTATGAAATCAGTTCACTTAATATGAGTCATTTAATGAAAATCTTTGAGTGTAAATCCAGAGTACAAGAAGAGTTTGACTCTATGCACCAGAAATTAATTGACAGGTTTTCTTGGAATTCCTAAGGAATCTCTGCTGGGTTGTCCACTGAGAATTAGGGCAGATCAAATTATCTTTTCTTTGATAAAATAATGCAAATCTCATTTGTAGTCTAAGATTATGCAGCCATAACTCTGATATCATCTCTTCACAATCTTCAATTGTAATAATTTGAATTTTCTAGAGACTGGAAAAACTATTACAGCTAGTAGATCTTATATTAATTTCCATTTTGTCCTTATTATTTCCTTCCTTTCTTTTTCCTACCCTTTTCTCTCCAACCTTGTCCCCAGAAATGTTTTTTTCAGGATCTCTTTAGTCTCTGCTCTCTCTT
>NW_016690218.1:6123448-6126933 GCF_001604755.1 Lepidothrix coronata
CTTTCTACAAGCTCCAGAAGCCAGCTGTCCTCAGGACAACCTGCCTTACTGTTGAAAACTGAGGTAAAGAAGATGTTAAATACCTCAGCCTTTTCCTCATCTTTGATAACTATATTCCCACTCATGTCCAATAAAGAATGAAGGTTTTCCTTGCCCCTCCTTTTGCTATTGATGTATTTGTAGAAGGACTTTTTGTTATCCTTCACGGAAGTGGTGAGATTAAGTTCAAGTTGTGCCTTCTTCTCTCTAATTTTCTTTCTACATGACCTAACTATATTCCTAACTATACTCTTCCTGAGTAGTCAGCGCTTTTTTCCATAATCGGTAGGCTCTCTTCTTTACCCTAATTTCCTTCAAAATCTCCCTGTTCAGTCAGACCAGTCGTCGTCTTCGCCGGCTTGCCTTTCAGCACACTGGGACTGCCTGCTCCTGTGCGTTCAAGACTTCCTTCTTGAAGCATGTCCATCCCTCCTGGACCTCTTTGTTTTCAAGGGTTGTTTCTCAAGGTACACTGAATTAGTCTTCTGAAGAGGCCGAAATCTGCCCTCCAGAAGTCCAACATAGAAGTTTTATTGATGGTCCTCCTTGCATCCCTGAGCATTGAAAACTCTATTATTTCATGGTCACAGTGCCCCATATGGCCTCCGACCACCACATCTCCCACCAGCCCTCTCTGTGAACAGAAGGTCTAGCAGGGCCCCATCCCTGGTAGGCTCATTTACCAGCTGGAGCAGGAAATTATCCTCTATACGCTCTAGGAATCTCCTAGACTGCCTCTATATAGATGAATTTTAGGTTTAAAAAAAGCCAAACAACAAAACCAATAATTAGTTCCATAAGTTTATCTGTTTTATGAAATGGTTTGGGCATATTTTTTTGCTTTATTCTGTATTTTTGTCCATTTATCTGTAGTTTTTTTCTTGTGTTAATTGCAATTTGCAGTTGTGAATATACTGCATCAAAAGTCCGAATTCTTAGTTTCAGCAGAGTTCAATAATACTCTTAACCCCTCAAAATTGCTTTACCTTTCTCTCACTTTTCATGAAAAACTCCATGAATTGATTCCTAGTTTGTCTTGATGAAATATCCTAATACGAAAATACAGCCAGTTTTGACTGGTGTCCCACAAACACGCAATGCATGTGCACAGTAGTCTAGGCTTTTGAGCAAAATACATCTACTGCTGGAACAGACCCCAGAACCATTTTCTCTTATGTATCAGAGAAAATTTTACTGTGTCATACTGGCTGATACAAGACAGAAAACATTTGAAGTTTCAAATGCCTTTTGGGATTTCTACCATAAGACATAAACCTGTTGACGTACTGTAACAAATACAACAAATTACTCAAATTGCCCTTTTCTGAAGAAGGTAATAAGAGATCTTCCTGCTGACAAAGTTCAACAAAGTTCAGATGCTTGCCTCACACCTAAGGCATGGAAAGTTACCAAAAAAGTTGAAGAGGAAATACTTGCTGGTCCCTTCTCACATCACAAGACAATTAACACCAGCTAGTTACTAAAAATACTAAGCTAAAGACATCCAGTTACTTCCTCAGCTGGAGTAACTGGCCTCAATTCCCAGTATCTGAGAAAATGGGCCAGCTCCAAACATAGTCCAGGTTCAAAGCCAGTGCACAGAGACACCCAAGCACACAGCAAAATTGCTCGCTCCGTTTCATCCCATGAGCGCTCTCAGTCTGTTTCAGAGGAGATAAAAAACCAATCAGTCCTCCACATCTTCCTAAAGCCTCTCTCTCTCTTGTACCTGAAGGTATTTATGTCCTTTTCCTGCTTCAACACAAACAGATGAGTTTCAGGAATTGCTGGTGTTGATTTTAACCAAACTGTCTGACTTTGTGCTCAAATACAGTGAAGAGTGCTCATATACTGCCTTACAGTGAATCAGCTTTTAGTAAGTTGTTGTTTGCCAACTCTTAGCTTCTCACGTCAGCCACAATGCCTGAAAATTGTCCTATAGTTATGCTGTAAACCTGCTAACCCTCGAAATGGGCAAGTTTAGCATTTCATAACGCAAGCTCTAAATGAGCTTGGGTAAATAAACCAATACTGCACTCTTTGACTGAATCTGTGGCTGTCATGGTTTAAATGTGGACCGTTTTCCTTATTTAAATAAAGACATCAACTATCTTGCCTTATGAAGATACAACTTTCCTAAAGGTGTAATTTTTATATATTTATACCAGATATGCCATCTGTAGGGATAAAGTCCGCAACTGAGTGATATCATTATGTTATCAACAAAATATTCAAAGTAAATATTTTTCTTATAAAATCTTATCAGATTAATTTAATTCCTTTTGAAATCAATGACAAAGCACAAATTCCCACATACAACTCTTAGGAGTTAGAAATATTAACTATTTTTCTAATTAAAAATTCACCTCCTTTCAAAGACATATGGACCCTGTCTAACCAATCCTCTGTATACAGGTTCCATAATGCTTCTCTATTCAATCTCATATCATTTTACTGAGGCAATATTGACTCTATTCTATTGTACAGATACAAATACTTGGGCAAAATAAAGCATCTTAACTGTGCCTGAACTGCAAGTATTAGGGATAAAACTGCTCCTGCATTGTACTTCAGCCCGTGAATTACACATCAGTTACAGAAAAGTCATGCAATGCCTAAAAAATGGTGATCTAGGTAAAAGTGTGAACCCCTGTACCTTCAACAGCATCACGGACAGAACTGTACTAGTGGCACCACTGATATCAGGTATAACTAAACTATTTGAAATAATGACTGTTTTCATCCAAGAAATGAGAAACAGAACCACAGGAACCGAATTGCAAATTTGAGATGCAAAATCATATTTTTAAAGGCATATACATCTATGTACACGTATTGGCACAAAAAGTATTATTACACAATAGGAATATAATACTACACTGACACACAACCACAGCTGCAGTGAAAGCAAAAGATGATGAACCCAAAACTGAAGAGAAAATTATTTTCACTCAGTGTGACAAGAATTTAAAAGATCCAAATGAGTATAGGCATTTATGTGACTATTTTTATGTAGAAGGATATTCAGAACTATGTACTTGATATGAAAGTTGCAAAAGAAGTTAATATTTTGTAGTAATTCTTAATAAAATTTCTCTTTACTAATATTTAAGATGAGAAATCATTTAAGAAGTGTGAAAAAGCCACAAGACTAAGGCTGAAATGGAAAAATAGCACAAGAATAATTATGGAGAAACAGCACAAAAGTGAAATAACAGAATCAGAAGGACTAAGAAACAAAACAAGTTCTAAAAGCCATGATGGATTAAAAAAAAAAAAACAAAACAAAAAAAAAAAGAAAGATAAACATTACTTAGCTATTAGAAATGAGTTGTATTGAATACTGCACCTTGGCTTTTATGGGGAATGAAAGACATGAGGTACCGCAACAAGAAAAATAAGCCTAAAATACAAAAACCATCAAATGCAGGATGATCATCTAGGCA
>NW_016690218.1:6129854-6226812 GCF_001604755.1 Lepidothrix coronata
AAAAAAAACAAAAAAAAAAACAAAAAAAAAAAAAGAAAGATAAACATTACTTAGCTATTAGAAATGAGTTGTATTGAATACTGCACCTTGGCTTTTATGGGGAATGAAAGACATGAGGTACCGCAACAAGAAAAATAAGCCTAAAATACAAAAACCATCAAATGCAGGATGATCATCTAGGCAAAGGATAGGACAGCTACAGAACAGCTTCTCCAGCAAAGACATTCTAAATTTGTGAATGACCATCCCCACCCCTAAATAACAGCATTTTCCACCAAACTTAAATTGCATCTAAGCAGGCCATGCTTTTGGAAGGGGGAAATGAATCATCTGTTATTATTTCACACCAGGTCATTCAAAATAGAAAGCTTAATCTGACCTCTCTGAAGTAAGAATGTTATATTTTGATCAGGCCAACCTGAAGGTCTTGCATAAAACAGATATAAAAGAGTTGAATAAGCATTCATACAAATATTTCCAATTTAACAATTTCAGTTATCCATGCATTCTTTTTCTTTAAACTGACAAGAGACATTTCATAGAGCTGAACACAGAAAACACATTTCAAAACCCCATTCTCAGCTCTGAATTTCACATTCTCACATGCAGGAACTGGGACCTAATCTGAAACCACTCTCTTTTACAAGTCCATGGGAACTGTGCCATTCACTTCACCCTTGTTAGAATATCACCTATGTACCCATCTAACTTGAGGACTAAAACATCAAGGCTGATTTTGCAGGTTTGCCATTGCATCTTTTATTTGTTGCTGTTTAAGCAGAAATCCTTGAAGAACCGAGAGACTGATCATGTTATTGGAGCCATTATACTGAAAGGATACAAGAACAGCTTTGAAAGAATTCAGGTAATATCTGGATAAACATATGAGGGAGATGAAACCTGAAGATGGATTTCACAAGCTCAAAGAGAACAGATCATACTGAATTATTCATCCAGTTCCAAACTTTGATTAAATCCATAGCTGGTGGCTGAGAGCTCAAGCCAACACAGATTTACAACTGAACAAAATTTAATACCAGAAACAGTTCCATCAGTAGTGTTGCAGAGCAAGCTACAGTTTCTCCCTCTCTCATTTTCGAGATACACTTAGTTAAGGTCTTATTGTCTTGCTTATGAAAGAGGGGGGAGAAGAAGACTTACATATTTCTAACCTGCAGTTCAAAAAATATAAATGCCTTTTTATATAAAAAGACACTTTTCTATAGCATTATATATTGTAATAATAGAACTGTATAAAATCAGGTAGTACTTGAAGCCAGTTTTAAGACAATATTAACTATCAGTCAATAAATACGGACAGTTTGTTTAAATCCTTGAAGCTGCAACAGGAGCAGACAAAAGTTACTTTCTGTCTTTAAGTTGGCCACATCTGAGTAGTTGCTATTTGCAACTGTGAAGTATTAGAACACAGCCATTGTAGGAAGCAGGATATCTGACTTGATCAGTCAATAATCTAATGTGATTCAGAAAGTCCCTGTCTCCTCTAAATCTCACAGAAATATAAATGTTACACAAGTAGGCTTGATAAAATCAGACGACTCTCATGGTCTCTTTCTAATGCACAAGGCAGACTGCTACCGATGTATGAAGCATAAACTCAATCATGTCAAATGGTTCTTGAGAGCTCCAGCTTGTTATTTGTGTTGTGCCTATTCAGAGTTTTGTTCAGAGAAGCGATGTACTGATGAAATGTCATGGCTTTGCAGTCTCCCTTTTTCCTGATGACTATTCCGTCTGAAGTTTAGTCTGTCAAACTGGAGGAGTAGGAGGCTGCAGAGTGTCCTACAAAGTGCCATGAATTCTGTACCAGCAGAATGTATGCATATGTGTAATTTATACTGAAATGACATTTGGCATCCACACGCCTTCCTGTGTTGTTTGGGGCACAAAAATAAACAAACAGGAGGCATATTTGTTTTGCTTTTTTCAATGCAGAAATTAGAAAATGTCAGACTTGACTTGTGCATAATGCTTTCAAAGGATAAGATTCTCTAGGTAAATTCTCCTCCTATTTCATTTGGCTTTCTACTGGTGGAATTATATTTACTTGAATGGAATTGCTCTTGATCTAGTCAAGCGTGAGAACAAAATAATCTAATTCCTTTGTCTTTTCCAAATCAGCACTGTTGTGATACTCCCAATTCTTTCAACACTTCTATGATTTTCAGAAAATATCCTGGTACTACAGAAACTGATCTTCTTTAATCTGTTTTATCTTGGTCAAATTCCAAGCTTCATGTAATTTTTGCAGCTAATATTACCTCATTTCACAATAACGCTTTGTACATTTTTTTCAGATCATAACCTTCCTTAATATAATTGCTATAATTGTACTTCAGCAAGAGCACTTGAATGGTTGAGAAAAATATCTTATTAAATCTATGATAAAGTAGGGGCTGAGCAATCATATGCTGGAAGGGGAAAAAATCACCAGCAACTGCACATTACAAAGGTTGCAAAGTGCCTTGATGATCTGACTGTGGCTCTCTGATTGATGAACAGCAATAGATATGCATAAAAGGGTGTGGGTGTCTCGAGAGTGCCTCTGCCTTCAGAGAAGTCAGAGGAAAGGAAAAACAAAATGCTTTGCAGAAACCCACTCTCTTGCCTGGACTGACAAGCATACAAAAAAAGCATATACATTAAACCTAAGTGTAATGAAGAAAGTGTCTGTCCTCATATGTACTATGTTTCAGCATATTCATCCAAATTAACCTGCTGGTTGTATGTAGCCATTTAACATAGGACAAATTTGACTCACTATTGACTTCTATTCTAACGTAAACCAAACCAGCAACAATAACTGTGTGAAAAACTAGGAGTGCGATCCAGTCCCTTAATCACTCGGGTAGAAGTGGCAGTTTCAGGGGAAAGGATATCCAGCTGCCCTGCCAGAAGTGAGCATGGAGATTATTGCAGGTAGCAAAAAACATGTAGTGCCAATGGCAGAAGACACCAACAATGACATATATACAACTATAAGACCTTTGCAGAGGCAAGTGCTCCACCTATTTCCTAGACTCCTTGGGACAGACAGATATCAAGCTCACACAAATTCAGCTACCATCAATGTGGAAAAAGCTTAATCATAAGAATTCAGCAGGAAATGAGATCTTTGAGAACCTTCAGAACACAAGAATCACAGTAAAACCCTTCTCTCTCTCTGTAATATCTTTATACACCAGTGCCTATACTGGAAAACATTCCCAAAGAGCAGTCTCTAGGAACAGTTTTAGTATATGCAGTTTCCAGTAGAGGACCCCAGTCTTTGGAACTGATAGGTTTTTTAAGGGATACATGGCAAATATTAATAAAATTTTGCCCAGTATAAGAAGGAGATGGGGAAAATAACAGCATACAAATTTTTAAGATTTAGGGAAATAAAATGTTATAGAATTTTGGAGCAGGGTGGGCTTTTGTTTATTTATTTTTTGTCTTGGGAATGAGTAAAATCAGATGATAATTGATACTTGATAATTGATATTTGAACACTTTTGTGTTAAACTTTTAAAGAGAGTACTCCCTAATTTCTAACCTACATTCTGCTGTATTTCATAGAAATCCCATGCCAATGGGATTCATCAGTAGAGGGCTACATTTTGCCCACTGCTATAGCAATAAGTCTCCCAGTTTTTCCTACTCCAAAAATTACTAGAAGGAATCATAATCTTCAGCAACATATAGTTATTTTCTATAGTTACAACTATGGGTTATAGTAATTATGTGCTGCATTGATGGCAAAACTCCACTGACTGGAGAACAAGGTACCAATACTGAATTCACTGAACAAAAATTCACATTTGTGTTGGTAAAGCAATAAATATGTCCAGTGTCTGCAGCCAATTCAATACTGCTTCTTGCTATTATATCACACAGAAATCTCTACAAATAATTCCTGCATCTTTAAATGTAAAATTTATGGTGACTCAAGGAAATGGAGGATAAATTTTTACACCTGTTATATGTCAGCAATGGAAGACCTATTCCTTCCCTTTTTTTGATCAATATCTTTCCACTACTGTGTCCTTCTGAAATTATATATAAATCCCTGTGAAATAAACCACATTGAACATTGGTTCTTTTAGATTTTCCTATCTGCAAAGCTGTTTAGCAGATTCATTTCTTTTTAGCCCAAGTTGTTACAGTGTTTAATTGTTATCTGACCCAAATATCCCAAAACCTACAAGTAGCTGTTTTTATCAACGCACGGTCATTAACAAGCTTCACACCAAAATAAACACTTGGCATGCTTATAATTGCATCCTACCTTAAAACTCAAGAGCCAAAGCCACCCGTTCTCTTGCATTCTCTACTCCTTGCTTCCTTCTGTATGACCTGGAAAATGTTCCCACAGGAAGTTATCCTAGAGCAAGTCAACTGTCATCTAGGACCTTATATCTGGAACGGCCCTTCTGTGCATAGATACAGTTTAAGGAGAAGATCAGCACACTGTAGTGTAGGCCTGTAATCCAAGAAGCTCCTTCGTTTTCAATGACATCAAAGGTATCTTCACTTTGGCATTTAGAAATCTAGAGAACGATTAAAATTCTGGAATACTCTGACAACAGCTGCTTTAAGCAGAAGTTACCAGATGGTAATATTTGTGTGGGTACCATGTCATCTGGCAAGGAACAAGCTAATGATGCACAAAATGCTTTGATGCACAGCCTTCAAGCAGTAAACTTAAAGTGATATGAGGCCATACAAGGGCTCATCTATACTGCTCTGCAATTATGTTTGATACAAATAACGTTTACCAATACAAGTGTACAGGTAGAGGTGACACAAAGTTATTTGGCACATAATGGTTGTTGGTATAAAGCAAGTGTCATTCCTCAAAATGACTAATATTTGTGAACTTCTGCATAAATTTTCTATAGATCATATTTTATATATATTGCAGTTAGGATGGTGAATGTTTGGAATATAACAATCCTGCAGTCATATAGAGATTAGAGCACAGGCCTCTTTCAGTCATATTTTGGAAATGGAACATGATGACGGCCTAAAACCTCAAAACCAACCAAGCCTATAGAGTTAAAGGAAAACCACTGGAAAACTCAGGAAATACTATTTATATGGGTATATCATCAACACAGACAAGACTAGAGTTGTTCCTTGCAAAGAACAACTTTGTATTTCAAGGCAGCTAGTTTCAGAGTTATCTGCTCTATGTATATGCATAAGAGGCTCTGATTCAACTCCTTTGATATGAATATGATTGATAACAGAAAAATGACAGGAAGAGTAAGTGGATTTTTTGCACTGGTCTTGCAAGGATGTGTGAAGACTCTGAAGACTCAAAGCATCAATATCCTGCTCTTTTATTTACTGAAGAAATCCACAGAGCATTTTTCATGCAGAAGTAAAAGTATCTATAAAACCATGTGCTATTTCAAGAAATATATGGTTGTGGTCTGCATTTCAATTCTTACTCCAGAGTTCACACACCCTATTGGTAACCAACCTGGCTATGCAAAATGCAAAACTAAAAATAGACCTTCACATGCACCTTGATTTCACTCTTTCATTTGATCCTTGAGCACTTGCACTACAAAAATGAGCATCTATTTAAAGTATAAGCTTTTACAGATCAAGGCTCAGTTGGAATCTCCCTGAAAATCATGTTGAACATGTAGCCTGCTGATTTAAATTGCAGTGTTGAAATCTTTGTAAAAGAACACAAAATAATTCTGAGTGATTAGTTCAACATTTTTGTGTGCTTGAAAGCTCTCTGAATTTGGGGGTTTTGTTTGTTTCACTTAAAAAATAGCAGGCTTGCTTTGAATTAAATAATCCATTTCTCATAAAATAAATTTATCATAAAATAAGAGAAGTCAGTTGATAGATAACCAAACTTGACCAAGGTCAGATAAATTATGTTCATGAATATATTCCTCTATAAAGCACAAATATACTACTCATTTCTATTATTATTTCTCTTAGGAAAGAGTCTCTTAGGCATACATATGCCATATAATCAACTGTTTAAAATAAACTAGAGCAAAACTCACTATAACTGGTCTAAATCAGCGACTAATCTGTGACTCTGGTGGTCATCCTTTGTTCTTCTATCTTGCTATTTAGGACTTCAGAGAAAGTAATTAGAGTGATAATTGTTGTCCTTAGAAATTTAAGACAGAATAATCTCATCAAATCATATCAACTTATTGATGTATTTTTTTATTTGTTCTGTTGGACAATTTCTCCAGGACAACTATTATATTCAATATCCTCAGTATATTAGCATCCTGTAGTAATGTATTTAAGTTGGGCATGTTTATTATATTTATTAACCAGAGGACAAAAATAACAGAATGAGATGTAGTAGAGCACATACATCTTCTGTGTAGTTAGTAAGAAATGTATTTAATTGTTTCTTCTTCATGTTTGTTGATTTAAGTGAAAGTCAACAACAGATTCTAAGTTCAATACAATTTACTTATTACAGACCAAACTCTGTTTCAGAGGTTTGAGCAACCCTGGACTTTAGGTACTATTTCCATATCCACCCAGTCTAAAGATACAATCAGTTTAGTACCTGAGTACCTGTCTTTGAGAATTGACACAAGTATGCACATGGAACAGAGTACAACAACAGCATGAACAAAAATCATCTCTCTTGGCAGACCCTCACAGGTCTATCACAATAACATTACATCTGTCACATTTTACCTTGACTTACTTCATCAATATTTCTATTTTCGCCAGGGCTGGGTTTAAGCCAAAAATTTCACACGCAACTCTAAATTTCCCTGAATTTTCAGATTAAGAGATATGTCGGAAATTTTAACTTTTTTTTCCCGTAGCAGGGAAATTATTCTTACAAAACAATAGTTCTCCCCTGTCCAAGTACAGTAAGTGAGCACACATTTGATTCTCCCGTGTGCAATTGTACAATTAAGCTTTTCCTATGCTGTTTATTTGTCATGATTTCATTTTGATCACATCTATGTACTGGAGTATTCAGCTGACCAAACAACCGGTTTTCTTTTTAAATAGTGGATGAAGAATGATGAAAGTAGAGAAAATGTGCATCCAACTTAACGCTGGAATTTAGATACATGATAAAATATCTAAAATGCTAAGGATGTTATGGCCTAGGGAGCTTTTTTGTTTCATGAATCATCATAGGACTTTTAGTGTTACATGGAGACAACATAAGAAGTCATTTAGACAAGGCACTGCAGTCTTCAAAAAAAATGTAGATGAAAACTGTAGAAACTGTGGAGGTAATCCTACTGTCATTAAAATAAATTGCAAAATTGTTGCAAGATAGAGGGAGCAGGAGCCAGCTATCTGATAGGTTATTAAATACTGAGCCCTATTTAAAAGTATGTAATTTCTTCAACACTCAATCTTCAAAGCAATTTGTCATACACTATCTAGTTAACTTTCATAATTCAAGCATTGTTTCTAAATTTTGAAAATAAGGTAACTAGGGGTAAATTAGTGATCCTCTAGCAAAAGTGGGGGAACTGTGCCTCAGGAGCTGCCGCATCCTCTCTGGCTCTGAGTAAATGTCAATATCAGGATTTAAAAACAAAATTTCTTGGCTCTTCTTCTCAGGACAATATCCAAAACACTGTCTCATTTTCTATGATGCATGAAAACAGACCTAAAATAACACCAGTACCTTCCACCTTGTACTATGTATATCTCTTCATTTTAAAAATATTTCATATAACTCTATCCAAGCTCAATAAAAAGCACCTACGATCTGAATCAGAAAGTACCAAGTATATTCCCACCAAGGTCACACTCTCACTAGCTTTTTCGCACCTGCATTACAATGTCTGTAAAAATAGTTACCCTATAGTCTAACTTCTGGAGAAATTCTTGCTTTTGCAGATCTATTGTTGTTAGGATGCAACAATATCAAAGTTGTATAAGGCTTGCCAACCATTTGATCATTTCTTTACACCCTGTGGGCAGACAGCAAGTACAATTAATGCAACTCAATCCCTTAAGTCAAAACTACAGAGATCTAAGAATTTAGTATTTTTCTAGTAGTGAATCTGTCTTTAACCCACAGCACTGCAACATGAATTGAACATAGAGTAGACATAATAGCTTAGCAAATAGATTAACATTTCAATTACTTTTACCACCTTAATAACAAAGAAAAAATTAATGAAATAAATGCAGATTTAAGTAGCTACTGTCTAATATTGCCAGTCTTATTATGATTTGTTCAAACCCATTACAGGTACTTACATATCCCCATTCTCAGATAAGGAAAATGCAACCTATTTTTGTTCAAAGATAACATATTGTAGCAGGAAGCATTCCTAGTGATGCACAGGTCCTAACAAAACTAACAGTTGGGCAGAACAGAGACATTGTGCTCCTTAAAGATATTTAGCAAACGGAATTTTCATGTCAATCTGGACCTGCCATTTTTAAATGACACCATCTGACCCTCTGCAAGAATGGGTAAATGGTGTTGGATGTTTCCTAGTTTTTTTAATACAAATGTCTTCAGGTAACATAACCCTGCTAATCATATTTAACATATCAATATAAAAACCTGATCCTCATTTATTTTGTAAAGATGCTCACAGGGGTTTTCATTTTGCTTATCTCTGTTATCAAATACAAACTTAACTTCAGCATGAATCTGCTATGACCATTTCAGATAATAATAAATCTCCTTTAAATTACTTGTTTTATGCTCTGTTTACATCAGTAAGTTGCATTAAAACATGTCTTTCAAGTTGGGATATTCCATGTCTTGTTCAAAGCCTTGATTCTGATAATTTCATCCACTTCAAGATCCCTTTATAGCTTCCTGTGTAGGTAAGCAGTATTAGTACAAAGGAGAGTCCAATTCCAAATACAGACAGTTGTGTTTAGCACTGTGTTTGTTACCACATTCATTTCCTGCATTCCTGTTCCAACATGAATATAATTTCCCAGTGCAGAGAAGCCTCAGTTGTAGACAGCTTACAGAGATCAGCCTCAGGCCATTAGTACTCTGGAACAGAAATGCTGATCTTTCCTTGGAGATTCATGCCATTTCTGGAATGAAGGCTGATTTGTCAGCTTACAAACGAGGATGCTAAGTTTACTTCTTGGAGCAAGCGTACCTGAAATTTTCCTGGGGATGGGAAAGACTATTCTTTCTGTGCTGTCACTACTGGAACTATATATTTTCAGAAGTCATTCAGAAGGGAATTACTTTGAGGAGTGATCAATTCTCCTTTACTTCCCACTATCACCAAACAGCTCCAGACCCTTTCCCTTGCTCTTGTTAGGCTGATGACTCTCTTCACCCCCCTATTTAAACCTGTAAGAGAGGAATGAATGTTTTATCACTGCTGGGAAGGAATGGTTGTACAGGGGTAGGGAAAGGAACAAAAAGGAAGGAAAGAGGTGTGTGGTTAGGTTTGGTTTTGACACCCTATCTATGCAATAGTCCATAAAGATTCATGCCACATCTTGTATCACATATTGCCTCATGTAGAGTTAAATCATTTTTTAATTTGGAAACTTAACAATCAGCAAGAATGCTAGCTGGCAGTACACAACAGCTCCTTCATCCAAGGAAGGATTCACATCTCCAAGAAGGACATATTCCTTCTGCTGTCAGTGAGCCATTTTCTACTTTGTGCCAAAGAGTCTGCAGAAGGTCTGTCAGTCAAGACAAAACACATAGATTGAAAAACTTGGCCAAGCCATTTCCCACAATCAGCTACAGAACTGGGAAAAAACCATATAGCATCTGTAGGGGATATAGGAGAAAAGGTGACTTCCAGTTCAACCGTGGGTGAGAACAGATACGAGAGATGTATCACTTCTACTATTCTGAATACATCTCACCCCCACATCCCTGTTCACACACATCCATACAAACCATTACCGAAAGCCACAACACAACATGGTGAATTGTAACCTTTGCACATTCATTCAGGACCCACAAGGAATGGTGCCCACCCACCCTCATTGTACGACGTCACGCGTGGGACTGTCCCCCTCTCACACTGCCACTGTTACAGTTCCAGCCTTTCCTCAGATATCCTGCTTTTCTCAGTCACTGTGCAGCTATAATTTTATCGTTGCAGTTGCCCCAAGGCAATCATTCTTACCTTCACATCTTGCACCAGGGTCTTCACCACCAGCAGCTGACACAGCTCATGTGAGTAAGGATTACAAGCCTATGTATATCCTATGTAGTGCTGGTTTGGTTGGGAAGAAGCTTTGGTTGGAAACAGAAGAGCAAAGAGACAAAGATGGATGTACCATTCATCTCTCAGATATGACTAGAGGTACATGTTGCTGCAACAGATTTACAAGTAGACCAACACTTTTTTCAATTTGTTTTCAGTGCGCAGGGTTATTTTTGGCCGAGAATGTTATTCTTTGAGTGTCTGAGCTCCTCTGGAGGCTTCTTCTTCCTGTGAACCATGGACTGGTTCACTGAGCAGCCTCCAAGTCCTGTGTGGTAAGCTATCAGTTCCAAGAAAAAT
Source organism: Lepidothrix coronata (assembly GCF_001604755.1). Classification (NCBI taxonomy): domain Eukaryota; kingdom Metazoa; phylum Chordata; class Aves; order Passeriformes; family Pipridae; genus Lepidothrix; species Lepidothrix coronata. The sequence goes on from NW_016690218.1 coordinate 6,140,345, forward strand.
GAGTCAAGTGTTTGCCCACATGAAATTCATTCCCTGTTATTTTAGGAAGAGGCAGAGAGGCTCATAACTCATTCTCATCATTGCTGGGAAGCAATCACCAAGTCTCTTGCACAATACAGTGAACAGTGCTTTCACAGTGATTTAGGCAACATACTGTTACAGCAGAGGTAACACATGACATGGCAATGCCATGGAATATGCCCTTCTAACATAAATTAAATACTTCAGCAGATATCCCTGCACTCCACTTCAATGGAGATCATCCATCTGCATCCAGATTGAGATTTGTTGAAAATATTATAAAACAGATTCATCTAATTAATTTTAAACTTGTTAATGACAGCAGTAATTTGAATTCTTGTTAATATCATTAATTAAAACTCATACATGTCCATCAGTACCTATGCTGCTCATTTTTCCTTCAAACGTGCAGGCCTTGGAATCCCTGGATCTTGAGTTTTCTTTTGGAAAAATGAAGCTCAAACTATAAGCCTATATTTCATTTTGCTTTTTTCTAAAGCAGACTGAATCAATGTTCATCCTTCCTTTCGCTGTACAGATGTGTCTTCTTCAATGAACACAGAAAAGCAACGCTTAGCAGGGTCTCAGGTGAAGATATTAAATCCTCCACTCCAAGCCCAACTTGACACAAGTCGTAAAGATAATCTCCTTTATCAGACTGAAAATTTCTATTTTGAGTGCCACTGCACAGAGAAATTATTGCAGTGCTCCATATGGCTTGTGGATGGATTCATTCAGGCTGAGGTACTTTATCACTGTAATGCCTAATTAGCTTCATGAACTTCAAAACCTGTAGAATCTACAAGCCCTTCTTATGAAGTCCATATCAGGAGTAAAGGTACCTTCAGACAGGCTTCTTGCACCAACTCCCAAATCCTACCTTCTCCTATGGAGTAGCATTCAGCCATATACTTTCCTATGAAGGATCTGGGGACAGTGTCTGCTCTACAGATGCACAATGAAACAGTAAACAACACAGAACACAATGCCATGTAAAAAGAGAGTAGCAAGTGGTCACTGTAGCTGAGACTGGGGTTAAATTTACTTCTAAAGCTCCTCTGTCAACAAGTTATTTAAGGCTTGCCTCTATATTTTTATCCTTCCTTCTGGTTTGAGTTTCTGGATCATTACTGCAAATTAATGATAAATATATTAGTAAGATAGACTTCCTTCCAGTGGTTGGAAACATGTATTTTAGAAACATGTTCCTTTACCAGTTTATTGCAGCGAGAATTAAGGTTTCCAAGAAACAAATCAGACTATTTATATATTAGATGAGAAACACAAAGAGTAGATTTTACTTTTTAAATTTCAGCAAAAACAAGAGCAATTTATAGCTGTGCTATTAAGATGTAGTCTGGAGATCAAATGAACAGATGCAAGTACATTTCTAAGTACTCATCAGTTTAGCTTGGTTATAAGTGAGAATGCAGATTTTTACATTTCATATAAAAAAGAAGATGCTGGAATAATCTCAGCAGCATCTAAATTCTGCAGTCTTTATGATGTACTTGAAGTTGCAACATACACAATTTCCTCTACTGTTCAGAGGGTAGTGTAAGTATTGACAGTCGGTGTGTTCTCTAAAGAAGGTAAACATGTGCTTTTAGAGAAACCTTTAAGAGAATGGTCTCATCCCTAAGTGATAGCTGTAGATGGCAACTACAGTCAGTAATACTTTTCAATTCTAATAGCTGAAATCTCACATTGATTCGAATGTGATTCTTTGCTAATGTGACCCCCTCACAATGTAAGAAGTATGTTGGTTAAACTCATGTGACTGCAGCTTCCTGGAAAGAAAATTTAGAATAATAAAGCCACAGAAAACTGCAGAAAAACTCCAAACACATTACGGTACACCCAACTTAAAACAATATCCACTGAAAGAAAAACAGAGAGAAAGAAAGCAGAGAACCAAAACATAATATTAATTGATGTGAAAATCCCAAGGATACATTAAGATTGCCAAAGATTGGGAATATACAGTTATGTCTGATATTTATGGCTTGGAAAACTAGGCTCTAAAGCCTCTAAGGAATTTTCTCATCACAACTACATTTGAAGTCTTAGTCTTGATAGCCTTTTTTACTCCAGCATTTTTTGCCATGGTTGGACTAGCCCTATACACCAAGATGGTAACTAACAAATGTATTAAGACACATAGAAAAACTCTTTAGACCTCTTTCAGTGATTCAGCAGGAAGGAGACTGACATAAATCGGTTTACATTCTAAAATGGAACGACACTCCAATTTGCCTCCCTTACCAATTCTTGTGGATGTACCATATGTAAGTAAAGAAAAATTCTGTGGTATTGATCTGCTTGTGCTTTTAAGGTAGAGGACAGGGGAAGAAGGAAGAAGAGGGGAGGGAAGGAGGGAGGAAGAAAGGGCAAGCTGGTTAATGTTTTTCTTTCAGCTTGTTTTTTATGAGTCACACCACTAAGTATTTGCATTAGCAGGTCTCCTGCTGCTGCTAGATCATTCAACTGTTTGTTTAGTTGCTATGCCTCTTGAGAAGTCCAATGACACTAAATTTTTATACATCTTCCTTGTAATTTTACTAATTAATTAAATCTTTAAGAAACAAAAAGTTCCCATCATTGTGATACCTGTAGCAGTAGCAGTCCCCCCAATCTCAGCGCTATTACTCACTTAAATAAAGGTTACAAAACCAGAACCATATTTATCATTGCTTCTTCCTATGTTGTCTCCTGACCAAATTGTATCAGAAAAAGTGAAAGTAATAACATAACTGGAATGTCGTAATTATCAAGTTTAAAGTTCAAAGCTTTTTATTCCCACTTGTGAATTGAAATAAAAGTTGCTTAATTTTGAACAGCATTTGCAAACCCAGACACTGAGTATAACTTTGACTTAATCACTTTGAAAGAGTTGTATTTCTTCCTTCAGGTGTGAGACTGACATTGCTCAGAAACACATCAAATCAGAAGCTACATATACAGTAAGACTGAGATTGCCTTATTCATGCAGAATCTTGCTACTGAGTTTAACAAGAGCAGGGCTGTAAGCAAAACTCCATCGTGGTCAGCATGAAGAGAAGCTGCTAAGTCTAGTTAAAGCACAAGAAGAAAGATCAGTAAACAGCTTTTTCTGTCTTCATGAGGATAACCAGCAACTTTCTCTTTGATCTCGTTTCTCTCTTGCTTATTCCTCAGCATTCTTAATTTCTTTAATAGTTTGCTTTCAACAAACCTTTTTTCCCCCCTTTTCAAGAGTGTCAGTATAAAATATGCTAATTAAATACAAGCTGCAAACCTGCCCATTAGATTAAAACGCAATAAAATCATCTGAACTTACGTGTTCACAGAGAAGGATAGCTGAGACAAGAGATCCACTCTATGTGAGAGACAGGTCCCAAGAGGAGCATTTGTAAAGGAAGCTCTTCAGAATAGCTCTATATCTTCTACATAAGGTGTTTGTTTTGGTTTCCTTCTCTTTAATCAAAACAATGACTGATGGGAGAAAAGTAGGTGTTTAAAGGATGTAAAAGCCCTGTTTGTAAAAGAAACAGCACATTAAGAGCAACTTTTCTTGATTGCAGGCTTGTGATCTACGCAACTTTCTCTTGAGCACGGTTCAACCCCAAACAGCGACTGTGTATAAATGGTATCTTCTTACTTATGACATCTGTTCCCTGTGTGAATTCGGACATGCGTGTCCTGACTTCAATAACAAGAATGCTTTCTTTTAAGTCACTTGTTATTCTTGCTACACCAACATAACTGAGGGAGTACGAGCCATAGCTCTTGTCTATCATCAACAGAACTATGGGATAATTAAAGGACTACTCAGTTATTTCTATGCAAATTAACTACCTAGGTGAAATTGAAAACATGGCTTGCCCTTCAGAACATTCATCATCTGTAGGGATCTGCTAGAAGACAAGTAGTTAGAAGACAAAAATGCTTAGTTGCCTGATTTAATTAATTTGAAGACTTTTAGGGAAAGAAAGTCTGTCTTACACTGCCCACCTGGGCATATTTTTTGAAGTGACTGAAAACATTAAACAATTCTCTGAAGCTGGAAGTTTAATGTCCCTCCTATACAACTGTTGCTTTATTCTAGATCTATTCTTGCCCTATATGCCACTTGGATTCAAGACAGCTTTCAGAGAAAGGACTTTACTAGGATGACTGAAACAACAGTGTCGCGCTCTATTGAAAACTGCAAGAACTGCAAACAATTCATGTTCTGCAACTGATACTATTTTCTGGAGAATAGTACTGATGTTTAAATCTCTTTAGGTGTACACGAGGAGCACCAATGATCAGTATGTTCTACTCAGAGTGCCCTTCCTCACCTCTTACTCTCTGGCAGGTGAAAACCACTGGCTAAAACAAAGCTGTTCCTCTGTATTGGCTGGGGCACAATGAATAAGAGTATACTATAACTGCCAGTTAATTAAAATAGTCCTTCAGGTGAAGTGCTAAAACACTATCTGGGCTCTGAAAATGCTAGATTTAGTCCCTGCCGATAATGCCAAGAAGAATTTATTTCAAATTTACACGAGCCTGTGCAGTTGCTTTGCTTATGGTACAACCATTTTGCCTCGTACCGTGGCCTGCATTCTTCCACTGCAGTTTCTTCAGTTTCAGCTGTGCACTGTGATACAGCTTCTTAGCAGCTTCTTTGGGAGCTGCATAATCAGAAAGGGAGGAGACACAGAGTTCTTCATAAACACATTTTTTTTAAACTGCAGAAAATACGGTAGTGCTCATATGAAGTTTAATTTGTCCTCTGGTCACTTAATGCAGATAACAGACAGTGGCTATAGAATGTGTGTGCCCTGGGCTATACGCCATTTCATTACACACACGTGGCTCTCTTTAAGTTTAATGTGAATTTAACGTACCAAGGAAAGAGAGGACATACCCTTCAGCATGAATGCACATTCTCAAAAAAGATAATGAACTCCCATAATAATGCCTGTTTCTAAGACAGTGCTAATGACTAAACATTGATAATGAAGCACTTTTATGACTGATACATACATATCATGTGTTTATCTCAGTCAATAGCATCTTATTGACAGCACAGAATTACGTTTTTCTGTCAGCTCCGATATCACTCTAAACATCAAACATGTGGGGAACATTCCTGCTTCCCAGATCTTATTTTTTTAGTGACACCTTCAAAGAGACACCCAATTTGGAAGGGCACCAAGGCACAGGACCCGCTGACTGACAGTACTGCCCTTCTGGTGAAGGCTTCAGCCCAGCTCCCACCTGAGCAGCCCCAACCCCACATCGATTAAACCCGTGTTCAATCTGCTGAGCAGAACAGCTTCCACCGCTCTGCCCGTGTGTGGGAGCGCTGGGGGTGATGCTCCGGCTCTCAGCCGCACACGCTTCGCCAGCCTTCGCTGCCGAGGCCCGCGCTCGGCTCTAAAAATAGCACGGCAGAGCTATAAATAGCAGCCGCCTAAAGCGGCTCCAAAGTGCCCCCGCGAACGCCGCTGCTGCTGGGCGGAGAGCGGCCTCGGGAAGGGCCCCCCGGGGAGGGGGAGGCGAAGGATGGATGGATGGATGGATGGATGTGAGGGTGTGTGTGGATGGCCACGGGGCAGCGGCCGTGGCGGGCACGCCCGGGGCAGGGCAGGGGCAGCGGGGCCCGGCCCGGCCTTGGGGCTCCTCCCCGGGCAGCCGCGGTTGCCGGGCGGGTCCCACGGGCCGGAGGGCGCTGCTGTGCGGGGCTGGGGCCGTGGGACCTCGGCGGGCCCCCTCCTCCCTCCTTCGGTCGGTCTGCGAGGTAACGCGGCCCCCGCGGGCAGCGAGGAGAAGGGAGGTCCCCCCGGGGCTGCGGGGAGGGCCGGGCGGGGGCCGGGATTCGAGCTTTCCTAAGCCGTGCCCAGTGGCAGGACCAGAGGCCATGGGCACGCGTTGAGACACGGGGAATATCGGGAATCCCTTTCTCCTTTGAGGGTGACAGAGCCCAGGCACAGGTTGCCCGGTGGAGTGTCCATCCTGTGAGAGGTTGAAAAGCCGTCTGGACATGGCTCTGGGTCACTAGCTCTGGGTGGCCTTGCTTGAGCAGGGGGCTGGACCAGATGACCTCCAGAGGTCCCTTCCCACCTCAATTGCTCCATGGTCGTGTAGAGCCCTGCTTAGAACACCACAGCTGAGGATCCTCCTTCACTTAAGACATCTAGGATTGTGCTTAAATTTAATAAGAGCTTTGTAGTCTGGTGTGTTGCTGGTGCTTCTGGCTTTATGGTGGAGAAGGTCTCTTAGGGCAGACTTTCATTGCGGCTAGCAGGCCTCCAGTGGAGAGCTGCTGGTGCCTTAAGAGAGCAAGCAGCAGGGAATTGCATTTAATACCTCCTCCTTTCAGTTCTGACGTTCTTTCTGCAAGTAACAACAGGGCTCCCCTACTATGCTGTATGATCTCGCTCTGTTAACTAATTTCCCCTTGTAACAGGAATGCTCTTGCTTGCACAACAAAAATAATTTAAAAAAATCCTGTCAGTAAAGCCTGTTAGCTACATGGTGTTGTAGTTTTAAACAGTTGTTTTCTCCTACTGAATGCTCTGCTTGCATTCTGATCTAAACTGTGTCTTTCACCATTTGATTTGATAAGAAAGAGTAAAAAAAAAAAAAAAAAGAAAATTGTCCAACTACACTGTAGGTAATTTACTGAGAAGAACTGAGTTTCCATAATGAAGCCAGACAGTGTTTTGTTGCAGTAGGTTAGGTAGTACTCTGTTGCAAATGTTCATGTATTAGAAGATACTCAGACCTGCTTCAGAGGGATTAATTGTAATTAGGTACATTTTTTTTTTCAATTTTCAATTCTGCCAGCAAAAAGTGCCTTTTTTCACAAAATGGAAAGTTTAATTGCAGTAGTCCAGTCCTGCTACACTTTTCGGAGAGTTCATTTTATGAAGTCTTTAGCAGTCAACAAAATCTCTTTCAGCAGAGCTCTGATGTTGTTTGAAGAAACTAGTTGAGTACATAGTTTTTGTATACAAGACAGAGGTGTGGCCTCTCTGATGCTACACAAACACATACATACCTGCCCATATTTCTTCATACCTTCTTGAAAACACCAATGAGTTCTAGAGGATCAAATTGTGACCTTATCGAGGTTAATGTCAACATTATTATGGACTTTAGTGGGGATCAGAGCTGGAAACAAATTTACAATGGCGATTGAAAATCACAAGTAGAATGTACTAGCCCATTATAGTCATTATACATTTGTTAAGTGTTTTATTGGGCCAATTTTGTAAATGATAAAAATGGGAAAAGGATTTTATGGGGGTTTTTACCCTATTTTTTTATGACTTACAATGAAATGAAAACATGCAAAAAGGTGTCCTGGTGTTTTTTGATTAACATAATATGAAAATATTAAGAAATTGCAACAAAATAAAGAAGTTCCCCTCTAAATAAATGAAACAGTTATGTAGCTGAAGTTAGAAACCTGCTCACTCATACACAAGGAGCTGTCAGTTCCCAAAAATGTGGAGACCTAAGATCTTGGTTAGGACATGACAAGGAATATACAGATGCAGATAGATAGATAAAGACTTCAAGATCTGGCTGGTGCTAGCACCCTGATCCATTAAGATAATGAGAAAGTCTTAACTCTTTTAGTTATTTACAACTGTTTGGCCCCATTCTGCATGGGAAGTGAATTCCTGCTGAAAGCTTTTTTGCTTGTCACATAGGAAAGAAGCATTATAATATCATTCTTTTCATCCTGCAATATCTGATTAGTCAAGCCAAAATCTCACAAACATATGATGATAGCTTTACCACTTATAATTCTCCCAAAATTTTGCTGGTCTCAGCCTTGGCTGAATTTATCATTAATATCTGATGGCATATTTTTCCATGTCCTCCAATACCACATTAACTTTGTGACTGTAACTTTAGAGAATTTGGCTATAAATCATGGGTTTAAATTTATCTCAGCACATTTAGATATCAGTGGCTGTCTTTAGGTCTTTAATTTAAAACTTTGAAGTTGTTAATTTGGACTCATTAGTTGAAGTGTCACAGTATACAGTTTTCAGGAGTATTTGGAAAATTTGAAAATGTTGAGTTAATATTACTTGCCAATTTAGAGGAATTGAAATGCTTTCAAGGCAGGTGCAGAAGTGTTTGCTAATACTAAAAAGTATTGATAAATGCAAAGATCTTATTTCTCATCATTTTAATTGTGTTTAAAGATGACGCTGTTGTATCAACTACTCTGTAACAAATTCTAACAGATTTACTGTGAAGAATAATAAATTGCTTCCTTTATTCAGAAGGACAAGAACAGATTGGGTTATATGTATATAATTGCTGATGGCAGGATGGTGAACTAGATGGACTGCAGTTCTGATACAAAGGAACAATCACTTTTTTTACATATGTCACTAAAAAGTTACAGAAAGCTCAGCTTCTGGAGCTGTATTCATATCCTCAGTGACTTATACTGGCTCTGTAGTTATCCCCTGAATCATGCTTCGTACATCCTCATATGGGGTTTTATTTTTTGGCATTTAGGAACAGACACATCGCTGTTCCTGCTATCCTTATGCTAGAGGCTTTATGACTAGATGGAGCAGAGCTGTTTTATTGGCTTTTGGCCACCGGGAGCTTTTTGCCTACTCTGGAGAAATTTCCAGTTTTCTCTCATCCAGTGCTTTGCCCTCCCGTGTCACTGTTGTGGCCGCAGTTGTGGCTGATCGTGACTTGCTTTGTGACACCTGACACTGATTATGCCTCCCCAGTGCTGAAGGTGCTGCAGTAAAGCTTCCTGGCAGCCCCGCCAAGTGCACAGCATGCCCCTGACATGACATAAAGAAAAGAAGAAGTTCCCAATCTTTTTTTTCTGCTCTTCAACCATCAGTCTGTTATTTCTGTCTGGTGCAGCTGCTGCAGGAAGAGGCAGTATTACCTTTGTGGACTGTGGAAACTCATAGCTGACTGCTGTGAGCCAGCAGGTTTCAAATGTGAACTGCAGTTCCTTGCAAAGATCTTATGTTCAAGATGGTCACCTTTGACCTACCACATGGCACATCAGTGATGGTTTACAGTTCTGTGGGTTGAAAAATGGAAAATAGAAATAATAGTATAATAGTAAATAGCATGACAATTTAATGGGATGGAATTATTCTCTTGTTGAAGTCCTAATAAAATAAATGGTAGACTTATTCATGGAGTTCATTCATGCAACACTGTAGTTTCAGCAACTGTTCTGAACACTTTTTATATCTGATAATGCATTATACCTGACAAAAAGAGGGAAAATTCAGCAATTCCTCACTGTATAGAACAGAAGCTGGTTTCAAAATTTCTTGCTTTGTCAGGTAATAACATTTCAATGTCACATCATGTAGAAGAAGTCAAAGCATGTGCATGAACAGAGGAAATCAAGTCCAGTAAAGGAAAAAATATCTAAAACTCGGGGGAAGAGAGACGGCAATTACCAATTGCTCAGGTTAAATATTCTTTTCTGTGCTCTTTCATACTTTCAATTTATTTTTTTAAGGTACATTCCTAATTTTAAATTAATGTAGTTCACACATGTCTTGACATTCCTTGGCATCTAAGCACTAGGATAAAATTAACAGAATATGTTATGCGAAGGCCTGTTAATTAAGAGTGCATTTGCTCTGTCTTTCTTTTTTTCCCACTGGGCATTAATTCCAGTTTCAGCCTTTATAGGCAAGAGGAGACCAAGTAGTAAATAAAACGTGCAAGACTGGTAGAGTTAGGATTTGTTCTGTTTGTAGGTCATTGGCCCTGATGCAGCCTGTGGCTTTATGTTGCCAAAACAACGCAGACAAACTGTCAGCCAAGCTATACTGACAGAAGAAACTGAGTCTGAACATTTTTTTTCGAATTTATAACTTATAAGTATATAGTATTATTTATATGAAGGCTGTAAAGTGGCAAAACACTTTGCCTGTGCTGCCCTGAGTCTGACTAGAAGTTCATTTAGTCAAATATGTCTCCAATGCTGGGCATAAGCAGATGCTTGGGAAAGCGGAAGAACAGGACAAGATCACAATACTTTCCCATAACAGTCTCCCCCCTCCATTTTTCCTTTCTCAGCCCACTGGGGGAAAATGCCCTTCAATCTTTGGCTAACCAGTGTGGTGGACACACAAGCCTCAGAGTTTTCCAACAGCACCCATCTCATGTTTCAATGCTTATTTGTACTTAGCTTGTTTCTCGTGACTTGCTGGCTGTGCTGTGTTAGTTTTTAAATGTGGTAGATCAAGATTCATTTTGTGAGGCACATGTCTGCACAGAGTGAAGGACAACTATTGCCCTGAGAAACTTTCAACCTCTGCTTTAACTAGACAAGTCAGATTGGAAGGGGAAAAGGTACACATCATGGTCTTTGATGCTCTAAGTTAGGCACTAATTATAAATATATTCCTGAAGTCTGACAGTGCATTGCTGCAGAGTCACGACAGCAGAACCCTTCATAGCAATTTGAAGTTCAAGGAAATTTCCACTGTCTCAGCACTCGACCTTCTTCACAGGGAACAGAGAGAAAACATTTGCTTGCTCTGGGGGAGAGCAGAGCATGCTGCTGGAGTAAGCTGCACATCCTTGGCTGGATGCTGCCACAAACCTCCCAGTCAGTAGAGAAAGGGATACTCTGAGGTGTAGACCATGTCCAAGGTGATTCTTGGGAATTGGTAGAAGGGAGAGACTGTATTGCATCCATCCTGCGAAAGTTAGTGTTCTCTCTGGTAAAGAGAAGGTTTTTGGAAGGAATAGGGTGGGTAGAAGTGATTTCGGGGCTTGAATTTTCAAAGGAGTCTAAAATAACTGAAGTAAAGTGCCAGTAGCCGGTTCATATCCATCAGCAGAGACAGAATAGATTTATTTGCAGCTTGCTTTTACCTGCCCAGGATGGGGCCATATTTCTTGTTGATAAATGTGAAGTGCTTCACTTACAGCGTGCTTATTTTAGAACCCCAAAAAAAAGTTCCTGCCTTTATTAAAATAAGTACTTCACTGTGTTGCCCACTGAAATCCATGAGCTTCCACAGCATGGGTGCATACTTGAGAGGTAGCTCAGTTACTTTCTGAGGCAATTATGTAATTTGTTCTTCATCAACTACAGTTTATATTAATGAATAGACTCCTTGCTGTCAACTTCTTTCATTTGGATGCCATGTAAATTATAACAATTTGTAGATGAGCTCTGGCCCATGAGAAGCCCAATAAGAGTGATTCTTTATCCTGCAGGGCAAGAGTATAGGCTAATCAGTATTTGAGCAGCCCTCAGCTGTTTAATTGAGATAAAAGGACTGATACAATTATAGTGCTCCTTCTATTTATTTCAGAATCTTGAGAGTCTCACTAGGAAATTATGAATCTGTCCTGGATGAGAACAAATAATTGATCTATATGCAGCTACCCAGAAATGACATACAGAAGTGAGTGAAAATGTCTGAGGTCTTATAAAAAGAAAGACAACCTCCTTAAATACACCGTTAGTTAAGCCATGTTCTGTTTTGTCAATGGCAAGAGATAAAGAATAAAGAGCAGAGCCATAATTTTTCCACGTGCTTTTATGGTTTTCTTATTATTTGTCTTCTGTTCTTATTTTTCTACCTGTACATATACTCAAACTGTAACATCTCCCTTCTACATCAAAGAAATTCAATGAAGGACTGCCTTGATCTTTCCTGCTTTCATCTGTCTCTCATTGCCTCTCCATGTTTTCTCTGTAGCTACAAGTGGATACCACCCAGTGACAGCAAAGGCATTTGAAAAGGAGTGTCTTTGCTCCCTTGAGGGGGCCTTGCAGCTGACAAGTACACTGCTAAAACTGGATCTGGCTGATCAGCTGGAGAATGGCCTGGGTTTGGGTTCATGCTCATCTTCATAGGGGCTCTCTAGGGTATCACTTATGTAAACTCTAACAGTTCCTTAATTTGCCTCCAGCTCTTAATAGTTAATCATGTTGTCGAAGATATCATTAAATACCACAAATACAAATATCAGAGTGTTCATCCCATACAAGTATGAGAAGCTCTAGTAGAGGCAGTTGAGTGACAGAACTATTCCATAGGAAGGTCCAAAATTAAGGAAAATAAATAGTGCCTTATTAGAATGTGTATTAATTGTATCTGGAGGCTCTGTCTGGTAGGTTCCCAAATCCCAGGGCTTTCACATTTTTTAGCTATTAGAGTGAGTCCCAAAAAGCCCAGGGGAGGGTCTCTCAGGGCTTCAGAACTCAGAGTCTGGGCATAAGATGAGTTCTTAAAGGTCTTAGGTTTCTTCCTGCTCAATGGGAAGGCCAAATGTGACGTGTAGCTTTTGGGTTCACAAGAGTGAGAGGATGGCCCTGCTACTTCCACAAAGTTGGTGGATCTGGAAACAAGCAGGTGTTGGATTGGCAAACAGAGGGGAGGCCATATGGTGTGACTGCTTTGAAGCCGTAAGTCCTGGGAGCCCCTGCTTTCCTGCAGCTGGCAGGATTCCTTGCAGGCCTTATTTGTGAATTTCAGTGAAATCTTTTTCTTTGCTGCAAAATATTTCTGTTTTGGCAAACTAACAGATTATGCCCACAAAAATCCTGTTTATCTACAAATGTTTTGTCCAGCTTTAAAGTACTGCAGAAACAATAGTCCAGTTGGATTTGTTTTTATATTCTGGATTAAGTTTGCAAATACTGGTTCCATATCTGATGCCTGACAAGGGACTCAGGCTTCTGCAGGTATTGAGATATGGACCCAGAGTATACCAGTCCACTGGGAAATTAATGCAGATTTTAGGATGCTGACAAATAATGCATATCTATTAGTCAGGTCTGAACACCAAATCCCATGTGCATATCTGAGGCATTATAGTTCTGTATTCCTGTGTGGATGAAGGTCCATTCCTTTTTACCCTAACTTACTCTATTAATAGAAAAGCCCTATTTCAAGCATAAATTCCATTGCTTAATATGTATGATCAAAACAGTTTGTGTTTCAGAACCATTCTAAATTTTCCATAATCACGTCAATGGGAACAGCCTCATGTATGGCCAATTTTCAACCCACTATAGTATGTGGTGATAAATCCTAAAGTTTGACTATGTGAATGAGGATATTTTGTCAATGGTGAATAACAGCACGGGAGACTAGACTGACATTGGAACCTTCTTAAAAACATCACTTGTCACTAACTTTTGTACTGGGAGCCAAATCTTTCAACACACAAAAGCCCTCAAATCTTGGAGCTGATGCTGCTCAGCAGCTTACTGGAGGCAAGTACAAAGCCACAGAATCAAACCCCTTGTTTTTGGAGAATGATCCTCTCACAGCAGCAACTGCTTAGCTGTATGCTTTAATCTATTCCACTGTATATCATTCAAAATATTCAAAAAAGTCTGTCTTATGTCTTCTGTGAATGCCAGTAGCAATGTCAGATTGTATCTGTGCATTGTTATTAGTTAAAATGCAAAAAAGCATCTCTCTTTTCTCTAACTTCCATTTGGCACTTTACTGTCACCTTTTTAGGTGTGCTGTGGTTTATATTCAATGGGTACAGTTCCCTGTGAAGTATTTTAGTATCTATCTCTCTGGTATAAGAAAGACCTGATTTTTTTCCATATCATTTACAGACTGGATTTCCTGTTAAAACAACTGTGCATTGATGTAAAAAAACAAAGTATAACACTAACCAATTGAATTTATTTATTATAATCCAGTGAAATTAAATCAGCTACGGAAACTAAGCAGCGCTTCTTCTCATTAGAATGAAAATTCCACATATTAGATATTTTGCTAAAGTTGAAAGTAGATGTCCTGAGGTTTAGGCTCTGATCTGATAATCAGAAAATCAAGTTGCACTTCTCTGCCATTAAATCTTTTCATCGTATTACAATGGACAAAACAACGTTTTTTGGTCTCTAAAATGAAGACAATGCTTTTCCCCTCCCTCCCCCCAAATGCTAGTTATCTGGTTTGCAAAAGTTATAAACTTTTTGGGTCTGTTAATGAGTGCTTGACTATTTGTATAGAGCTTGGGACAGTGATCTGATTGAGACTTCAGGAAGTCACCAGAGTTCAAACAACAGCAGCAACATTATTGCGTGAGTCAACTGCTGTAAAAAATGCTCCTGTAACGGACTAGGTAGTTAAAGATCTGCCATTATTGTGACTTTGTTCCATCATAACAACTGTTTAGTGCCTGCATCGTGTTACACATAGCACACACTTATTAAATTAAATGTACTTTGCTCAAACAATTACAATTTTTGATACATGTTTGTTCCATTTTATCTGTTCTCAGAGCAGTTTCCCACTGATGTTTTTCTACTTCAAATCATAGTGGGGTAATTGTCGAGCTAAAATGGAAGGATTGGACACAAGAAGATAAAGAATTACTCTCTGTTCTAAAGTTGCACATGATTAAGAGCTCTTTTCAATATAATATCCTTCTATCTGTCATGCCTTTCACAGACGTTTGACATAAAAAAAAAGAAAAAGCTAAAAGACATAAAGATTAAGCCAGGGATAATTTATATTTCAAAATAAATTAAAGAATACAAATTATTATTAGTAATATACAGTGAGATGAAGTTAGATTTGTTTGCTTTTAAATCTTTAAATTTTTACATTCTCTGTGGTGACCAGTGACAGGACTTGAGGGAATGGCCTGAAGTTGTGTCAGGGGAGGTTTAGGTTGGATATTAGAAAGATGTTCTTCACCCAGAGGGTGGTTGGGCACTGGAACAGGCTCCCCAGGGAAGTGATCACAGCACCAAGCCTGACAGAGTTCAAGAAGTGTTTGGACAATACTCTTGGGCACACAGTGTGACTTTTGGGGATGGTCCTGTATAGGGCTAAGGGTTGGACTCAGTGATGGGGGAACTTGTGGGTCCCTTCCAACTTGGTGTATTCTGTGATTCTGTGATTCTTTAGTCAGTATATATGAAGCTATGATTAACTTCCACTATTTTCCAAAACATGACTAAAACTGCTTAAGGAATCTATATAAATAAATAACATTTAAAAAAATAACCAAATGTTTTGATGTGTTACCTTGGATTTGAGAGCAGTAACTTCCTTTGCCCATATCCTGTTGTGACTACAGAAGGACATTTTCAAAAGACACAAAAAAAAAAAAAAAAAAAAGAAGAAAAAATCTGACCTTTTGATGATTTTATTAACTTAAGGACCCATGACAATTAGAAATATGAGCACAGAAGAAAAGCAATAAAGTTTACTCAGCTCCCATTTATTTCATAGTGGTTTTATTTTGAGTCTAAGGTGGCAGAATCTGATACAAAAAAAAAAGCACTGCTCATAATCATTCCAGATTCTGTTTTCTCAGAACACTGTTATAATGCTCTTTGTTACCTGCATCCTTTATCTTTATGAAGTCTCTCCCAGACAGGTGATTTTGCCAAAACCTAAGCTCCCAGTGGTGAGGCCTGAATTTCAGAATGAGTTGGAAGTGCACTCTGAAAAAACAGCCTCTTTTTCAAGTGTCACCAAATAAAGATCCAAAACCTGTAATCAGTTCTAAAGTCTATGCTCTCAGGTTTTGGTTGTAGGTATAAACACATGGTTTGTGAACTTGCAGCAGTGTCTTTGAAACCAAAAGTTATTCTGAAATACATGTATGAGAACAAAAGTAAAGATTTCATCGTTTGAGAGTCAGACACTCCTGGTTTCTCCCCCAAATAACAACATTGCCTTGAAACCAAAGGAAGAATTGTATTGATTTTTCTAGTTCTGATGGCACACAGTATGTCCTTTGACATTCAGGATCATCTCTTAGGAGATATTTCCTTTACAACTGTCAAATCTAATCGGGCAAATCTAAGTTCACAATCAAGCAACTTCTGCTGCCAGACAACCCTTTGGAATATAAAGCTACTGAACTTTAGGTTCCTGTATGCCAGTTGACTTATCTGTTTAAGAAGCATGGACTTCCAAGTGTGGGGTTTAAAGTGGTAAGATTTATCTGGTGAAGATTATGTACACACATTACAGTGGTGACTAGCTGGCTTCATATTAACCAGTATTAGGTTTAAGATGAATCAAAATAAGATTTTAAACTGATGAAAGTTTATTTAAATTATATTTCAAATTATTGCTGGCACTTTTGCATGTAGACGAATCATTTCACTAAGTTAAAAGTAAGTTAAAAATGAGGACTGACATTTAGTCTCCATGATCAGACTTGCAAATTAAGGTACCACCTTATTCTTGATTTTAGTGGGAGTTAGGAACATGATTGTGTTGAAAACCATACCATTGAATTGGTAGGGACTGAAATCTTCATTCCTATGAATCTGTGTCTGTTTGAATCCTGTGAACCCATGTGGCTTTGGAAATCGAGACTAGGGTCTTTCAGCTGTTAAATTTTACCTGTTGGCTGTAAAATTTACCCTGTTACTCATGTGAGATGAATTCATCTATTAGCAGTGGGACATATCTTCGTAAAATTGGTGGAATTCTGTGTATGGGAATTTGTCTTCTTGCAACTTGCCCTTAATTTGAAATGAGAGAGGGCTTGTTTGCTTTCTTTGTTGTGTTGACTCTGGCTTTTCTAGGTTTGGCTACTATTATGTGACCCTATCCTATTTTGTAGGGTATCTTTAGAAAATATTCAACGTTGTGCTTTTTTTCCCCACTGCTTCCCTTGGGTATGAGAAGCACAGTAACATACTGAGCCACTCCTTCTTTTGCCTTGAAGATTTATGTTTAGCAGAGATGGTCTTTCAGATTGCAAAATATGTGACCTTTGCACAATGCCATGGCTCATTTTTGTGGCCTGTAGAAAATTGCCCTGTTAATGCTGTTGTAGTAGAGTATTTTCTCTCAAAATATCTGGTCAAAAGGGTCCCACTAATTGGTAGGGATTAAAACAAACAGAAGTGATCTGGCAGGGAAAGTAAACTCAAAAGTGCCAGCCTGTTCATACCTGTATCGGTTGTAGTGTGGCATTCTGGCCAGGAGGTGACTGTTCTGTAATCCCCATAGGACCGTGATGTTATTGATACGTAATGAATACATTTTCCTTCCCTACCAAGGGTCCCAGATAGCCATGGTGCCTACCTACTCCTTGATGGGACCTTTCAGAGGACACATGAGTCTCAAAAGTAGCCGTAAGTATTCAAATTGTTACTTGAAAGGTGCCTAAGTGCTCCAATTTTGAACAAACAGCTTGACTATAAAGAGATTATTAAAAATATATATTTTATTATTGAAACAGTATAAAGTAGATAAGCCTTTCTAATAGCTGCCATTACAAAAATCTTAGCTCTCTAGTTTAGCCAAGCAGCTTTCCTGGTCAGGATCTTTGTCAAGCACCTGTAGAAGAACTGCTGGAAAGCTGTTCTGCCTGAAACTTCCCTTTTCAGAAATGCTGTTCCACTATACCTTCTTCAGGTCCAGTATAGTTTCAGTCCTTAATTAAATGCTGGCAAACACACCACCACTACTACCTGGTACCACTGCCCACCATTTTTGTCCT
Organism: Lepidothrix coronata; assembly: GCF_001604755.1. Taxonomy (NCBI): domain Eukaryota; kingdom Metazoa; phylum Chordata; class Aves; order Passeriformes; family Pipridae; genus Lepidothrix; species Lepidothrix coronata. The sequence goes on from NW_016690218.1 coordinate 6,157,823, forward strand.
TGTTGGCCTTCTTCTGTCCCTTGATGAAGCCCAGCTGCAATCAGAGGCATTTCACTCTCTTCAAATAGGCACCTCTGCATTTCAGAGCCTAGAGGGTATTGTCCTACCATCCTCCTCTTCCCACCTTTTCAATAGAACCCCAAAGGACCATGAGGAGGACACCTACTGTGTCCTCACCTCAGCAGCCTGTCATGTTGGTTTCCTCTAGAAGTGATATATATGTATTTTCTGAAGGGAACAGAAGCAGAGAAACCTCTGTTCGATGCTTAAAGCATAAGCCAGAGCTCAATGCCTGCCAGTTCTTCCTGTAGCTGAAAATAGGCAGAAATTCTTAGCCAGGAGAGGAGCAGCTTGAGATGACTATGCAACTGAACCGAAGTAAGAGGAGTTGCAAAACATTTGTCAGCCAGTCACTGGGTCACTTTGCTTCGAGACTTTCACAGTGGTTACTCTGTTACCTGCATGGTGGGCAGGTGTTCTACCTTGTTAAGCATGAGACAAACACTGAGCAAAGAGATGGCCCCTCTCCCCTCCAAATTTAGGGTCTAAATACAAGATGAGGAAGTAGCCAGACACAAACAGATTGCAGGACCATAATTGTGAATTACTGCTAATGATAATTGCTAATAATTTGCAGAAGTAATCTCTTGCAATTCAATCAGTGGAAACTAGGTAAATTAGTCACCATACAACTACACATTCAGGACCGTAATAAATTGCTAAGAAAGTAATTTCAAAGTAGGAAATAAAAAAGAGTCACTACTGAGAGAGTTGTCACTCTTCTTTATTGCTCACTCTTGGGTCTTGGTTTCCTGGAGATCTTTCCTCATACGTAGAAGCAAGATGTAAATATCTTGAACGGACAATAGTCGTCAGAGTTTGGAAAGATTTTCAGAAGCAGGCAACTTTCTGAACGTAGAACTGTGCTTGTATATAGAAAATGCTGAAACTCTGAAACGTTGAAAGCTTAGATCAAGCATTTTGCTGAATGTTGCAGGTAAATGAGATCTTTGTAAGGCAGCAGAAAATATAAAACTTGGATTCTGTGCAAATATGGGCTTAAGAATATTGCCTGTCATAACAGCACACAAAGGGCTGTTTCAATTCGACCTGATGTGTGTTTGCACCATCAACAGTGACTTATAACAGGGCTACTTAAAATTCCCAGAAAATTTCTATTTCCCATTTCCCTCAATTTGAAGTTACTCAAAGAAAACATAAGAAAAATTTGTCTAAAAATATGAAATTTCCAGCGAGTTCAAATAAGAGCACCCTCTCTAACAGTGGGAGATACTTAATTGGGCAACCCTTAAGTTTCACCATTTCATTTTTTTTATCCTTAAAACCTTTTCTTTGAGAAAGGGATGTATTTTTTCAGGTTCTCTTTTCAGAGAGATTAAGACACGAGAACACAAAATGACTTACCAAAGTTCAACAGAAAGTCTCTGGCAAAGAAAATAATTTGCTTTTTTTTTTTCCCCTTACATAGGAATAACCACAATGCTGCTTATTGCACAATGTTAGTAATTTTCTGGACACAGGATAGAGTTAGATTTTATGAGAGACAAAAATTAGATTAAACTACTAGTGCCTTGTATATCTTTAGCATTTCAAATTTGGGGCGGTTATTCATTTTGAGAAGAATGTTCTTTTTATAAATGGATTTTCCATCCCTTTTTAATCTTTGGATATTGTTTAGATTATCACTTCGTTCTTCTGTCATGCTGTCTTTTTCACTGCATATATTTAAATCAGCTTGTCACTGCCAATCAGGGAAGGATTTGGGGCATTTACCAAAATCTGTTTTCTTTCCCTTAGTGACAAGAGCCTCTAGCTGCTGTGATTTAGGGCACTGCCATTCCTTGAACTCAGGAGGGCTGCCCCACTTTCCACCAGCTAGGAATGGTGCTGTATATTACCGAAGAGCTTGTTCCAGTTGCTTTTGCCAGCAGGAGGCTACAGAACAATTGGCAAAATTAATGGAAAAAAATTAAGTTTTAGAAGTTTTGGAGTGAACAACTACTGGTCTCAAGCACATAAAAGCTTTGAAACAGAATAGTACTGATTTTAACTATTTTATTTCTATAGCATAGTATGGACACCCATGAGTGGTTTCCCTGAATGAAATTGGACGTATGGTAAATGCTCATGATTAGAAAGTCTGCGAGCTTTGTATTTGTCTGCTTCAAGTATTGGATTCCATTGTGGTACCTGTACTACTCATGCTCAATTTAATTGAGACAAAGGGTAAATGCAGTTTGGTCATAATATTGCACCAAGTTCTCCATTGCTTTATAGCGAACACAGAATCGTTATTTCTGTTGATGTCTCTGCACCTCCTTACATCACAATGTGAGTGTTCTGGCTGTGCCAACATGTGTGATGAACAATCAAAGGGATGGTCCTGGAGCTGAAGTAACAGTACCTTTCTGCAGCTGGTCATGCTGGGATGTCCTGCTGCTCCTGGACAAGCTGCTGAAATCAAGTCTTTATGTCAGTGCCCTTCTGGCAGGCTTTGAGTTACTTGTAGGAGCACATGAAGAAGTAATACTAAATGAAGCGACAAACCAAGCATCAGGTGTTCTGTCCTGCTCTTTCTTAAAGTTCAAAAGATAACACAATAAATTGAATGCAGTCAAACTCCTTGGCAGTGAAAAACAGTTTGTAGCAATGGCTCACTTAGTAGGCAAGAGATTTAGGTAAGAGAAAGCAACACAGCAAGTATGCAGCCAAACTGAGATTAGAAGGACTGATTTCCAGACTCTCAACCCAAGGTCTCCTATTTTTTCAAAACACTTTAAAAACTATGAAACTAAGTTATTAACTGAAATGGTACATTGGGGACATGAACAATGAAACAAACAATTACTTTTTTGATTCAGAGAACCAAATCTGAATAGGTTGGATGACCTGATTATCTCAAGTGTAAGGGTCATTCTGGGTCCATGGATGGAAAGCCAAAGGCACATTAGGTTTCTGATCTCCTGTATTCTGTTGATTTTTTAATATTATGTGCTAGCAACTTTCCATCTACAAATCCTATCTGTTTAGGAATTGAGAGGATTTGAGAAAGAAATAATATTTTTGTTTGGAAACAGATTGAAAGAAAATTATCTATCTCAGCCACACTGCCACGTTAAAATTTAAAACAAGTAAATGTTTATCTACTTCTTGACTTTTTTTCCTGGGTTAATGAACTTAGGTCAGACACAGAGACAAATTCTTCTGAGTATGAGAAGTCTTGCGATTTAGAGATTCAGAGGAGTGTTATGGTCAGTCTGTGTGTAACACATTTCAGCTCCATGTTCTGGTTCCTTTTCTGGCCCAAATTCTGTATTTGTCTGTATCCAGTCCATTTTCCTAACTGTAGAGTGCCAGAGTTAGGTCTGGTATGACCAAGAGGTGAGACATTAATGTGCAGTTTTTTGCAGTACTTTGTAATATCCTCTAATATTACTATCTAGCATTAATAATAGCATTAATGCTCTCTACTATTATTTAAGACTCTAGGGTATTAAATCTTTCAAAAAGAAAATGATTTATTATTTTTATTTATTTATATTTATATATTTATATTTATTATATCAGATATTAAAATGTGAGATCCTCTGTTATTCTCTTGAGTTCAAAAATATCAAAGGCTCATACATTACTTATTGCAAACCATAATTCTCAGGTATTCAAAACATGAAAACTGAGAATAAGTTACCATTTTTTCATGTTACATTCTGTGTTATTCTTACTTTTTGAAATATAAGAATGCATATTGACTTGATTTTATTGCAAGCAGGAGAGGATAAATATTATAATATTTTCAGATCCATTGTTACCTGAAACATTGCTTGCCCCACTGAGTAAAGTCAGTTTTTTCCGGCTCGCAGCTTTTTCTCCCGGACCTTCCTGCAAACTCTCCAACCAGTACATCATTCAAGATCACATGGCTGCTCATTTCAAGAGACTGATGTCTGCCAAAGGTGCGTCAAGTCTTTAATTACCACAGTATCCTTGTAAGTAAAAGATAAAATCACAGTCAAAGATATGTTAGTTGTCCCTATTTTTGGCTGGCTTCTGAATTTCTTCCCCTTTCTTTCCTCCCTCTCTCTGTCGCTAACTCAACAGGCGTAGGAGAATTTAAAAGTGAGGTATAACATGATGTGCCTTAAGAGATATGTAGAACACTCAACTGAAACTGTAACTTTGTCTGGGGAGAAGCAACCCCAACTGTTTATAAATGTAAAGTTTATAGAGTCAAAATGACAGGTTTGTGTTAGGAAGGGAAATATTGCTTAATTTCCCCGTGTTATTTTATTCATAATTTCTGTTTAGATATATATGGCCGATGACTAAAAGGAAAGGTAAAACGAGAACAGTAGGGCAGGTATTTGTTTAATTGGAAGAAACCATTGAAGAGTAACAGTGAGGTTACATCTTTTGATGTTTAGAAAATTATGGTATTAGTCCTAAGTAACCTAGAGGGAAGTTCCATTAACCACATGTAGTTATGTTCTTGAGGCCTCTTCAAATACTCTCCCTCCTGCAAATAGCTGCAAACCACTAGAAACAGAATTTGGATTTTTAAAAAAAAATGTCCTTTATCAGTTGTCTGGAGCTGTGTAAACTTCCTGGTGCTTCAGGTGCAGATGAAACAACTGGAGTTGAATGGTCATAGCTGTAATTATGTTACTGCAAGACTTCCAGCCCTTGGGCTCACAAGGCTTTCTAACCAAACAATTCACTGATCACATGCGGTGAGCTTTATAATAACACGTAGGTGTTGAACAATAAATGAGGTTGGTGCTTTGGTTTTTTGCCAGAAGATCAATCCTTTTCATCAATTTGCAATGCCAAATGCATCATCTTAAAATGACCTGACTCAAATATAGCACATCTTTTTATCATGGTATCAGAACCACTCTTTGAAAGATTGATGACCTCCACCGTGCTAAGGTTCATGACCATCCCACTCATACTGGGAGCTGGAGGCTGGATTGCTGCTCTGTACTTTTGTATTTAAGTGATTTTGCTTTTGCATGGCCAATATCACAGAAACAGAGAACTCCAGGGACTGCAGAATTCATCTTCTAGTGCATTGCTTATAAATATACAGAACCACCAGGACTAAATAAGAGCAGCAAAGACTGTCATATATAATTGAAATTTTTTCCATTCTCAACTGGTGATGTCTAAATGAGGGAGCAAAGATCAAAATATAAAATTAACAGAGATGTCTTGCAGTCTTTTTGTCTATTACATTCCTAAAGCTCAGAAGAAAATACACACAGAAGATTCTTAGCATAAAAGGAGCCAAATGCTTTGTTCCAAAACAGGTTTCAATTTTCTTTTTCTCAAATGTCAGTCCTGCTTCTCTGCAGCAGAATTCAGTCAATCTGGAAGGAGTTTCTCACAGTAGGTGCTAATCAAAGTTTTCAGTGGCTAAAATTTCTAATTCTTAGGTGTTTACCAATCTGAACTTACAGTTCTCGAAAGTCAGATTTGGAGTGTATTATAGCAGGAATCTTTAATCTTAAAACACTTATTTTACTTATTATAGTGTCCATCATTCACACGGGTTTTCCTTGCAGAGCTAACTCCTGCATACATATAAAAAACTGCAATATTACAAGAATGTCAAGGTTCTCTTCTTTACTTACCTGAGGCTCTGAAATGCTGATTTGCCACATGTTCTGTACATCTTTACAGGAGATTATAGAATTTCTTTCCTCTGAAAAATCTGGTCAGGGTTGTCTAAAGGCCTTCTCCAGTATCCTTCTTAATATTCTCCAATTTTTGGAATACAGCTGCTTTTTAAAATACAACCTATTTGGTCTCACTCTAGATGGTAGCGAGCCCTGTATGTCTGAAACTTTGGAGCACTTGTACAAACTCTGGTTTGCTGTGGCATTTGACAGAAATCACAAAGTGAAAGATGGAAATTCAGTCAGTGTCCTTCAAATGCAACTGGAATATTGAGCTTCTAGGTGATTGCTTTTCCCTCCAGAGTCAAAAATAGTATTTCCTCATGTACCTGAGTTATATACAGGGATATGCAATCTGACATAGAGTTCCATTAACATCCTTACCATCTTCTGTATGGACACATGACTTAATGAAGACTGTGCAGCAGTAGTGACAGGGCTTGATTCCTTGAAGCTTACTTCATTTAATCTTTTACAATGAAAACCAAATGACCAAATAACAGAAAACTTGGTGTTCAAAACTGCCTATGTAATTGTGTATTCAAATAACTCCTTTTGATAGAAAGATGATGACAAACTGATGACCTTGAGCCTCAGGACAATTTGAATCACACTCAGAGCATCAGTTGGCAGTTTCCCCTACCTGATAGCAGCTGTACTACTCATCCATGAAATACCAACTTTCTGGGTAGCAGTAGGTGCCATTGCGAAAAGCTTTTCTTAAATTGTAGATTAAAATTAAGTTTAATAAATGCAGCTGTACTAGGACTAATTTCTATACCTAAGTAGAGATGGTCGAAAGCCACAAAATTCAGACCCAGATTTGATACTGAACCAGTAACAGCGCTGCTGAGGCACTTATCTTTTGCTTTTACACAGATCAAGACAAGGGGTCAATTCCTCATCTAATATCATTGCAACTATACTTGTAGTTGGTATAACTCAACTAACCTGACAACATTTAAGTTATGCTAGCTTTTGAGACCTGATCATTGGCAAAGATAATAGAAGAAAATAGGAAGAAAATTGTATACATCAATAGGGAAAAAGTAGGATTTGGTCATCTGTAGATTTATAGTATTAATAATGCTAATATTATGCAGTTTAGTATCATATTCCCAGAGGGAATTCAACACCTTAGGGACGATCAGTTTCATCTCTACACATTTTGATAAAATTATTTATTATGCTAGTGTTTCATTGGACTGAACCTACTTTTTGTTAATACAGCTGCTGTTGATTCATCTGCACCGAAGAGTTTGCATACCAGTGTTAAATGTGAGTAGCTTCATTTTGTTTTGTTTTGAAAATAGGTCTGGCTCCACTTGTTTGGTTTGGAAACACTTGTCTTCTTTTATGATGGTGTTCTGAAAAGGCATGTATGTGCCAAAAATATGCTTCATCGTGGTTAAGACAGTAGTACCTAGTATCTAATCTATTGTCTAACTTAATAGCTGTATCTAGCACTTGGTTCCTGTTTGCACAGACACATTCTGACCTGTAGAGTTATCAGCTAACTCGCTGATAGGCAAGGTTGTTGAAGGCATAAATCGCTTTAGTTTTCCAGTCTAAACTCAGACTGCTGGCCCTTTGAATTCCTTGATATTCCATACTGTATTTTTCATTTCCTTAACTGATTCGTGTATCTCTGGCTATCAGGCATACTGCTGCTCAGACGAGTTTTGAGGAATAAATGGGGTTTTGGTAAGAGAACTGCGCCTTAATGCCACCTCTTGGCTGGAGCTTGCAGGACCCAATGTGTAGGCAGGGTCTCTGCTACCCTTCCTTTCTTGAAAGGAAGATTGATTACAAGGAACCCTTTCAACACTTTCCCTGGAAACATAGCATTCACTTTGGAATGTGTTTAGTTTTCTTCATTCACCAGGTTGTGAGGCATATGCTACTTATCTGTTTGATAGTTACATGCAAGGCAGCACACTTGCTGCACAGAAACCCCCATTTTAAAATGAAATTTAAAAAGGTGGAAAAATGAAAGCTTGTTTTGCCACAGTGTATGCATAGTGGGAACCACGTATCAGAGACCTGCGGTAGGCTATTGCTCTGAGCAGGGTGCAATGTACTTGGAAACAAAGATAGCTCAAAGGCAATGGTGAGACGCAGTTGCTCCAGCAAAATACATCCAAGTCAAGAAGGCAAACGTAACCCTTGCCCACAAAGATTCAGAAAAATGTATCACATGAGATCTTCATTAGACAAGAGCAAGAGAACAAGTTCAAGATCATAACACATTACAATCAAAACTCCCTTACCTTTGTCTTTTGACTCCTCATGCTCAACTGTGTTTTTCTTTTTTCAGTGCTCTTTTATACAATAATTTCAAAATCAGTATTTTGTATTAGTCACTTTATTAAAAGAGTGCTCTAATAACAGAAAGAAAGGCCATGGGAAGTTTTCTAAGAACATTAATTTGACAGAGAGATGATACTGGTACAAATGTGCGTGAGGAGTAGAATCTCACCTCCTTGAAAATATCAAGAGGACATGGAATTAATTCAGCTGAGTTAGCCACAATAACAAGTTCCTAGACGATATATCAGAGGGAAACATTATCTGTGTTTCTAAAATGCTTTCTTAGGAAGGTATTTATCTTACAGAACTAAGCAGGACTGTATTGTTTTGTGCAGCTTCTGTTAATTTAGAAGCCCACACTGAGTACAAGATACCTGGAGGTCATAGAAGCCATAACAGTCAGTTAGAAAGTGAGAGTCACTTTCTAACTCTCAGTCAGAGAAAATGAGGACCCAATACAATTTTTGTCAGTAGCCCACCAGGGAAATGCAAATCACCTTTGTCATTTAATATTTATCTTCACTAAAAGGTTCTGTGTATGATCTAAGTCTTTTTTCTGACAGGTTAGCTCCAGAAATGTCTGTCTTGGCAAAAGAAGTTTTATCCCTTGAAGAAAAAAACTCAAAATTTAAATGCACAATGAAAATGTGCATCAGAACTTACGTCTTCTGAAGCATTAAGTAGGGCAGTAGCACAATGGAGGTACAATTGCTGCTGTTGGGGTTGATGTGCAAATTCATTTGAGCAGTATAATATGCCTACAAAAATAGGCCTCTGGTTATCATTTGCATAAACAAATATCATTTGCATAAACAAAATAAATTAAGGCCTTTTGCCAGCCTACTGGAATAATGGGAGGACAAATCTAATTTTCTGTCTAGTACAAGACCACAGTGTTTTCTTCTTTTCGTGTACAATTTTCTCCCACAACCATGTCCCACTATTGCTATTGCTAGTTACTAAATGTGGTGTGCTTTTAGAACCTTGACATTTATCAGAACTTTGACAGATACACATTCTGATGCCATATATTTTCTTACCTCTTCTCAATCCATACACTTAGAGAGGTGTAACTTTGTTTTCCAAATGTGTGATCTGTGTTGGATTTTTCCAAATGTGTGATCCGTGTTGGATACCACACGTTTCAGTGGTAGGCTAAAAAGAAAATTCAGGTCACTCAGTAGTGATGGAGACATTCAAAAACCTATAAAATTAAAGAGAAAAATAGCTACAAGGATTAGTTCTGAAAAGGCAGAAGAAAATACAATGTGCAATGCTTTGTTTCATTTTAAGAATAAACGTACTGCAGATAAAACACTGTAAATAATTTGCTGTTATTTCCTATAAATTAAGTGCACCATTTCACGAGTATCTGTAGTGTTGCGCTGCAGGTTAAGAACTGTAGAGACAAAGTGCAGATTAGGCAGAGATGTTTCAAGATCAGGCATATGGGTGATATAGTTCATCATCCTAAGTGTTCTTGTGGAGATAAAATTTAAGCAGAGATGCTTTAAGAGTCATGAGAACTGCATGATTTATGAAACTACTGTGAAAACAAGGATTCCTTGGCTATCCCAAGTGTCTGCCTAGGAGGATGTTTACATTTCTTACTCTCAGCAGAAGCCACATTTCCTAGAAAGATCATCTAATGAGTCTGGAAAGAGCATAAGGTATGCTGCTGAACGTGCCAGTGACTAGGTTTCAGAAGAGTGTCTCAGCAATCAAAAAGAATTCCTGTTGCAATGGAAATGTGAAAGTTCTGGAGCAAAAAAAAAAAAATGTTACGAGCCATTGTTTCTATTTGAACAAGGGAGAAAAGTCAAAGTAACTTTGTTTGAATTCAGGTATTTTATTTATACAGCATTGAGCCTGACACTTAAACTTAACCGTGGCATCCAGGGGTCCTCCAAATGTCTTAGTTAGTAGGAATTAATAATTAACAAGTAATATTAAGCAGTTAAACTACATTTTTGGACCTTGGAAGCATAAGTCTCTTCTAACCATTATTCCCATGGTACTATGATGCTCTGCCCCAGATTCACAGAGCCCGAGCTTGAGTCAGATCTCCTGAGGCTGATCAGCTCAGTAAGGGGAGCAGAAACCTTGGCTGATGCGTGTATGAAGCTGTCCCAAACAAGCTGGCAGAAAATGAGGAGAAAACACTCGTGAAACCACTAACAATGGCAAGATGAGCTCTTCAGACCCCTGTATGTTTTACACAATTCCCTTGCACTTTTAGGAGTACAGGGTATACATTTACCCAAAAGGAATTACAGGTAATATTATACATGAGTACATGAGGCCATGTGACTGTTTCTCCTTCACCTTTTGCGCAGTGTTGATCATATAATCACTTCATGTGCTCTGACTCATTTTTATAAATATGAAGCCCAGACATACAAACAAGTGTGTGCAGAAACACGTGCTTTAGTAATTGGAAAAAGGAATAGGAGCTTTCTTTAAGAGGAATTTCATTTTTCTGTGTACCAGCAGAGTCCTTAAGTAGTTAGATATGGTACAAAATGGACTTTTTATAACCTGTGTTTTTCTCTTTCTAATTCTCTGCATGAGATAGACATCAGTCAAAGCAATAATTTCCATTCGGATTTTAGCCAGTTTAAAATGAAGTTGCACTGTGATTTTCAAGACCGTAACACCTGTGAAAAAGAACAAGCTGTTTCTCCAAAGAGTTCAAAGACATAAAAAATTGCAGCATTTTCTCTACAGTTTCTGTGAATAATCCATACAGTCAGTTATATAAACATAATTTTATCCTTACAAATGTAGAACCTTAGTTGTCACGAATCTTAGGCAATTGAATGGATCATTTAGCAATCAAGTGAAAATTAATATGTTTCTATAGGCCAACATCAATTTCCTATCATTGCAGGTTTATGGAGCATTAATGAGCTGGTTTTTAATAATAAGTTTTGCAGGCTGTAAAAAATATATGCTTATATCACTGTTAGAAGGGAGCTGCAGTGAAGGGAATATCGAATGTATGACTACACTGCGTCATTCAGCTATCGATGGTTAAACCACTGATCTAGTTCATAAATTCTTCTTCTCACACTTCAAATCCTACGCTGTGTGGGCAGCTTCATTTGGGATCTGAGTTCCTTCATAGTAGCCACTGCACATTTCAAGATATCTTCGGGGAGTATCTGTTCAAAATTATGCACCAGCTTGCCATCATCCCCTTTTACAGGGAGGAAATTAAGACACCAGAGATTAATTAACATACCTGTGATCACACTGGAACCTGTTGTAGAGCTCCGAATTAAATGATAGTTTTCCAAGTCCTACTACAGTGTTTTAATCACCAAACCATCCTTCCCATCCATTTTAGAATCAGTGCTGTTTAAGAGTATTTGTAAAAAGGGAGGAAGAGGGTAGTGGGAGCTACTGAAGGATGTAGAGAAAAGGAGAGTTGTCACAACCATTGTGCACTGACTGTTTTAACTTTGCATTCTGCTGTCAAAGGAAAAGAAGCATACATCAGCAATCAGTCAGTACTTTAAACAGGGGTGAAGCATCTTGACATTTCTTTTGTACACCAGCTTCTAGAATTCCTTACTTATACTCACTAAAACCTTAAGAAAAGCAGGCTATCTCCCTTACATAAGCAAAACAAATGTCAAATCTTGTCTTTGCTCAAATAAAAGAGAATGTGTCCTCTCCTTATTTTGGTGTGGTCTACAAAGAATTGTGTCAAGTGCTGTTGACAACCATGAATTTGTTGGAAGGGCAGAACCAGTCAGAGCAGATGTAGGTTATGGCCAAAGGCTTCAAGCAGTTAAAAAATGCTGGAATGGGTGGTCAGCTATGGAGAACTGATTACATCTTGCCTTCCTCCTGGGGAAATTCCTGTTAATGTCAGCATGAGCACTCGCAGTTTCAAAATGTGCAGAATTTGGCATGTGATTAGAAAACAACATGGCAAAGAACAACAGGCAGTGTCACTTAGTAACATTTTCTGGCTTTATTTGGTGTTTCAGATACTTTTCTTCCCCTTTAAAATTGTTGTTACACACTCACTTCATAGCATTGCAGCATTAATATATTGATGAAAACAAATAATGATGAATCAGAGCTTGAGGCTTAAAAAGCATCACGTGCTGTAGTTTAATGTGCCAACATAGGCTTTTCAAAAGGACAGATAGCATGGTAAAGAGTATCTGAAATAAAATCTAAGGACTTGAGCCTCACTTACCACTGGTTTCTGATGAAATAATGGTCTTGTTTGCTCTGAAATGCCAAAATAAGCAGTCCTCCCACCAGATAAACTATTAGCAGTGCAGACTGCAGCATGTGGCCCATAGATGTGAACATCACAAGTAACTGTCTTTGTATCCTTTGTATTGCACTGGCCAAAAAATCTGAAATTATATCGGTTAACAATAGCAGCAAAAATTGAGAAAAAATAAAGTTTCAGAGAAGTTCATAGGTGATCTCTGATGACTGACATGTATCTCTGAGTTTCGTAGACACAGAAAGAATAAACTGCTGTGGTTATATAGGCTGTTTTTTCCCCTAAGTCTTCTCTCCATTCATTGCTATTTTAGAGAGTTGAGGAGGAAGGGTTCAGAACTATGTCCAAACATTATTTAATTACATCACACTTTTCATTAGTGTTCCAAATGCTAACTTACCTTACCCAGAGGAACTAATATCTCTCCTTTAGGACGCATTTATTTTCTGTTTAATTTCTGTTCTGTCTTTAGGTGCTCATAAGCTGGAGTAAAGTTACTTTTTAACCATCCTTTTGCAGAACTAAATACATTCAACTCCTTAAATCTGATTCTATGAAGAGTGTTTTCCAGAGTTCATCATTCTTATGGATCCTCTCTGCATCCTTCCCAATTTGTAAATGCTTCTTGAGCAGTAAAGTTTTAGAGCAGGATGTATAATTCTGGCAGCAACCATCCACCTGTCAAAGGAAACAGCAGTAAAGGCTCCCTGTACTTACACTTGAGATTTCCACCCTTGATAGGCAATGATGCCACACTAGTTTTGTCTCCACTGTCACTGTAGGAAAATACAGGCAGCTATATGTCTAGAAGAAGGTATGGATGTCTTTCAGCAACACTGATTCCCAAGTAAGACTTGCCTTCTGTAAGTAAGGGCCTGCATTTTCACAACAGAGATGTTCCATTATCCCTGCTGAAAAATATATGCTTCCCTACATCTCCATCATTAACCGATGCACATCACTTTGTCAGAGTAAACCACCACTTTATTATTCATGAGTTCCCCAACTGTAGTTGTTCAAGCTTTATGAGAAATGATTATATGTTTTCTTTCAGATAACTGAAAGAAATAATTTAATATTATAATATCAAAAATTGTTCTTGCATTAGAAACACCTGCCTTACTGCTAATTAGATTCACAGATCTGCCAGTTAGCCATTTTGTAAACAAGTGTAATTTTCTAGTGTTCTAATTTCTTAGTCAAAATGCCATGAAGAACAAAACCAGGGAGTTTACAGAAGTTTTTTAAAGCAACACATTTATCTCATTCAACCACAGTCAAAATCTCTCTTTTTTCTTACCAACTTAGCATGGTTATGTTTTTAACCTTTTTGAATGGTGTTTCTGACATTATTTACCTCAAATGAGTGTTGTAACAGCCTTTCGGTTGTTATGCTCAGGACTGATATCAGTCTGGAGTTCACCACTTTTGCTCTTCTTTTTTCCCCACAGTCCTTCAAAAGTTCCCTGTTGTTTCAAAAGTCATCAGGAGTTAAACATCAGCCAACTTTTAAAACACTTGGTAGGAATTAAACCAGAACTCCCACTCTGAGCCAAAAATGAAGGCAAGAGCCAAGGTGTGGATTCTATTTCTAACTATAATCACTGAGTTTTGTAACATCTGGTAAACAACTCTGGGAAAGCCTGTTCCAGCTTTATATCCCATGTTCATACTTGGGCCATAATGTTCTGTCTTAGACCTGAAAATAGCCTTCTGTTTTAGGAGGCAGCTGTGGAAGCAGACTAAGGTGTTTGCTGATTGTTCTTCCTACTTAAGATAAAGACGAGTAGAACTGAAAGGCACTAGAAAAAAAAAAAAAAAGAAAAGAAAAATTTTTTCAGTTTTTTGTTTGGGGTGGCCAATATAATCTGCTAAACTGCTTCTACTACGTCAAGTAAGTTTGTGTTTGCTCATTTTGTACACAAGACTTTGACACAGCAGCACAGGACAGACAAGATGTTTTATCAAATGTCAAGCAACAAGAACTGCCAGGAAAACAGAGTAAGGGCTATTGTATCTGATCTTCCTGTGTTTTACAGGGACCAGATTACAACTAAATCCCTTTTATTTTCTGTACTTCTGTCACATTGGCAACTATCAGATACCAGTACAAGTACCAGTGAAATTGTACTATAGCACTGATAAATTAATTCCTGCCACAGTAGACAGGACGATAAATTAACAAATAAACGAGTTTAACAGAAAGGCTCTTGAACACATTTGCCTACATAACTGCTGCACTGGCAACACCACATGATTCTATTCCCTGGGAAGCACCAAAAAGGTAGTCAAGAGATACTGGCTGCTGCAGGAATAAAAATAATCATGTCCTGAGAGGATTCAATTGACACTCTGAATCATTATATGCTTTTATAGGTCAAACCTTGCCACTTCCCCCCCCCCAAGTAATTATTCCCAGCTATGGTTTTAACCGTAAACTGCATCCAGTTTTAAACACTTCAGCTAAGACATGAGATTTAAAGGCAAGGGAGGTCTAGTTTTTGCTTTTCTAAAAGAAAAAAGCTCAGATAGCTATCATGCAAAGTTTGCATTTTATTTTCTATTTTGTCCCTTGGTCATTTCTGGTTGTTATTAAAAAGCGTTTGGACAACAACAGAATGGTCAGGTGATTTTTTCCTCCTTGTGTAGCTCTTGACAATGAGCAGTCCATGTGGCTGGGCCAGGCTGCTCTCTGTGGTGTGGTCACAGCTGCCTGTCAAACAGAACTGCAAGGAGTATGTGTGAGAGCCATGAATGTGACCTGAAAATTCAGGAATGACTTCCATTCTTAGCCCCTTCATTCATGCATGGGGAGTATGCCAGGTGATTCTGGGGTGAGGTCACGTTGGGGAAAGAAGTGAAGGAGAGGAGAGGCCTTGGGAAGGAAGCAGCCAGAAGCACTACATGCTGTGAGTATTGGGAGCAGGTGAGAGTCAGGAGCCCTGGAATCATGAGAATGGGTACAGGAATAGGTACAATTTCAGAAAAATTTGTAATGGAAACTTAGGAACTCGGTTTTCTCTAGGAAGGCTTTCTGCCTAAGTGGTAACTCTTTCTTAAAGACAGTTTCAGTGCTTTCCCCACCCCGCATGGCAAGAGAAGTTCTCAGCCTCTCTCTCTGATATGTGAGAGAGGGAGTCCTAACAGACAGGCACAGAGGCCTTGGGAAGACAGGAGAGAAACAGAGAGGATAAAGGGGCCCTGAGGGTGTGGGGCCTCACCTTTTGCCCCTGAAGTCCCAATGTGCTGTGCCACATCATAAAAAAGTGATCCTTGCATCTGAAATAAACCTTTTCTTTAATCCTTCCACTGCCTTGGCATGCTCGGGAAGAATACCTACCTATGTTTTATCTTACAAGGGGCATAGAGGAAAACATGAATGAGAAAAACAGCAGTGAGAAAAGAGAAACTGGAGAGGGCAGGGCTAGAAGATGGTGAGATAAATAAATCCCTTAGCAGACATGTCAGCAAACCAAGATGTGCTGCAAGACCCTTCCGACAGTCTCACCTGTCTGTGGCACAGCAAAACCCAACAGTCAGTGAAACCAGGCATCTGTTAGGTAAGGGGAAGGAGAGTTGGTATGAGACATTCGGCCCAGGAGCTTTTGCTAACTACTCAAAACATGAAACTATAATGGAGTGGAATAGTACTTATTTGAATAGGCTTACTGCCATGTGGCATGTTTATAACCCATATTTATAGTAAAAATATCAGTGAAATACTAGACAAAGGCTGTTTAAAACCTGTGGCTCTTTGACCTGGAACATTTTATTTTCTTGTCCTTGGCAAGGCTTGCTGAAGGCTCTGCCATGCCTTGGATAGACAGTTGTTGTCCTGCCTCACCTGTGCACAGAGAGAAGGGCAGAGAGGTATGGCTGTCACTTTTCCTCAGGGCTTCCCAAGTCATTGGCACTGTCATGAAAGAAGCCTGGTATCCTGACTTGGTGGCATTGTTGCACAGACACCACATCAAGCTGCCTTGTCTGTTATTTTTCATATGACTGCAAAATGCAAAGTCTTTAATCAGAATGGGGGAGTACTTAGATTGGCCACCATGCAAACCTAGATAAATGGGGAAGGTATTAATCTCTGTATGAACACGATTGAGCAAGTACATTTTGTTATTTGTTCCAGTGAGTTGTATAATCCTGCTTCCCAGTCATCCAAATAGGATTTAGCATTGTCAACATGTTTTTCTTAATAGGATGATGCTATGAACTCATGTCTATGCAAGACTGGAAAGCCAGATTACATGCCTCAGGAGACTATATACTGGTTTTAGCTGTTAGTGAAATATGGTTTTTTCAATGAATAGGACACAGACTTGAGGCCACCTTAGAGGGGAATTATCAAGATGTGGTGTGCCCCATGCAAGACCCCTCGCAAACTTGAGACAACCATTAAGTACAGCAAATAAGCATCTTGGTTTCTTTAGAAAAAAAGTTTCAGCTGTTTCTTTTCCAAAAGAAATAGTATTTTAAGACTATCGAAAACTCTGTAACCCTTCTGTTAATTCAGAAATGTGCAATACTAAATACAGCTTAATGCATCTCTCCCTTCAAAAAAAAACATTAGTAAATGCTGTTTTGCCAGGTTTCAAGCATTATTCTGTGATGTTACTAGTGTGATGCCCTGCAATTACACCACTTCAGAGGAGGAGTTGTTGCTTCTCATTAGCAAAAAATTTGCAGCACATTGTAAATTCTAGTCTGTTGTTCCAATAGCAGTGTAAGGAGGCCCTGGGCTAATCATGAACCAGTTGTGCATTTTGTCAGGAATAAGTCAGTATTAATCAAAGTATCAACACACTACCAGAAGTCATATTTTAACAGCCCTCCTGAAACCTTTCCAGCCCTGTAGAATTACGTATTTGAGGAGTCTCTGCAGCTGTGCCCACAGGGGAAGGAGGAGAGCACAGCTCTCTGCTGGCCTGCCGGGCAGTATTGACACGTGCTACCACATGTCAGACTTCCATAAGGCAAGGAAATTATGACAGAGCTGCATTTTCAACTCCAAAGAGCCATATGCAGTTGGCAGGACCTCAGTGGACTCCACTTCATGATATTTTGTGTGTGAGTCCTTAGTTTCAGCTAGAACTGCAGGGGCTATTATTTTTTAAACACTATCTACAAAGAGAAATGTGTTGTTGCACATCAAAATTCATATCCTTTTTCTCAGAGCTGTGTATGGAAGGAACATGGCAGGTAAAAGAGTTGAAAATTTTGATCATGCATCATTCCTATTTGCATTGCTAAAAGTAAGATTCTGTCAAAAGCTGGAAAATTGTGAAATGCTTTGCATCATACATGAATATGCCCCTATGGGTTTCTGTGGTCTTGGGTAACTCATTTCCCCTTCTTATCTCCGTGTTTCCTTATTATTATTTTATAATAATATATAATATTATATATATATTATTTTATAATAATATATAATATATTCCATATTAAATTGTGTAATGTCCTATATAGCAATAATGCTTAAAAGAATAGGTGTTCTTATTTCTTCTCTCACTTGCATATTTTCAGGAAGATCAAAAGATCGTAGAATCATGAATGGGTTGGATTGGAGGAGATCTTAAAGATCATCTAGTTCCAACCCCCGTCATGGGCAGGGACACTTTCCAATAGACCAAGTTGCTCAGAGTCTCATCCAGCTTGGCCTTGAACACTTTGGGGATGGGTCATCCACCACTTCTTTTGTCCCAGTCCCAAAAGACTAAGCCTGTTCTGTTCTTTTAGTGTGTGAGGGGCTAGCAGAAGTGTCACCCTACTCTTCTCAGCCTGAGTTTAACCAATACAGAAAGCAGACTTTCTTGACATTGCAGTCTGCACAGAACACAGTGGCAGCCTGACTTTGGTCATCCAACTCTTTATATGTGGACTTGAATTCTCACTTGACTGTCTCAGCTCTTCTGTTTTACCTGCCTCAGCTTCTTTCCAGGATAAGGGAAAGAATGTACAAGGGGCGGAAACAGAACATTGCCATGCTCTTTTATCCCTCCAATAGCTCATTACTTACTGTGTGAGTGATGGAATGGAGTCCTGGCTCACACTGATTTCAAATTCAGATGTGTGCTGAGTGTGGAATCAGCAAGAGCCAAACTAAAAAGTAGTATGTTTGCATTCTCTGTCCGCTACTTGGTATTAAGAGGAGGAGACAGAATAGTTTTTACTGGCGAAAAGAAGAATGAAGAGTGATACTCTGTGACTTGATCATTGATTAAACTGAAAAGGGTTGTTTTTTTCATATTTGCATGTACAGACAAGGATCAACAGAAAAGAGACAGACTAATTCAAACCCTTGAAAAATATAAGAAGGATCTTGTACGCAGTCTTCCTGCCACACCATTCAACTCCAGAAGTGTTTCTCCAAGCCAGCAGAAGGTATGTGATATTCTAACAGGTAGTGCTGAGTCACATGAATAAGACCATTTTCCCCTTAATTAGCTGTACTCTGTGGTGCTGGGGAGTACCTGTAACACAAGTTTCATGCAGGTTTATTCAATGTGGCTTTTTATAGTCTAGTGAAGCATAGATAATATTTGACTCTCAGTCTTTCCAAGTGGTAGCTGTCCTCCCATAGCACTGTTGCAATCCTTTCATGGCCTACAATGACAGATACTCATGTTATGACTACGTGTACATGACTAAAATGTGTCCCTGCTCTGAAAGTGTCATGTGCGCATGACACTCACAAGGCCAGAGTATTACGTGGGAGCCCAGGAAAAAACCTACATTGAGTGAATTTACTGAAATGATTTGCTGTTTTGTGTGACAACATTCTTATTAGGATGATTTCTGTACACAATATTTTCAAAAGAATGAAATCCCAATAATTATTTTTTTTCCTACTGAATGCAATGCAATAATTGTGTGTTGTTTTACAGTATCCTCTGAATTTCAGAATGTTATTTACTGATAAAAGCAAGACCCTGAAGTAGTTATTCCTAATTCTATGTATTCTGCTAGATACCACAAACTGTACAACCTTATACTAGTGAGAGCAGACCTTTCTTCACCAAATTCTATCAGTGGACCTCATCTCACTATACAAATTCTTGCAAAACATTTCATTCTGCCATAGTCCAGAGTCTCTCTGGGACAAAAATTCCTCAGCAGACTACATTTAGACTGGTTTACCACTGGATTACAAATTATACTGTTAATAAACAATGTCATCCAACTCAAATGTGCATTATTTTGATTTGTAAAATCTTGCTCCCAGTGAGATAAGTAGCAAAATAGTAGGCCACAATTTCACCTAAGGTATTTGTGAGGAAAACAGTGGCTCTGTTTGACTTCAAACTCATGAGATGGAGCCATGCTCGCACCTGCACAGGCACACAGAGAGAGAGAATAGAAGGTGCCATTGAAGAAGGACCGTGAGACTGACATTGAGTCATGAATTTCATAGATGGGAACACACAATGTGCAAGGCAGAAAAAAGTGTCCTATTCTCCCTCTGTGAGCCCTGGCAATCAAAATAGGATTTCTGTAATTTCATAAGACTATTTGTCATTAGAAATCTCAACCTTGTAAAGAGGAGGAAAGAAAAAGAAACTAGGAAGAGGACTGGTTAACTAGCTCAAGCACAGTGGCAGGTTTGCTTTACTCCTAACTGCAATTTCCAAAACAAAATAAATCATTTAGACCAATTGACTCAGTTTGAAAACGGTTTCTTAAAATTCCTCCTGTGTGAATTAATTTGTAAGAGACACTGTTTTCAGTGAATTCTTTTGTGATTTTTTTCTGTCAGTTTTATTCTTTAATCTACAGATGAGGTGGTCACTGTTGGAAAATGGTCACCCATATTTGACATCTGGTTGGAACAACTCTTCCGGAACAAAGAGAGAGCAGCCCCCCTCTGTATCATTTCAGAAGTTCACTTCAAGGACTCTGATGCCAGCTCCTGCTGCAAGAAGGACTATCCCAAATGGTGCTCCATGTGCTTTGTCTCAGACTCCTGTTCACAACTCCAGTACAGACAGATCATCTGCTTCACTGCTTCTGCGATCTCGCATGCATTTGGGCAGTCGCAACACAAAGAAGGCATTTCAAAACTCTGCTCATAAAACATACTCTGGGGACCTCCTGGACAGACATTCAGCCTACTTTACAAAAAAGAAGCAATGTTTTAGCCCTCGGATCTTAAAGACATCACATCAATCTTCTCTTATGAAGTATAGGTATTATAATCCTCCCTCAAGAAAAAGGAGCTCCTCCCCTAGCAGACCACCATTTAAATCATCAGATATCAATAACAAGAAGAAAAGCGAGTTGCACAGGTACTTATGTCAGTGCTAAAAGTTAAGTAATTCTGCTTTCAAACACCTCATTTGAATCATAACTGTTTCTCACCATGTTTTTAATCTTTCAGATTTTTAGAAGATTCACACGTGAGACCCCATTCTGTTCACTTCTCTCAGCAGCCAGTTGAGGTTGGTGTACTCAGTGTCTTACAAAGTAAAAAGAGTGAAGCATACTGTTCATACATAAAAGTGTCCTGGTTATGTGGAAATGAAATGGATAATGGATTCATTGGCTTTGCTGAATATAAGTAAAGAGCAAAACCAAAAAATTAAATCATCTTATGAGAAGTGACTAAGATTGCAATTGAGAAACTTATCATGCAGGGCTAGATAGGGTCAACAGACACTGTGAATAAAATAGGAACAGCTAAAGTAACTGGGCTCTCTGAGAAACACAAATGAGGCATTATGCAATATGAAAAACACTGTGTCCCAACACAAATCTGCTCTTCTGAAAGCAGAGCTCTTCCCTACTTGACTGACCTTTTTAGTTTTTACCTCTTACTACTTACTCAAAGGTTTACAGCCTTTGAGTCCATACAAATAATAACTTGGAGCCCATAAATGTCCAGACAAAGTGCTATTCTCTCAGTCTGTGGTCACTACTGTAGTATTGATACAAGACTTTGTCTGGAAGTTGTACTCCATTAGTCATCTGGGTTTTTGAGATGAATGGTGGATTGATTTCGTGAATTTCATGCTCTTAAAAATAAGGGCTGCTTAACAGTAACTAAGGCAATAGCTGAAGATAGAGAAATTTTGCATGATTCCTTGGCGCGAGCACCCTTTTACAGAATCCATGTTGAATTTCTACACAGCTCTGCCAAGGCACCACAGACATGATTTTTGATAGCCCTATGCTAGATAGCACTATTTGATTCCTTGCTCGAAACCACCAAAACCTTCATTTAACAATATTATCAAGAGAAGCTCCCATCCTCATTTGATGAGCCACAGCAAAAGATAATTTTGATGTCAATCTGATTTTCTAAGTCCTCTTTCAAATATACAAATGTATTTTGCATTTCCTTCTAACGAAAAAGTACGAAGTCCGCAAAGATTTTCGATTTTGTCAGAATTTCTTATTTGCTTCATAGCATTTGTATCATTTCTCTCAGATTTTTCAAACTGGTTTCCATTTCTGGAAATGGACAAGTTCATTCTCAAATGAACGAACCTAATAATAATACTCGTTTGTTATTTATGTGAGTGATTGACTCTCAAGACATTTATTTCACATGAGCTGCCATGTGATGATGTTGTGATTTTGATATGTTGTGAAATCAGATCATTTCCCCGGGTACTCTGAATGGAAATACATAATGTTAATATAAAGATAATTAAACAAATTATCTACATTTACCTCCTTTTCCTTTTTGTGGCAGAACCATGAATTGTGGATTCAAAATTCTGAAATGCCACTTTTTACAGGATTACAATTTGAAGAAAAGTAAGTTAAATATTTGTTAGTCACTTTTAACTGTTTCTAAGTTTCATATCAAAATATTAAAGTAGGAGTTTGGTGGAAAATTGAAAACAAGGCACAAGAGCCAATTACCAATAGCTGTATGCAGCGAGTAGAGGGACTCTGCTGGGAATGCGGGATTCAGTTACTTCCTTGGGAAATCAGAAAGTTGGAAGACCTTTTCTTAGTCATGCCACTCCTCTTACTGTAGGCAAAATAAATATGGTAAGGATAAATAATAAATAAACAATATTAATAGTAATTTATCTTCTAATACCTACACTTTGTTAATTGGAACTATTTTTAACTGTTTATTCACAAAAGGCATAGATATTCTTGTTTAATGAAATTAATGGATTAAAGTAACTGGGAATTGACCAACAGAGCTGTCAAAATTTGTCATTTTAAAACTTATAAACCTGAATAGTAAAAAAACGCAGACTAGTTAACAGATTCGTCACTTTTGGATAGGTTGGCAAAACTCTTAATTTGAGCTAGTTTAATTACTCTAAAACTTCTGCTTCTTTGGATGGTATTGTAAACCTTACTTGCATTCAGTATATGTTAGAGAAAGATGCTGACAACTTCTGTATTTTTGTAGAGAAGAAGAGTATCTTCGCTTTCTTCAAGATCTCACTAATGATATTTTGATTAGAGGTTGTTATCACAGAGAGTAAGTGCTTTGCCTTTCATGTTTATTCCTTTGAGTAACAAAATTTTGACCAATTATTCAAACAGTGGTGGTTTTAATTGGTGGTTTTAACGAGAGAAAAGTCTAAAGACTTAGGCCCCACTTAGGCCCCACCTTAAATACAGAGAACTACTACCCTGTGATGGAGAGCACCAATACTCTAACATTTTTATTAAATGTGGAAGAAGAAATTTGAATTATATCCATGAAAGTCTGTCCCTAGCATAGTTCCTTCCAAACTGCGTGCACTTGGAATGGCAATATCTAACAACCTTAAAATCCTTAATATTTTAGTTACTTACAAGTACAGTAGGGATAGGGAGGGGATGGAGCAAAAGTGAAAAGCTGGGATGCATTCTAAGCGATCTGAAAGACAGGCTCAGTAGTTATTTTTCATTTTAAAAGTTTACAGCCTTTGAACTGTTGGAGTTTTTGCACTGATGTTCCTCTTTTTTTTTCTTTTAAGGGCATTAGAAGATGTATTTCAAATGCACATTAAAAGTAAGAGGCATAACCTTGATGAGGTGAGCAAAAAATGTCTGGTGTTAAATCTTCTGTCACCTCCAGTAGAAATGTTGTATGTCAATGCTGAGCAACAATTTATGGCAGATTGACTAGTGTGCAATTTAATAAAAGGCAAGAAGAAACTCCCTCTGCAAAAGCATCAGTAAGGGCGTTTTCCATGGAGCACTGGTAAAGAGAGATTTTTCTGTACATTTTTTTGTATTACTCTAATAAGTTTTCTAAAAGACAGATAATGTAGTTAGCATGCAGAATGGCTTTCATTACACAAAACCTGTTCATGAAGAATGCTTGTTGCTGCCCTTTTTTGCCATGACTACCATTTTCTGGAGCAAGAAAGGCTTGTAGGCTGTGGCTAGATCAAGTAAGAAGACCTTGTGTTTCAATAGCTTGTGTTTAGGAGTTTTGTCACCACTTAATACTCTAAGTCCAATATGAAGTCTCCCCATGTGGTGCCTGCTGAGAATTATACACCTCAAAATGCTTATCTGAACATCTCCCATGCTGAGAGGGAAGAGGCCTGTGAAGGGGCAATAGGAAATGCCAGGCACAAATATACAGCCACAGTCTGTCTCTCTCCACTGCAAGTCTGGCATCTTATCTAGGATGAGTGGAAGCAACTTTGCCTGTTTTAATCCAGGGTTTAGAGCCCTCTCCTGAGAGCAGGGCTTATAACTGCTCTTTGAAAAATTGTAAGGAACACACTGTTTTCCTTTTAAAAGTCATTCACAGAGAAGGTGGCATTAGTGGTGTTGTCATTATCTTTATCTTTGCTGTTATCCCAGGTTGGTTGAAGCATTTGGCAGCTTCCAATGCCTTCCCCAGACTGAGGAAACCCAAATCCAACACTCTACCTCCTGAGCAGATAACTCAGCTGAGCTTCTGAACTAATTCCTCTAGGTTAGATAGTAGAAGCAAAGTGGGAGACACCAGCCGTGCAAACTGAGGTTGCAGCACTCATTTAAACGGCACTGGGTTTTCCTCCTTCTCAATAACTGATAATATGAATTCCTTCTTCTTTAAAGTCTCTGTATTAAAGGAAAGAAAATTAAATAAAACCACTTTCCTAAGGGCCTGCAGCAGAACTGTGAGCTCCACAGAGAGTATGAGAGTTCAGTCACAGCCTTCCACTTGCATTGCCTGCCAGCTGCTTGTTGAGGGGTCCCTGCCCAGTGCACAGGGCTTGGGTCATGGGGCTCTTTCATCCAACGCTTCTTCTATCTCCCACAGGGAGTGAGACTGCTAATTCCAGCCTTGAGAGGGATTTGATGCTCCAGTCCTCCTCTAGATCTGACTTTAAAGGCCTCTACACAAAAAGGCTTATCATTGAGTCTGATGACCCAAAGAACATGATCATGGTCAAGGACTTGGCACATGCACTCCAAAGGTCGTATAACTTCAGCAGATTCAGATAGGAACATTTCCGAGGGACTGGCATAGTGTGGCTTTTAAATGAGCTACCTTTACCTATTTGTTCCTGCAAATTTGTAAGCATTTAGTATTGTATTTTCTTTAACACTAGGCATGTGGGAGTTACACGCATGATTTGCACATTGAATAAATAACAGTCAGAGGAATTATAAAATAATTAGAATGCAGAATGTTATTTTGTCTTTCGAAGTGCTACAATTAGGGGAGAGATGTTGTTTTGGTAACTGTTTAGTTGCTGGACTGAATGACAGTCAGTAGGTGAAAAAGTGTTTGAGGAATGACTTGAGCTGCAATTTAAGTTGGTTTGTGGGAAAAAAATCAGCAGCTGCACCTCAGTTTGAGAGGATATGTAGTTTACATCTGACTAGAGGATGCTGAGCATATGTGTAAGGTCAACTGTTGCCTTAGAGATAGAGCTGAGAAACCTTTAATAGAAAATTGAAGGTATATGGTTCCTTCCAGAAGGAGGAGTTTGTAAACAGTAGCAGATTTCTACTATGTCCTACTGGAAAATGTTTGATATCTAGGAATGCATTGTTCTGAACCTGAGTAGAGCTTAAGCCTGGTGTTTTCCCCTCTAAAAATACTGACTGAAGACTTTAAAGAAACTTGAAAAAGAGGAATAAAAGTAATTGGCCAATAATTGATTTAAAGATTTTTGCATGTTTAGCCATGCAGTGATGAAAGAAAAAAGAACCAAACTGCCTCTCTGTATTAGAAGAACACAGCACACAGGAGAAAGAACTGTTTTTGAAAAGATAAATGAGAAGTGTAAACATAACTTACACGAGAGAAGCTTGTGAGCAGTGACATTTATTAGAACAGGCATAGTTCCCACAAGAGAAGTAATGGAAGCTGAATTGCTTTCAGGCTTTTAAAAGTGAATTGGCCAGTGGATGGAAATGAATTCCACAGAGAGTGGACTTTTGTCCTACAAAAATATTTTTTTCCCTTTTCATTTGTTGTCTTCAAACCAAACTCTTTTTGTTTACTATCACTGTTTTCTGGACCAGACAGACAAAATAACAAGATGGAAACATCTGTCAAGGTCTTTGCAGCGTCTTTTTTTACCCATCCTGGATACCTGCCAACTTGTTATTTGGGTACTTCCTTCTCTGGACTCTGCTCTTCTGTGTGCTTACTATCCAAAACCAACACACCCCTCTCCAAGTTCCTGCTGGCATTTGCTCTAGCACAGTGTCTGAGATCTGTTCCCTAAAACAACCTCCACTTTGGTCTACTGCCAGTTCGTACATCATGAGGGTGCTTAAACCCATCCAAATGCATGGTTTGACCCACCATCCATGTTTGGCCCCACATCACAGCCAAGCAATCCTCACCACTTACCAGGGGATTCATGGCTTTAGTACCTGCAGCCTCTTTTCCAGCTTTTAGAAAGAGAATAGCACCATTGCTCTTCCAAGGAGAAGGTTACACACTCAATGGGATATTACATAGTGACTGAGGGAAAGAAGAATGCAATTAATTGCCTAATTCTGTTAGGGGAAAAATAGATAACAGCATAGCAAAGAAGAAGAGAGTGAAGAAAGAATATAGGACGGAGGAAAGAAAGACAGTGCCTCAAATATAAGAGCCTTTTTAAATGACTGGCATCTTCACCTTAGATCCTATTCTCTACATACCTGTATGTTACAATTACTGGTGTAAAGTGGGGCACAGAGGGTAATTCTATCACTGGACTCCAGCCCAAGGTAATTTTCAATCTGATTCATCAAGGTGTCAGAGGAGCAATTTTTAATTTTTTTTTTGCTTCAGAACATGCAATTTCAAATAGCATGTCCAGGAGAAAGCATGCACCAGTCCTTCCACCAAGATTTATTTCTCCTGTTCGCGCTGTTTCACTACCTCTGCAAGCTGCATTCAGTGGTCTACTTATAAATCTTCAGCTGAGGCTTCTTTTCACCTGCCCAGCCCTGGATGTTCAAACATTCTTTTATGTTTTAGAACTACAATTAATTAGCACACTAATTGAGGAACTGGAGAGTTTTTCTAACAAATTTTCACAGAGCAAAGAGGTTCTCCCCTTTTCTGTAGTACTGAAATGGTCTCTACTCAGGAAAGCTTGTGAAAGTTGGGGTTTTTTTTTATCTAGCCACTTGCTCAGATCCAACATCAGGCCATTTTATACCCTAGAAGTGCAAGGAGGACATTTCTGCTACAGAAACTGATCCATACTCAGATACAGTTCAAGAAGCCATCAATTCAATGAAAAATATTTCCTTAAGAAGAAAAAGAATTGTTGGTTCTTGCTAAGAGTTACAGGTAAAAGAATAGCTCTTGTAATCCAGGAAAGTGGAAAAAGTGTCCCTCCTGGGCTTGAAATAGCCACTGAAATGGGTCTGTAAGTGAATAATTTCAGGAAATTGATGGGAAACTAAATAGTACCTGCAGGGGTGAGGGATCCAGTGCCCATCAGTCTTCCAATGAGCAAACTGGTTCAACTAATTTATTTCCTGGAATTTTATCATGTAAAGCCAAAAGCTTCTGAAGACACAAAGTAGTATGTTTTTGTTTTATGTCTTTGGTTTAGGAGGATCATAAAGCGTTCCTGCTTAAAACAGTACAGTGTAACGACACCAAAAGTTTTATCTAAGGTGAGGGGAAGATGGAAGACAGCTGATAAATGGCATCCAGTTGTGTTACCAAACATTTCAGGACAGGAACACAGAACAGCACAGGCAGCTGAACACCATAGTGGTGTGGAAGCTGAAAGCCCATTTTATTTAACCAAACAAAATTATTTCCTTTGATTACTGTGTGAGTATAGCCTCAGTGATAAGACCTGGCAGGAAGTGTCGTAGGGTCTTTCATAGCCCTTAGTCGAAAGGTCTATTTTAACATTTCTAAAGCCAAAAAATCCTTTTTTTCATGTGCCACACCCCAGCACTATCTTGAGTCACACTGAAGCAGACACAGGAGAAAGCAACCTCTGCTTAATCCCTGGCACTATCTCCTACATGTTCTTTGCCCTTCCCTTCTTCAAGCGCCGTACCCTTTCTATTTAGCCCATCATGTCTCGTGGGACTGCTTTAGGAGGAGATACATCAGAAACAAGTGTGGTTTGGGATGCTAATGCAGTAATTAGTGGCTTAATCATCAAAGTGAATAAGCAACTTACCAACAGTCCCTTTCAGCCCTGTGCACTGCTACCATTTAAGTACAGAATTTTGTAATGTACCGTAATTAGATACTGCACATGGGAAAGTCTTAAAAGTAAACCAGTAAAAATGAAAATGACTGCTCTGAGATGAGCACAGGACCCAAGTTTATTCTTCTCACAACAGAAAAGGTCAGTGATCTGGTATTTGGAAACTTTCTTCCAAACCAATACT
The DNA here is from genome assembly GCF_001604755.1 of Lepidothrix coronata. Classification (NCBI taxonomy): domain Eukaryota; kingdom Metazoa; phylum Chordata; class Aves; order Passeriformes; family Pipridae; genus Lepidothrix; species Lepidothrix coronata. Next base: position 6,185,855 of record NW_016690218.1, read on the forward strand.
AACCCGTTGGCCCCATCACAGGCAGAAAGGGAAGTGTCCTGTGAAAAAAGTTCTCTTCAGCATGGGACTTAAAGTAGGAATCTTCTGTTTTGGCAAAGTGACATGGCTAATATTTTTTAGAAATTCCAGCATGAATGGTTTAATTTCAGTTTCTTAAAATTCTTCTGATTTTCAATTGGATGGACTAATTTCACTGCCTGCTCTGGCCGTACATACTGTGTAGCTCTCCCCGTTTCATATGCACATTCAGAGGTGTGCTTGCAGTGGCAAATACCCATTTTTTCAAGTACACAGGTATCTGCCTATGGAAACCAGAGTTTCCATACGTGGAGACAACCGGAAAATTGGATGAGTATCACATAAACATGGTCCATCTCACTACCGGTGGACATGTGTACAGTAGACTCTTCACATCTGCATAGCTGACAGCTTTGATTACTTCAGCCACTAAAACCAAGCCTAACCCCAAACTATGATTTAGTTATATGTCACCAAGCTTCAAAATGAGATCTAGAGGGGAAACTTTCATAGTTACAACACGGTTAACTGATAGTTACAACACAGGATTGAATCTGCTGGCTCAGCACTGTGCAGGCCTGGCCACAAACTCTCACAGTCCTCACAACCTTCCATAGCCTTGACTGCTGTTCTAGATTTTTCCCTTTTGTTGAAGGTTCACTTTAGCAGTCAACTCAGCAAAACAGAACACAGAAGATAAAAAATTACCTTATAATATTTACAAAGAGTAGCCTTGTGAATAGGTTTTAGTAACTTTTGTATTTGTCCAGAAATTATTGTAAGAATCCTTTTAGAGCCATAGAATAGGTTTTAAAGTTGCTCTTTTCATTATTCTTGGGTATTTCTTAATGTCTATCATGGCCGTAAACTTCTCAAAATAATAAGATACTGAAGACTGCAAATCTTATCAATCAGTTTAACACATGTGCGTGGAGGAATCCATTGGATCCCTATCACAAGGAGTTTTTATTGCTCCGTATTTTCTGAACACTGATATGTTGAGCTACAAAAGTGATTTCTTTTGAAGCACTGGACATTATGTGTTTCCAGCTCATGGAGAGTGTACATTGTCTTTAATAAGTTTCAACAAGAGCAACTAATTTTCTGTTAAAGTGCTTAAGATTGAATGGCTATTGTAATGATCTTCAAATTGAACCAGAGTTTTAAAATTTTCCCAGCAAGTTCCTCAGAGTCTGCCCATCCTTTTTCCCTTTCTATATGACAGCTTCTAGACTCCATTCCATGTCATGAATACCCACAGGTCTTCTTCTACAGAACAAAAAGGCTGTCATGATTATCATCTCCTAATAAAGCAAAGTTGAGTGAGGATGCTCTAGCAATCCTAATTAAATAATCCATAATTTGTTTTCCATTTGATTCATTCTTACGGTAATATTAATAATTTTCTCAGTCTTGACTAAGTCAAGGCACTTGGTCAGGCACTCTCAGTGTATTCTGCAATCATCTGCCACTGAGAATCTAGTCATGTATTTTTCAAGATAGGTGAACTGTTTGCCTGCTTACTTAACTATCTGCAATCCCAACTATGGACTGCAAATTTCATCACCATTTTCCTTTCTCCCATTATGATTACACTGGATCACTCACGTATTTAGCTACAATTGCCTTGGCTCTTTTAAAGGCTGAAATACAAAAACACACAGGATCACAGAAGAACATGGAAAAAAGGCCTGTTTTGCTCCAATGAATTCTGGATGTTCTAGTTGGTTCTTACCTCTGAGGAACCTGTGCACATGGTAGGCATAACCTTGGACCATGTGCAGTCCTAAGGTTTAATGTGGCAGTCTTCCACATTATTCTTACAAAGAGAAGGTAGATTTGCTGCTACTTTGTGCAGTGTGTTTTATGGAGCTCTGCTCCAGGGTAGTTTACTGGAGTCCACCTCTTCTGCAGTCTTGCCTCTGTGCTTCTTTCCAGAATGGGATTTTCCAGGAGGGTTTAGCTAAAAGAGAGGTAATCTGGACTGCAAAATTTCTTGCAGAGGAAAAAGAAAGTCTCTGAGACTACTTGAGTGAGTTAGAGGAAATAAATGAATGAGATAGTGGGGACAAAAGTGAAACACCTACTTAACTGAAACCTCATTTCAGTCGTTTTCTCCAGTTAATTAAGTATTGAGGAAAATGGATGCAGAAAGCACATTTTAAAGCAATCAAGTACTGCCAGAAATCAAACCAGCAATTTGAAAAGAGAACAACACTGCTCTCTGGCATCTGACAAAATAAGATATTTGACAGGGAACAATATGTGCAGTACTGGTTAATTGGGAGGCGAGGAGAAGAATAATCATAGCTGCATTACTGAATTTATAGAAGTATCTCCAGTGTACCACAGGGACAATGTGAATTTGTGGAATCCTCCTGCCTGCTACAGCAAGCCAGCAATCTCTTACATTCCCATCAACATTTTTTTCAATGTACCCTAGACAGCAATGCAGAAATAGCAACTGTGGTGGCTGAAACCAGGAGAACTGCCTTTAAAATGACTGCAAAATCCCCCACTTTTGTCTGCTGATGAAGAGGTATGGGATAAGAAACAAGTGGGGAAAAAAATCTTCATTAATGCTTGCTCTCCTTTGCTAGCCTTCATCAGAGCAGGGAACAACCCTTTACCAGTTATCTGGCTATGGAATATGGCTATTCCAGCACCAGTCCTGCAACAGGTTAGGTTGACTGTGTGTATCAGGATTAGAGCAAAGACTATTTTCCCCAGTTTTTAGTTCTAAGCTGTAGCCAAACACAACGTGAACTCAATCCGCCAACTAACCTACATTTTAGAAGCTCTGGCAGAGCATTTAAGGCTATATTGTCTTCCCTGCAGTTGGTTCACTGACCTTTCATTTTTTCCCATGTCATTTTAGCACATTAAAATAATGATTACAACACAAGCATGCTGCTTTGTCAAAGAAGTTAGCAAAGGGGATTGAGACACCTGAACAAATAATTTAGTACCCTTCCTACACATACTGACAACACTGTGTAAGGGGCTGTGCAGTTAATGGGACATTGTTATTTAGACTCTTTGATATAAACCAATACTTTCATGGGTAGCTGCCTATCTCAGCAGTAGATTTGTTGATCTGAAGATAATATCAAAAGCCAGACAAAAAACATTCATATAAAAAGAGAAGTAGAAGAGTAGCTAACCAAGTTAAATAAGCAGTTGAGCAAGTAGAAGATTCAGGAATACAAAACAGATTCTTTCCCTCTGTAATTGCTCACAAGATATTGACAAGAAACAAAAATCCAAATGGTCATCTCCTTTACTACTTTTAGCCTCTATGATTGGAATCCAAGTTAATTAACTTAATCTAAAATTAATTTAATCCAAACTATGCTCCCATCAGGAGAACTAAAATCTTCCATCCGTCAGTGCCAGGCAGTGCCTAAAGCCATGCATATCTTTAAATACCAACAATAGTGCTGAAAACAGAGTATTTTTCAACTTGGGGTCAAAAGAACACAGAACATTTCCCTTTCTCTATACTAAAAAAAAAAAAAAAAAAAAAAGAAAGAAATTGAAGTCCCCAAGCACAATTAATAATTTCCCACTTCCCTGTTTTGCCTCTAAAACAGAAAAAATTGGTAGTCTGATGTGGGTACACAGTCTTGATGAAAAGTCAATCTTCTTTCACAAGATCAAGTGTATTTACACTGATTTTATGTGGTACTCAGCAGGCTGCCTAAATAAAGGAACCCTGAAACACTGCCTAGTACAGAGCAGACTCTCACTAAGCTTTCATCTGTCTAATTTATGAAGCACAGTAGCAGAAAAGCAAAATACAGAAAGCTGTTGATTTTTCTGTGCACCCATCTATCATCAGAGCTTTCACTGAAGTGTTTCAACAGCTGAATTGTCAATAGAGATCATGATTTTTCTGCTGTTAAAAAAGCTTCCAGGCAGACAAGTAAAACCATGCAAAAAGCTTAGCAGTTTTAGCTATTTTATAGCAATATCCTGTTTTTCTGAGTTCCATAGTTTCTGAACTCTACACTGAAATAAGTGCTTAGGTGTGCCTACAAGTGTGTCAAAGAACATGCACACGCACATATACATACAGAGATCATCTTCTGTCCCAAGAAATATACACAGACCAGTCCATATATAAAGCAAATTCACATTGCTTTTGAGCACTGCTATTGCAGTCTGCTTTCACCATAGTCCACCTTGCATTCAGTTGTCAACATCGTTAAGTTCAAACAGCTGTTTTCAATTGTTTTCTGCAAAAAATTACTGGCAGCCTTTTGTAATTTGTGGCTATTTAGGATAAGACAGCAAAAGCAGAGGGAGATGGAATCATTTTAAAGGTTAGACAGCTGAAATCTCAAATAGGAGGAACAAGGAAACTAGCTCTGGGACAAGTACAGAGTGTTCTCTGGCACCTGGGCCATGGAGTGGCACTGCTTTCCCTACTGTACAGTGTTCGGATTGTCCACCACTGTGGATTGTTCACCATATCAACTGTAGGGCACATCAACAAAATTAGTAAGTTGGATAGCCAGAGTGTGATTCTTCTTTCAGCTCCATCTCTCCCTCCCGCTGGCTGTTACTGGACTGTCAGACCCTTCTGAGTGGTCCTGCTGTGAGCCAGCAGACATTAGTGATGGCAGCACTGCACCCAAGGGTGGAACTGCAGTGCAGCGCAGAGCATCTGCTGGAAGTTGAGGCTTGAGAAAGTAGCACAGGACCATGTTCAATAAATGGCATTTGTCCTACAAATTTTTAAAAAATTTGTACAAACTCTACCCAAATGGTAGTTATTTAGATTGTGGCTATGCCACAGGAAGCACGGGGCTATCTGAGCCCTGCCACTGCTGTATTGTTTCTGCACTCAAGGTTTGGAGAACTCCTGATTATCCCTGAGCCAAGAGGACTCCAGAAGTCGGGGCAGGACATGACCTGGGAACATTTTGAATTCCGACACATGAGACAGCAGTTGGCCCTTAATAATAGTCATGGACAAGCAGCAGACAAACAAATCTCCTTTTATGTTTTTCTTTCATTACCAGGTAAAAATGACAAGAATAGTTCAAGGCCTGAAGAAAGAGCTGAACATCACAAACCGACCACACCTTTCCATCAGCTGTGAGGGCACATGGCAAAAGGATGCCAACATTCCTGCGACGTGCTTTTAACTCACAATTTTGGGCATTTCAGAGAGCATTCAAAATCAGTTGGGACAGCGAACTAGTTTTTACACCAATTATAATGTAAACCTGGGGTAAACAGGAAAATGAAGAAGAGATCCACCTAATGCATCTGCCTGTGATGTAACACAGTATCACTATGGCAACAACCAGGTTAGCGTGCTGAGAACAATACCAGAGCACCAAAGACATTTTTACAGGGGCTTTCACAATCAGAATAGAAAGCCAGATACAAGTGTCCTTTCATTCATTACAGATAGTTGACAATCCTATGAGAAATCCTGATAAAGCACTTGGATTTTTTTCCTCTGCATGCTTGATATACAGATAGGTTGGAAATTAAGTTTTCAATACAGCTTCCCTATGTGAATTGCAACCAGGAATCTCATCAGTTTGCAAGAGGATGTAGAATATTAAGTCCCACTTTCAAGAGATTTAGGCAATAATCTAAGATCTCTTTAAAATCTTAACCTATATTAGCTTATATGTGAAAAAGCTAAGACTAGCTAGTACCACAATACATACTAGTTACTGAAAAAAACCCAGGCATTACAATCTTTCAAAATGCAAATATTTCACACTTAATGAAATCTAAACACTTATAAAATACAAGTGCAGCCAAGTAGGAAAATATGTAATGACTAAAGCCTCAATCCTTTCTTTTACTGATGATAGTCGCTTCTTTTATTATAACATAGTTGTTTAAATTTGTCTGGTTAAGATTAGACAGCTTTCTAAAGATAGATGTTTTTTCCACACTCTTCTCCAAGTGGGACACTTTTCAAGGCATCAGATTAAAATAGAAAAACAATGATTGGGATAAATAAAACATACTAGTTTTGTTTGGGTTTATTCTGTTGTCCGCTACCAGTGCCTTTTCACATACCGGCTTCTACCTTGAGACTTAATTTTTTTAAGAATTGCTAATTCCACAGATGATCCCTAAAGAAGTTCACCACATAAAACCTGTCTGAAATAATTTAATTTTTACAAGCAGCTTTGTCAGTATCCTGACAGAAGATGAGGCAATAAAATGCATCCTTTAAGATGGGCCCCTTTCAGTCTCTCTGGAAGATGCCTCTAGGCGTAGTGCCACAAGGATTGTTTTAATTACCTAATACTTAAGTTAAAAACAATTTGAGATGTTTAAGAAAAAGCCACAAGGTTTACTGATCCTACACCAACCATAGATAACCTTAGTTAGTAAAGGATAGGTCATATAAGATTTTGTTCTTTTGAACCATACAAAGTATTTTTGTTTGTCTGATTTGTTACTCATTTGATACAAATGCTCAATTTCTTTAAAGTTTTTTTCAGTTAGACTGATGAGTAAATTATTTGTTCTCATAAACTGACTGTATTCTAACAGACAATGCTGCAAACAAAGCAGAATAATGGTGTGCATGTGTATGTAAAAAGAGAAACCACTGCTTTGAGCATAAAATTAACTCACCTTCAAGTAGAAGGTGTCATCACAGAAGCAATTGTTACACTTTGAAAGTTCAACTTAAAACAAAGGTATTATCTTTTATTTAAAGTTAAAGAATCCTTTTCAAGGAGTAGAAAACATTATTACCCACTTTTGTTGAAAGGAGAAACGTCTTTCTGACAGAATAACAACAATGAAAATGCCTCTCTGCTGTGCATCTTGGAGTCTTAGGGCACTACTGCTCATGTAGAGGAGCTTGATTTTCCTAATACCTGGACAGGGTAGGTGAGCATAAGAAATATGAATTATCAGAAAGTAATTTCTTGTTCAGTTGGATAATGACTGATGTAGTTGATGTCACTCTTTTCTATAGCACAAAATTCTCTGTGCTACTGAGCAGTTAGACCAGTTAGACCTTTGAAATCCACAAGTAGAAGTTTGCTGGGGTGAGCGTATTTGTAATGAATCATCCTAAATTCAAGTGCACTTTCATGAACTAGATGGAGTTATTTAAATGCTATTTCCAGGTAAGTTACTGTCTTTTGGTATCTCAAATATGATTTTTCTTAAATGTAACGGAGCTAACTTAGGGCATTCTATGCAGATATTTCGTGACACCTGACCATTTTTCCAACACAGCCACTCTCATTACATCAGGTACAAGCCTCCAGTGATTTTCACATAAAGTGACAGATTTGATGTTAAGCATTGTCAGGGGGAAGGGTGACCTGCAGAGAAGAAGACAGCCGATGTTCATGGAACAAGCACAAATGTGTTGTTACAGTGTCCTTTCTGGCCAAGAACAAAGTACTCCCCCCCAGTTTGCAGAGGATTGCTGGCTGGCCAAGGGCCATTTTGCAGAAGTGAAGATTAATGTTGTAAGAACTTCAGCTATGGTCAAAGCCAGTACATACTGGGAAGTACAAAGAGATGGTTTGCCAGATGCTTGGTTTCAGGGAAAACAGACTTAGTTTCAAGGAATATTCTTTGGCTTTGTTTGGACCATGTCTCATCCCCCTTTGCATAATATTAATCCATCAGGAACAAGAGATACCAAGACCCAGCACACTAGACCTGTGCACTGGATGCATCTTACATCTGTTTTTATATTTTGTCTTGCATTTAGAAATGATGTCACTGCTTCATTTTACATCATCCAATGGTGTTTGCGTCATTTTTCCTGGAAGCTAATATTTTTAGAGATACTTAAATGAGTTTATTTTGCATTTGTAAATCAACCGTTGGTACTCAGAAAGAATGACAACAATGGCAACATGTGGTCTGCTTTTTCCATGGTTTAATTTTTTAACAGATTTATAAAGAACTATTTACAGAAAATTCTACAATTATAATTCTACAATTATAGTTCATTACTATTTCACAAGTTTGATTGACTATTGGTATTAGTAAATATTCAAAAAAAAGCTTTACAGATCCCATATATCGTTAATCATTGGATAAGAGAAAATGGTGCCTTCCATATAGTTCTGATATTTATTTTACAAACTGGTTTTTAATCATCAGTTATTCTCAGTTGTGATTAAGTCTACACAGATTTACTGCACCTTACAATTTTCTTTTTGCTCATCTTGTTCAGATAATCCTTGTTCATTTAGAGAATTTTTGGCTTTGTGCATCATATGACTCTCACTAGTATTATCAGAGAGAGGTTTTGTGGATTGTTTACACAGGCAAAGTGGTGACCTTGAAGTAGAATTCTTTGGTGGAAAAGCTGTTACTGCTTGGGACTGCTGCTCACCATTTTCCTGTAACACAAACAAAAATATCATTGTTTACTGCTAATGGAAAACCATATTAGCTTTCTGCAGTGGGTCAAAAGACTTGCTGCAAAAGCCCAAATATTGGGGATTTGGAAAAAAACACAGACATACTGAAAACAGAAAAAAAAACTTTAAGACATTTATCACTCTCAATATACAATACGGTGAGACTTGTTAACAGCTGTTTTGGTGTGGTGCAAGGTGGAATATCTGTTACACAGCTAGTAAGCTATTTGCTAGAAGTAGAAAAAAAGCTACCCCAGGAACAGACAGTACTTCTAATCTGTTTACTAAGGTACCTAGTATTGTGTACCAAGATCTGTATTTCAATTTTCTGTACATACACTGCAAAAATAAAACATAGGCCTCACTTTTTTGCTGACATCTGGACAGAAACCACTGCTTTCACATTTTAACTGATGTGCAGTCAAAGCAGTCAATTCACATAGAAAAGTGAATAAATTTGTGTATGAAAATGACAGGCACATTTTAAACACCTTGAGAAATTTGCAACAGTTTGAAACTGGATATTTAAAATGAAGTACATACAAGCACCTGTCAAAGAGAAGGAAACAAGGTTTATTTCACTTTTAAAATAAGAGACACCATTTACTGTATTAACATAAAGTATGAAACAGCATGTTTCAATAAATGAAATTATGAGCATTCCTCCAGAAATTCCCAGATGTACGTCATCTTGAAAGAAAATAAACACATGTGTCCAGCAACATCCAAGAGAGAAGGGCATAAATTCCTGGAACTGATGACTTCTTTGCATCCCTGACTTGAGGGAAGAAAAAAACAACCCTGAAATCTTTAGTTTTCCTATCTAGTTGAAGGTAAGGAGTAGCCTGTCCTTAGATCTAGACAATACAAGCTTAGACAAAGAGGAGGACTGCCTGGGAAATTCCTCCCCCAGTTAAATTAGAAAAAAATTATTATGGATTGCTTGTTATTTGTTGTAACCTTGAATATGATCAGCAAGAGCCTAAAACAAGCTTACACCCAGCCGGCAGGTGATTACTACACAACTTTCTGTGACCAAGGCTTCCTTTTTTTTTGCACTACTGAGATTGTTTACAAGCAACATCACTTCTTTCTAACATTACAGGGGAACATACATAAATTAGTGTAAATAAAGGTTATTGGCATCACTTAATGAAACAGTAATAAAACACAGACCTCCAGGCAATGTCTGTAAGAAGCAGAAAATTTTGGCAAGTAGGGTAATTATCCCTTGAAACAACATACTCAAATTCGGTGGATTCACTCTCACTGCAAAATACAGATTTCATATGGCTATAGTTCCAAAAAAATTATGTCTCTGACCTGACTTGTCTTCCCAATGGTGCTTTCTGACCTCAAAATCTATACATCCATCAAACTATGTGTTACTTGCCTTTACTTACTTTTGGTATCTTGCCAACACACTTTATGTGCTAATACAAAATAACTGCATTTAAAAAAACCCAAACCAAACAGGAATGAAAAAATCAAGAGAAAACCAAAAAGTTGTGCACCAGATTCCACTGATTGCCAAGAGAATGCTTTTGTGTAACCTGGCAAACTGGAAGAATCTTTATATACTGACATATTTCTACGTAGCCCTCAGATAAAGAACTATCAATATCTAATAACTATTCTCTTATTGCTCGGCTTGAGACAGCATGCTTAAAAACTTTGGAGGAGATTTCGGACAACAAAAGTTTATTTCTGTCCTAAGGCTGGAACATTTTTCTATAATCTGCAAAGCGCTTGCATCAGCTTAGAAAGAATGCCTTATTCTGATGTTCTATGAAACATTCAGCAGTGTGTCTGTTACTGAAAACACTTGAAAAGTTAATGTAAACTTTAGTTACTAACCTTTTTTTAATAAAAATCCGCTTTCAAAATCTAACTGTGTAGTATTTATCCATTTTGATAACATCAAAATCTGTAAGCATGAGCAAGCTGATCTAGTAGAAGACTTCCCTGTCCACAGCAGGGAAGTTGGAACTACATGATCTTTAAGGTCCCTTCCAACAAAAAACATTCTATACGATAGTTTCTTTACTATCTAAATGTTCCCTATTTACATGTTTAACAGCGTCTCAAATATCTGTAGTTATTTTACAGCACCTGTAACTTGGAATTCCAAGAAAACTGGTTTGCAGAAAACTTTAAACTCAAACTCCCAGAGGTTAATCCTTTTGGTGTTTACTTTCTCTGAAACCTAAGAAACCACAGTATAAGGAATATCTGCTCTTTAGTATCCATTATAAGAAATTGAAAATATATCTGTACTGAATTTACATTTCTCAGTGGTTTCTCCCTTTGAGGTCACAAATAACACCACACAGTCAATTTGCAGATTGCTAGCATGGACAAGACCTATGTCATGTTTTACTGATTCAGTATTTATGATCTTCACTGTATTGTTGAGAAACATAAAGAATGATGATAATATCCTCAAACTTACTTGGAAAGATGAATACATTTAGTGAATGCATTAAGTTTTCCCCACGACTTTCATATCCAGATAAAATTTTTCAAGTTACCTTTTGTGGTTTGCTGCCACCAGGTGTTGGACAGGAGCGCTCACCAAGATGATCTGCTCTGCACCTCTGTAAGTCTTGTTTAGGCAAAGGCTGTTTCTCACCCGAAGTAAGATGGGGACTGGTTCTGAGGTGTAGCGTTGTTCTACGTAAGATGTAAGGACTAGACTTGCCAGTGGGGATGTCAGCAAATCCTGAAAAATAAACAGCTTCTATTAAAACCAGCTAAATAAATGAAACTTTCTCAAAGAGATTTCCTTTTTCACAACAGAGATAAAACCAGCTGATTAAAATAAGTCATTTGTTCTACTGAAGAAAATGGATCAGAAAGATTGCTAAATAGATCATGTGTATTCCAAAATTCATATGCAAAACTTGGAAACCATGGAATAAAACCATAGAATTACAACAGAAAAAAATTTCAAACAAGTGTTTGGTCTTTTTCTTTACAGGTACGTTATTATGTGGAGAACAATTTCAGTCTGAAAACATGTACTTGTTAGTTCATGATACCATGACATGATACTCTTGGTTTTTAATATTTTTCTCTTGCAGAACTAGCGTGTTATAGATTGCCTGTTATCCTTCTGCCTAGCCTAAAAGTCAAACATTAACTGGTGCACATGTTCTCAGAACAGGTATATTGTAAGAAAAATAGTAATGCTGGTAAGAAAATGAAATGCAATGTTTAGCCTTAGAAATCCTAACTTCTGAGAGTGATCACCAAAGCTGAGGCAATTCAGTATCCCTATGGCTTTTCCTTTAATGACTGCAATTACATTTATAATAAAGAGCTACTTACTAGGTAGTTGAACATACAATGTATTTTTCAAGCCCTGATTTGTACAATCTTCTCAACTACTTTCTGCTACAGTGAACCCTTATATGGCATATCAGTCTACCTAATTTCATTGCATTCAGAGCAGATTGAAAGTGAACTCTCATGAAGATGATAATATATTACTGCTGTGGGCAAGACGGTTTTGACTCAGGGAATTTTAATCGGTTTAATGTATTGCAAATTAACACAGAGTGAAACTAATTCAAGAAACAAAGGAGAAAAGCACACCTGCTGTACTCAGAGAATGTTTGCTGTTATAAAACACTATAAATACCTTTTTGCACTACTTCTGGAAGCCCATCTAGCTTGCTGTCAGTGTTCTCCTGACCCAGTAGATTTTGAGAGATATCACACTTCCTTTTCTTTTTTGATGAACTCTCTGGAGCAGGAGATCTTGGCTCTCTGTTGTCTTTCCTGTTGTCTTCGCATCTCTGCCTTTTATTTGAAAGCTTAGTAGTATCTTCATCTGACCTTATCTCTTTGACAGACTGATTGCTTACAGTTAATGAGTGATCAGAATTCAGCAAAGGAGTGCTGACAGCATCACTTGTTGGCTGTTTCAGCTGAGCACTCAGCAAATTCACTTGTGTTTTTAGCATCTCATTTTCTTCCTCTAGTTTATAATATTTAACAATTAGAGAGCAGTATTTCTCCAAGTTCTCATTTGCTTCTCTTGTCTTCACTTCTGTAGATTCCTGTAATTCTTCCAGTTTTAACTTAATTTCTTCTGCAACAGCAACATCACCATCACCTTTCAAAGAAAACCATTATTATTCACATAACTGACAAAAAAAGACGCATATGTAGGAATTTATGATGCAATGGTCACACACTTTTTAATTACACATGTTCTGTAACAGTGCGACTATAAAAAAATGATTGCATAACAAATTCAGTAATATGATAGACATAATAATTTACTTGTTAAATAGAGAAAACATGCAAATTTTGAACAGAATCCTTGACCAGTGCATGGGCAAACATTTTCCCTGTCATTTTGTACCTTCTGAACACAAAAGTTTCTACCCCAAACTTTCTTTAAGTATCATTTACAATACAGTGCATCTCATGAGATGAGTCGGAATATAAAGAACAAAGCATGACAATCAGAGGGAAAAGCTCGCTGGAAAATGATGAAAGAACTCACATACAAACTTGAATTATTAAGAAAAGTACTCCTCTCCTTCCGTAAATTACTTTTAACCACAAAACTGTAATACTTAGAATATTTATTCATAATCCAGATTTGTCTCTCTTACCTTAAGAGAAAAACATATTAACTAGATTTTGAAAATGTTTGACAAATTTGCAGTTGTACTTTTTTATCCTACTTAAGAATCATGCTCTGTATTAGAGTGCACATGCAAGTGGACGTTTCAGGGAACAAAGATGAAAGATTTACAAACAAATGCACTGCTAAGAAAGCACTAAGACCGAATCTAGATTCAGTTACCTTCTTTCTTATCCTTTGACATAGTAAAATTTTTCTTCTTTAGTAGTTCATCACATTCAACTAGTTGTTTTTGCAACATTTCCTTTTCCTGTTCCATCTGCTTACAGGATTTCATCCACAGCTGCACTTCACTGTGGGCAAATTCATTTTCCTTCTTCAGTTGAACTAAAATGTTACTATTATCAGCCTAAGAAATAAGAAATTTAGTTATTTCACCAGAAACATAATTCTTCCATTTTAACATTACAATGTCAAATGGAATCATAGAATCATTAAGGTTGGAAAAGACCTCCAAGATCATAGAGTCCAACCTTTGACCACCCTATCAACTAACCATAGCACTATGTGCCTCGTCCAGTCGTCTCCTGAACACCTCCGGGTATGGTGACTTCATCACGTCCCTGGGCAGCCCATTCCAATGTCTGACAACCCTTTCAGTGAAGAAATTCTTTGCAATGTCAAACCTGAACCTCCCCTGGCACAGCTTGAGGCCATTTCCTCTTGTCCTGTTGCTATTTGCTTGGAAGAGGCTGACTCCCACCTTGCTACAACCTCCTTTCAGGTAGTTGTAGAGAGCAATAACTGATATCACCTCACTGACATGGTATAATAGAGTGCTGCTTTCCAGGTAACAGATTTCAAACCAATACTCCAAATTTTAAAGTGCTCTCTCCTAAGTCCAAATCTCCTTCATTCTACTTTTCATCCCAAATGCACCTTATTATCACAGAGGCAAGATAACTCAGACCTGCTTTGCACTTTACGTTCCAGCTTAAAAATACTATTCCCAGCAGCAGCAGATCATTCCTTTCCACTCTCTCCCACTCTCCTGGGCTGTTCCCTGCTTATCTGGTCTGGTACCAACCTGTGTGAAAACACCACACCTTGAACACAGCTGAAAGCCTTCTATGCTACTTTTACACAACCATGGGTACTGTATTCTGTCAAGGTTGTTATTAAACAAATTAACACCATAGTGGAGGGCCGTAAGAGAAGGGAACTGTTGAGCAAGATGAACGTATTGTAATACTGTAATTCAGTGTTTACTTGAAAGTAAATTGAATTGACTATGTTTCTTCAAGAGTGTCTTTAGAGAGATACTCATTCCTTAAGTGGGAGTACAGAACTGGAGCCAGATATCAATCACGGACTGAAGCACAACAAAAAAACCCCAATCCAGTAAATAAGAAAAATGCTGTATCAAAGTCAAGCCAAAGTTCTGCAGCACTCAAAAACCTATGTTTATTTTACTACACAGTAAAGTAATTTTACTACACAGCCTTGGATCTCATGTAATTGGCCATGCTTATGGTTTTTTTCTTACCTTAATTTTTAGGAGTTCTCCTAAGGCTTGATTAGCTTCTTTAAGGGAAATATTTAGTTGCTCTTTATTTGACTTCAAATGTTCAATTTCCAGCTTTTGGGAGCTGATGAAGTGCTCCAGTGAACTAATCTTCTCGTGACAGGCCTCAATTTCTACTTCATTCTAGAGAAAGAAAACATGCTTAATTACTATGGTACTAGAAAGGACATTGAGTTGTATTTTAGAGAGGCACCTAAGAGCATATCACAAACTCACAGGAATTCCACTGCAAATTTAATAGGTTTTGAGGACTTTAAAACTGAAAAAACAATTTATTTTAAGTATGCATTTTGAATACTAGAATCTTGTTTCTAAGAACTCTGCCATTAAAATGTCCTTATATTTTACTGTAACTTGCTCTTATATCTACTTTATATTAACAAGAATGAAAATTATTAAGAAATAATTATAGTAAATTATTTTCCTGTGTCTTACTGGCCTCAAAGTTCATAGACATTTCTGCAGAAAAGTTGGTGACTCTTTGCATATAGCATGGCTGAGAAATGCATTTCCAACAAATTTGCTCTTATATCCAGAAGTGGTCAAGGTTTCTTCCCATTCCTACCAAAACATTCTCAAGTTTATAGTCCCAGATAAATTTATATATAGACTAAATACTTGCTAAATTGTGATATAAATTCACCTTTCACTGCTTACTATACGGAAAAGAGTTATTTTAACACTTACTTAGTTCCAATAGAAGCATATGTAGAGTTTGGAAATATTGTTACCAAAACAATTTCTTTTTAAATAGGATCAGCAAAATTTTGTAAAATACATAGAACTGAATCAAAATCTCACAGCATCCCACTTCCAATTTTCTGATTTACCTTTTGGTTTGCTTCTGTCAGACGACCTTGATGCTCTTTCTCTGCTTGAAGTAGTCTGTCTTTGTACTCTGATATTTCTCTTTTCATTTCACTTTCTTTTTCTTGCAGTTCATTCTGGACCATCTCCAAACTCTTAGTCAGTTCATTTTTTTCTGACATAGTTAGATGCAGCTGGATCTGTAAACATAACAGCACATTCCTTGGTATTTGGAATCATCTCAATGGAGAAACAGTTGACCCATTAAACTATGTGACTTTACATCTGAAGCGTTTTTCAATTGCCAAAAACAACTTGGTAAGAAAAAAGTATTTAACAGTGGCTAAACATAATGTAATCAAAGAATGGAACATCTGAACACAAAAGGTAGAACAGGAGGCAAAGGAAAGTTTTCTTAAAAGAAGAACTTGCACTCTTATCAGAGTGCAAGTTCACCAACGCTTAAATCAAGCAGCACTGCCTAAATTACAGCTTAACCTCTCCAACCATTGTTCCCTCTAAAAGTGACTTGAGAGATTAAGGGTCACTTTCCTCACCCTCTTTAAGAAGACGAAACTTTCTTAGCATTTTCATTTTGATCCACTTTTATAACTGTACTTTTGGGACAGCTTGCTTGTATTTCCATATTGGATTTCCAGAATTTGCAGAAATCTCTTTTCTTTTCCCACTCAAAATCCTTAACACCACAACAGAAACAAGCCTCTGGTTATAAAATTTTGTAAAATAATGTTAGTAGGTGAGAAGACCACATAAACTGGTTTAAAGAAATAATATTGTTCACAAATAAGACATACAGTTGTCTAGATGATAAAACAGACTTCAAGAATTAAATATAAATTAATTAAAAATAAAGGCTCTAAAACTGTTTCTTTCTTGACTTTATCCTGAAAGTACTTTAGCCCTACTGAAACAGTGAAAGTAGTTTCGTGAAATGTTACATTTTTTTAATCTGACATCCTCAGTCTGAGGATTGAATGGCTGTAGTAAAGATAATTTCTTGACATTGAAAAATTTCTAGATATCCACCTGTGGCCTTTATGCCAAGAAAACATGGTTTTGATAGAAGGAATAGGGGAAAAAAACTGTTAACTAACCATTCTATCTCAGAAGAGAACATTGGATTTTTTTAAATTTGGAAGCAAGAACCCCTAATACCATACATTATCAGAGCTTCCTTGGCCAGACTCCGCACAAATACTGTACTTGAGCATCTGGCCTCGAACAGAAATACTAAAGACAGAGTAACTTACTTTGTTCTTTTCTGAATGTTCTTGAACACATCGTATTTCTTCAGCAAGCTTATTTCTTTCTTCCTGTAATTTGGAAATCATCTGTTCAGTATTACTTAGCTTGACTTGCAGCTCAGTATGACTTTCAGTCAGTTCATTTACCTGAAATTAAATTTTCCAGAATTATTTTTAATACATGCGTCATGACCTCCAAGGAATTTACTTGTATGCAACAAGCAGTTTTAAAGATGGGTTATTTTATTCCCATGGTCAGTCCAGTTCCAAGCAAGAGTCACAACAAGGTAATGTTTTCACATGGCAAGTGTCCAATTGTTTTTTCACTTTCTTTTGAGATCCCAAAGTATTTATTCTTGATACAAAAACACAGTCACCCAATACCAATTTGTTTTAACTCTTTTTATTCTAAGGAAAGAGGAAACTATCCTGCATTATTTCATTGCTTAAATTTGTACGCCTACTTTCAAGCCACCTTTCCATTCATCCCCTGCAAAATAATGCCATGCTTTCCAGCTCTGTTAACTTCAATGATCGTATGCAAAATGTAATTTTAAAAATAGGATGTTTATTGTAAAAGTCTGAGGCTAAAATTATTTTAGGATATAATTTATTGAGGAAGTGGTAAACCCAGAGGACACTTTATCCTCACTCCTAAAAGGGGAACACTACCCTAATGGAAAGGGTATTACCTTTTTACATAAAGTGTTCTTTTCACAAAGTGTAGATTCCAGTTCCTTCTCAAGGTCCTTATAAGACATTTTTAGAACATTCAGGATATCTGGAAAAGTTTCATTATCAGAAAAATGTTGCTCCTTCAGCTTCAACTCAGCAATCAAATTCTGCAGCTCTTTTTTATTCTGGTGCCAACATTCCAGCTCATGGTGCATGTGTGTCAGCTGTAAAGACAGCTCTTCTGTTTCTTTCACCCGCTTTTGAAGAGCACCATTTTCCCGCACATTTTCATTGAGCTTTTGTTTACAATCCATCAATTCTTGAACAAGTACTTCCTTCGTTTGATCCAATTTGATGTTTTCATCTTTTATTTCCTGACATTGCTGTAATAGTATTGTTTTATCTTGCTCAAGACGAGCCACCTGCTTAACCAAGACTTGTTCTTTTGCTTTAGCATCTGCTTCCCCCTTGCATGAAAACTCTAATTTCTCACTCATATCTTTGAGCTCAGATCTCAGCAATACCACAGTATTTTCAAACTCATCCTTGATTTGCATCTTTTCTTCCTCCTTTTCTTCTAACAGTTTTGCTGTAGTCAAATTCACAGACTCTAGTTCAAGGAATTTTTCTTGCATTTCTTTTAAATCTTTAGCCAGACATTGTTTCTGTGAGGTGAGGACATCAATTCGTAAGTTTGAACACTTCAGCTTTTCAGTTGTCTCTTCCATCTCCGTTGCTAATGTTTCTGCCTCTGCTTTAGCAGTCTCCACCTGAATAATTGCATCTTCTAGATTTTTCTCTGACATCTCCAATTCTCTTTCAAGCCTCTCTATTTTATCCAGAAGAGAGTCAGCTTTCCGTTCACTCTCTTTCAGCTTTTCAGCAATATGGCGTTTTTTCTTCTCATCAGATTCAATTTTTACTTTCAGCTTCTCAATTCCACATCGCAATTCATCTACTTCTTTCTGTGCTACACTGAATCTTGAAGCAAGTTCACCTTTTTCCCTTAACAAGCTTTCCAAAGATCTGGAAAGCTTTAAATTTTCCATTTCCGATGAACTTAATTTACTCTGCATCATTTCCAATTCTCTTGCCATCAGCTCTTTTTTCTTCTTCAAATCTGCTGCTTCATTTTGGAATTTTTCTTTTTCTAAGGCAAAAGACACAGCATCCTTTTCTAAACTTTGCAGCTTCTGAAGAAGATGATATTTTTCATTTGATAATTGATTTACATCAGATTTTGCAGTCTCAAGCAGATTTGCTTGTGTCCTCACTTCACCCTCTAATCTTCTAATGAATTCAGTTGAATCTACCTTAGTTGACTCTAGCTCTTTTAATTTCTCTTGGAGCTTTTGATACTTGTGATCCAGTTCTTTTTTATTTTCAGACAAAATACTCAGTTCTTGGCAAATATGGTTTCTTTCAGCTGTGACTGAAACAAGGTGCTCTTGAAAACTAGAAATAGTTTTCAGATTAACCTCCCTCTCCTTTTCTAATTGCTGACATTTTGCCTGAAGCATTTCGATGTCATGCTCTATGAACAAGGCATGGTTCTCAGTATTAACTTGATCAGATTTTGGACTCCTACGTTCGTTTTCAACTGCAAGAAATTGTTCATGACAATCTCTCTTTGTCATTTCTACATCATCGAGCATGTCTGCTGCATTAGACGATCTAACTTTGTAGAGCTCCACCTCAGACTTTACATTCACAGGTTCTTTTTCTAATGAGACTACTTGAAGAGATAATTGCTGCTTATTGACAGAAACTGATTTGTGTTTTTCCTTTATGTCACAGTTTTCCTCCTTAACAACTGCAGTAGCTTCCTCCAGTTCTGCAAAAGCTGAGCTATTTGAAATTAATTGTGCATTCTGAAAGTTCAGCTCTGAGTTTAATTGCTCAACTTTTATCATTAAATCAACACGTTTGTGGCTTTCCTCTGTCTCATAGATCAGCTTCAAATTTTCTGCAGTCTGTTGGTTTGCCTCTTCCTGAAGCGTTTCAGTGGTTATTTGATTTTCGTAGAAATCTCCAGCACCCAAAAAACTACTGCTGGAAAATGACAATGCATTGTCATGGACTGAAGAGCTGTTTATTTTTCCTGACATATTTATACACTCTTGTTCTCCAGAAATTTTCTCAGTATAATCTTCCATTAATCTTACTTCAGTGGTCTTGGTTACATTTTCACACACGGAGGCATCTCCTTCAGCCATTTTCTCAATGGGTATTGTTTTAAGATTATTGTTTTTCAGAGATGAGTTTTCAATAGGCACTCTCAATCGATAAGAACTGTTGTTTTCTTGTTCTGCATTCTGCAAGGATTAAGAATCAATCCATTAAAACAAAAAAGGGAGGGAAAAAAGAATACATATAAGAAAAAAACAAGGTGACTTTAAAAAGTTTTCTTCAACTAGTAAAGCTCCTGCTCATGTGAAATAAATAGATAGCATTCTTCTCTACTTAACAGTCTGTTTTCTTGTGGAAAGGATTTACACTTATTTATACACACATGCATCTTTGGCTAAAAGGCTTAAAGATACTGAGGGAGAAATTTCAGCCAAATTTACAGAAAGTTTAAGTGCAAAGGTACCACATATCTGTACTTTGGGACAGTAGGTGTCTGCATGACAACGTGAAAAACTGCTAGTATCAATAAGGGGGGGAAATTTACTGCACACCTTCTACTGGACACCAGAGAATCTTCAAGGGACACAAGCCCAAATCCTCAAACGATACCTTTTCCAAATTACCACCGTCTGTCAGAGCTGGGCTTGTATTTGGCGCCACCTGATGCTCTCTTTTGAAACAAAAATGTGTAACTTCAAAACTTGAGGACTCCAGAAAAGAACTGTGTCTAAAGGCAGCATCTCAAAGATCTAAATTGCACACTCCATCTTTAGAAACCTCCAGCTATAGAAGGTAAGGAAGAGTATTTCTTCCTTCTAGTGTCTGTGTATCAGTGTGGGTGCTCCATGTGAATTGCAAGCAACACATATAAGTTAAAGATTTTCTTCTCTGCAAGGAACAGTTGCTCAGTTTTTCACAGTTGCCCAAAATGTAGAGATTCAAGATGTTCCATTTATATTTAAGGGGAATTAGTCTAATAACACTAGATTGTTTTATCACCATTCTGAATCAATTTTGATTCTGTCACTCCTTACAAGGAGCAGCAAAATCTAGCTCACTGGTTGCATGCCACCTACAGCACTAAAAAAAAAAAAAAAAGACAGAGCTGACTCCCAGATTTTTGTTCCCTTATGTGTTTTGAGGAAATTCAGGCTGAAATGAAATTTAACTGTTTTGCTACCAGCTCATTCTGTTCTACTGCTGACAACACTGAAAGAATTAGAGGTGTGGTTGCAGTCCTAGTCTGCTTGTTCCACGAAGGGACATGGGAAGTGTGTGTATCTTTAAATGACCATTAAAGTAATTTAAATGACTTTAAATGAAAAGTCTAAGTGTTTAAGCACAGTACAGGTACACACAGTACAGATACACACAGTGCATGACACCCACTAACACAGCCAGATCCATACTGACATAGACCTGAAGAAAAACCAAGAGAGTAATGCAAATTATTACACAACGTTAATACAATAAACTTGTTGGTTTTGTTGTAATTTTTTTTACCTCATGAGCCTGTGATGCATAAACAAGAACTCAAGGTATGTATTATTTTTGTGCTTTCTCTAAAGAATAGTACTGCTTCTGTGGGATATAACTTTAAATGGGTTTAATTGCAAAATTTAAATTCGGCTGACCATAAATCAAAAGACTTACATAAAACTGATTTGCATGACAGCAATTACTTACATTTTCAATATCTGCACACAACAGCGAATGAGAACTTAAATCAAGAACTTGTAGTTGCAGTCTTGCCGCTTCCAGCTCCAAAGACAGATTCTCAGTTTGTTTTCTTTCTGCTGCCAGCTTGCACTCCATCTCCATAGTCACATTATTCAGTTTCTGCTGCCATTCTTCCTTGTCAGATAGATTTTGCTGTTTGAGGTGATCTATCTCTTTCCTTTCAGAAAGTATGACTTCTTTCAGCTCTTGTATTTCCTCATTTTTCATGTTCTCTTGAACGTGAAATTGATCTTCAAGCACCTTGATGGCCTTCTCATATGTCTGACACAGCATCTGAAGTTCTTCAACTCTATTTTCAAGGTTAGATTTTCTAGGAGTAATACTCCTGAGCTCTGTAACAGAGTCCAATTTGTGATCATTATGACAATTTTCAACCAAAACTTTTGTTGTACCTTCTGAAATTACTTCTGCAAAACTCTCCAGCTGATTCATTTCCTCCATCCATTTGCAGGCAGCGCTGTTATGAGAATCAACCACCTTGGTGACTTCTATAAAATAGGGATTTACAGAAAGATCTGAGGAAGATGATGTGGACTTAGTTTCATCTAATTTAGACAGTGTGTCATCTCGGCTAGAGGATAGTGACACTCTCACAGAATCTATATGAGCACTGCTCAGACTTGTCGACAATGCAGAATTTTCTGCCTTCAGTATTTCAATACAAGACTGTAGCTCGCATATCTTTGAGCTCATACTGCAATGCTGTTCATATAATTTTATATGTTCATTCTGGAAAGTTGAGAGCCTCTCTCTTATTTCAGCAAAGCCTATCTTAACTGCTTTCCTGGACAACTTTAAATCTTTGTAGTCAGGAGTACTGCATTCTTTAAGTCTGAAGGATATTTCCTTATTATCAGAATACATTCTCAGATCACTGTGATCACTTTGATCCATAAGTTCATCAGGAAGAATAGCTTTCTCTGCTTTTAAATTTTTATCCATATTCATTATGTTCTCTTTCTCCTCTTCTACTTTATTAATACCCATGATGCCATTGTTTTTTGTGTCTTTAAAACCAGAGGCTAAAGCAGTGGTCTCACTCTGCAACCTCTCACACATTTTCTCAAGCTCACTCAGATGGTTTATTGTTTCCTGCAAAGAGGATGCCAGCAAGACTGATGAATAACTTTCATCCATTCCTCTTTTGCCAGAATTCTGGGAAACATTATTATAATTATACCTCAATGAGTTGTCATCTTCCTCTAATACAGTAAGTGAAGAATCTGAAGGTTTCAGTTCTTTAACAGACAGTAGTTCTTGCTGCAGTCTCTCTTTCTCTCTCATGCTTTTCTCAAGTTCTACTTCCATGCCTTTTAAAGCAGTCTCCAGTTGCATCACTTCTAACCTGTAGTTCTCTAGGGAGAGTTCACTGTCCTCAAAATCCATTTGAAGAAGCTCAAGTTTAACTTGGTATTTATTCAGCTCAATGTCCTTTTCTTCCATGGACTTTCTCAACCGTTCTGAACAGAGTCTCTGTTCACAACTAACCTCACACGTTAGAGGTTCATGTTTTGTTTGTAGTTCCTTCCCTAATTGCTCCTTGTCTTGAAATACAAGGCCACATTTCTCTTGCATTGTATTTTGTGTTGCCCTGGCATTTAACGTTTCCTGATTTAAACAGTCAAGCTCCATAGAAGGCACATGTTGCACATTGGAAAATTCTGACTGCAGTTGCTGAAGTTCTTGAACCAAATCCTTTTTTATTTCTTCTGAGGCTATTAGTTTACGTAAGATATCTTTATTCTCACTAAGTACCTGTTTCTCTTGTTCTAGTTTTGCTTTCTTTTGCTCAAATTCAGTTGCCTCCTCTCTCAGAATGCTCATAATATTTCCATTTTCTTCTTCTACCAATTTATACTTTGCCTGCAAAGCTTCAAGCTCTGTTTTGATTTCTTCAGTTCTTGATTCAATATGTTGCCTTTCCTCCTCGTGTTTTGAGGACATTTCAGAAATTATTTCTTCTCTTTCCTTTAAACTGTTATAAATATTTTTATTTGTCTCCAGCAAAGTTATTTGTTCTTGCTTTAAAGTACTGTTTAAATCCCTAAGGGTTGCATTTTCTTTAGTAAGTTCGTCAATTTTTTTGCTATAGGAGCAAATCATTGAAGACATATCCTTCTTCTCTGAATCCCATTTTCCAGACATGAGCTCCAGCTGTCTTACTGAATCCTCAAGCAGTTTATTATTGATCTTTAAATCCTGAAGCTCAGCTTGTCTGTTTTCGAATCTTTCATTCAGAGTTTGCAGTTGCATGTCCTTTTCCTTAAGAATGTCTAAAGTTTTTTCAACTGATTTCTGACGTGCTGAAATATCTGCCTGCAAGTTACTGATGTGCTGTTCAGTGTCCATCACAAAGCTTCTGTGCATCTCTTCTACTGCAAGTAATCTTTGTTCTGTTTCACCCTTTATTTGCAGTAAGTCTTCATACTGCTGTTGCTGATTTGAATTCAGCTGCTTTTGAGCCACTAAGGAAATCTCAAGAGAAGAGATCTGCTCTCGTAAATTGGCCAGATCCTTAGCTTTTCCTGCTTCTAGAAGAGCTCCTGCACATCTGTGATCCTCAGGGTTGGAGTTATTTGCTGCAAGTTGCGTATTGCCTGAAAGAGTCTTATCCTGACCACTTTGTAAATTAACTTGTCCATCTTCTGTCATTTCTGAAGCATCTTTTGCTTTTACAAGACAACAGATTTTTTCATATTCACCAAGCAGGTCATGATAACATTGCTCCCTTTGCAGTCCTTCACTTGCTGCTAACTGTAACTTTTCTTCTACTTCAGCAACTTGGTTGGTAAGTTGGAATATTTTACAGGACATATTTTCTATCTCTTTACAGTACTTTTTATCAGCACATTCTGCTTTCCACTCAAGTTCATTGAAAGCTTTTTTTTTTTCTTCTAATTCTGCACTTTTACATTCCAGCGTATCCTTAAGTTCTTTAATCTCTGTGGTTTTCCTGTCACTTTCAGTTTGCATCATTCTGAATGTCTCACTATGCTCATGATTTTTGATTTGCTGACTTTGAAGGGAACTCTCCAAGTCATTAATTTGAGCCAGCATACCTTCCTTTTCAGACTTAAGTTTATTTATAAGACGATCGGTTTCATTTTTCCATTGAGAAAAAGCAGCAGCCTCTTTTTGCAATTCGTCACATTCTCTCTGCTTGAACCCAATGATCCTCTGCAAAGCTTCTGCTTCTTCCTCCATTTTACGTATTTTACTGTCTTGTTCTTTAATATGATTATCTTTTTCCTTGAGTAGGTCCTGCATAGAATCTTGTTGCTTTTTCATGTCATCTAAAGCTATTTTCAGTTTCTCCAGTGAAAGGGAGCTCTCTTGCTTTTTTAATTTCTCTTCCAGTAACTTCATCTCTGCTTCCTGAAAAGTGTTCTTATCTGTAAATGAAAACATCATCAAATCTTTGCCAGTCAATACTGGTAATTCTGCAGATAATTTTCTAGATTAAGTATTACTACTTACTTTAACTATTTTCAATTTTCATTCTACTGCAAAGCATTACACTCAAGTTATATCACTGGGTAAAGGATATTTATATCACCTTAGGCTATCAGACACTATGTACTCAGACATTGTTTCTCTGTCTCACTTTCATCAAATTTTTATAAAAAGTAGTACTCTCATTTTGTAGGTGGTTTTTGGGTTTTTTTTGGTGTTTTTTTTTTTTGTTGTTGTTGTTTGGTTTTTTTTAACAGGGCAGATCTCACTTCAATATGTGACATTCGTGTGGGTCTGCCTTATATTCCATTTATATTCCACTTCTGCCAAATAATGTCTAATTCTACCCAGAAAGAAAAGTTGGGTCAGTCATTAAGGGGAACAGAATCAAATACAAAAGCTTCATTTTGAAATCGTACATGAAGTTTGACCAATGTACAGAAACAAGCAGAGAATCTATCCTCTTTTAAGTAGTTCCCTGGCACTACCACGTGTATTTCAACAACTCCTGAAAAACTGTGTTCTCAACTAAAAATAAACACTGCAAGCAAGACTGAAATATCAGTCTTTATGTAGCATTTCCCTAATTCTTTTCAACCCTGTGAAACACGTAAAGGAATTACAAACCAGAAATTTTCTATTTTAAATAGATTTTATGAAATTCAAGCAGCTGATAAGTTCAGTACACTTTGATTATTTTCTTCCGGAACTGTACATGTTGATAGACAATAAATTCCTTTCCATTTACAACAAACTCAATGTTGTTTAAAAACACTAATCATATCCCACAGCAGAAACTTTTCACTTAATTCACAATGTAACTTACACTATTGCAGGAAACATACAAAAAGAGTTCTGCAAATTTAAAATTGTAACTCACTTTTCATCTCTTCTGCAAAATTCTGGCTTTGCTTTAGAGACTGCTTGATTGTATTTAGTTCCTCTTCAAGCTGGTGGATCTCTTGCAATTTCTTTTCAAGTTGACAGTTAAGACGATTTTTCTCCTGCTTCACTTCCTAAACCAAAACCAAATAAGACCATATTTCATGTAAATTGCCAAGGAAATCAAAGAATTCTGTTCACTTAAATAAAGATATTCCATTAGATCCTAGTAAGTCTTTGGGCAGCTATGCCTGGGTTCTTAAGCATTGCTTGGGAACTTAAGCTGAACTTATTCTTAACTAATTGACAGCATCTAAGAGATGCTGCCAGTTGACATAGTCAGCATGCCCCTTGTTGGCATAGAACTAACAGGTGACCTGTCCCAAACAGATAGGTCAGGATAGAGCCTACAAAATCTGAGCTGATGAAGTTAGGCTACAGTCCTGAAGAAACTAAGTAAACAAATCCCTGCAAGGGTATCAAAATTAACACAAAATATTTTATTTAGAAGTGCTTACACTTTCAGATGGATGCTTTGCCATTAACAGCATTTTCTTTCAAATAACTTGATTTAAAAAAAAACAGCCAAACAATAACAAAATAACAAACAATAACAAAAAACTATGTAACTAAATTGTATCTAGGAAGCCAAATAAAAGTTCTTTTAAGGAAACTCATCCTTTTTCTCTAAGTTCATGTGCTCTGGACAACAGATGGGGTATGGAACTGGCATGGCCCAATTGGAAACATATCGTCAATTATTCATCCATTTACTACTAGCAGATGGGCACCAATTCTAAAAAGCCAAGCTCAAGAAATGGAAAGGTCTGGATGAAAAAATTTAAAAGCTTGGCAGGCTTGGTTTTGCAACAACATAAATAAATCACCCTCAGAACATGATTAAAATTGTCACTGTCACTAACAGTTACCTTCCCTTCTACTCATAGCCTTCCCTACTCACAGTTTAAAAAAGAAAAACCCAGTTACATATAAATTTTAATAACCTTTTCTACCAATCCTAATTTTTCAAAGAACTACAAGCATCCAAACTCCTTGTGTTCAAAGCACCATACACAGATGCAATACGAGTGCATGAATTGAACAAGCCCATTCATCAGAAAATCTAGGGTGATTTATAGAAAGAAAAAAAAACAAGTTGAAGAAATTAAAATGGCTGAAATGTCCAATTATTTTGATTTGGTACAAACATTCCCAGTAATCATAGAATGGCTTGGATTGGAAAGGACCAGAAAGATCACCTAGTTCCAAACCCCCTGCCATGGGCAGGGACATGTCTCGCTAGACTAGATAAAGAATTTTTTCCTAATATCAAGTCTAAACCTACCCTCTTTCTGTTTGAAACCATTCCCCCTTATCCTGTCACTATATGCCCTCGCAAATAGTCCCTCTTTGTCTTGTTGTAGGCTCCCTTCAGGTACTAGAAGGCTGCAGTTAAATCACCCCACAGCTTTCTCTTCTCCAGGTAGAACAATCCCAGTTCTCCCAGTCTTTCCTCATAGTAGAGGTGCACCATCCCTCTAATCAACTTGGTGGCCCTCCTCTGGATTCACTCCAACAAGTCAACATCCTTCCTGTGCAGGGGACCCCAGAGCTGATATAGCATTCTAGATGGGGGTCTCACCAATAAATAGCACTCAGCATAACTTGGTGGACTAAGTATCTGAGAGCAACTACAAAGCTATTTCCAAAACAATTGATTTGCTTTCAATTCAGTTATCAATTCTATTTGTATATTGCATTACTCAAGCTAGCCATTCTGCAATTGTCCCTTAAAAGGGCAAAACCCAAAGCAAATTCCAGAACCTATGCACAGGTAGTACTATTACTCTGGAGAAACTCTCCATGGAGCAGGCTTATGAGCAGTTCATGGACTGACCGACCAATTTTTCCGGGAACAGTTATGGGCTTGCTTGCACCATCAAAATGTAAACCATACACCATGATGTCAGAAGGGATATCACCATTGCAAAGCTCAGTAGTCCTTAAACTAAACATATCCTATATGCTCTCAAAAGAGGATCCTGTATATCTCTCATATGTACCTGCTTTGCAGCTTTTTTGGAACACCAGTCTTGTTATACAATAAGGACTAAACACGGCAGTGGATCAACCAGCAGAAAACAACGGTATTCTCCACTGGAGAGTTAGACAAGTAGTGTAAGACTGCAACGATTTCTCCTTTAATAAAGGGAAAAAGTACCAATCTCACTCTTGTTTTCTTCAGCTATAAAAAAGTCCACTCTCAACAAAACCTCCAAGACTTTGAAGCAATTCAATGTAATTTTTTGCAGTATGCTTATTTATGAGAGTGAGGAAGACACATACTGTGCTTTTTCCATGTGCAAATCTTAAGATAGAGAACTGTAGTGTTACTGATCTCTTAAATTATTACAATCTCCCCTGATTAAGCTTCTTTAGAAATGTATTGGTCATGTTCTAATACAACATCACTGTCACCAGCTGTTCAATTGTCTGACCAAGATAAACAAATACAAAATAAAAAATGTAACTATAGTTACAGCCTAGTAAGATGGATACAAGACTGGTAGATAAAATGAAGCACTCCTAAGAATTTGCAGCAAAGAAGATCTTTCCACAAATTAGATGCTCTCTGACAATAGGATCTCAAAGACCCACTATCAAATATAGAAAGGGTATAAGCCCACAATATCTGATATAAACTACCTTCTTTTTTTTTTGTTCATTTGTCTAAAAATATGAAAGATTATACTAAGAATGTACAGAAGCTTGACAAAGGCTTTCCTCCT
Organism: Lepidothrix coronata; assembly: GCF_001604755.1. NCBI lineage: Eukaryota > Metazoa > Chordata > Aves > Passeriformes > Pipridae > Lepidothrix > Lepidothrix coronata. The sequence continues at coordinate 6,214,180 of NW_016690218.1, forward strand.
CCACATTGGAAGAACAAAATTGTCTTGATTAGCCTTACCCCTGAAGGTGCTGGTTAGATTTATTTACTAAATAGGTTTTAAGGACCTTTTATCTGGCATTGAGGCCAAGTGGCATGGAACAGCCCATATCTGTACCATAAAGACTTTTATCTCCCAAAACAGGTGGCTCTAATCAAACCACTTGCTGGGAAGATTCCCAGGCTCATGTGAACTCCTAAACTGTGCCTGGGAATTGTATGAAAGAGTGCTAGTGAACTGGGCCAAAGCCATGCAAAGTGCTGTTGTAACAATAGTCACATTCCAACAGCTGGGATTGCTCCCAGACATTGCAAATCACCAGCAAGAATGTACCTAAAATTTCACAGTATACTAAACCTCTACTAACGTTTGTGATGATCTGAACAAATCCCACTATTTTACTTTATATTTTTGCAGAGAATTTTGACAGGTAAATTTTTGGCAGAAACTATGCCAGATTATATTGTGTCTGCTGATGACAGCAGCCAACAAGAAAAATGAGAGTGTTTAAATAAAACAAACTGCGACATGGATTACGTAGGTATTGAGCTCTCTTTGCTATTTACTACTGATTCTCCAAATAAAGGATAAAATTTGCATTGAGAGGTCTCTAATGGCAAAACTGTAACAATTTCAAGTCTAGTTGCTCTAGTTGCCACCAAAACAAAACAATGTAACTGAGAAGACAAAGGAGACTTTAAAGTGAAAAGGTATCCACATGTGTGAATATGAGCTCTGTGGCAGCATCCAGAAACCTGTCTGAATTTATCTTCATTTGCGGGAAAATTTTTTCCAGCACTATAGATTTTTTAGACTGTGTCTCTTCTAAGAAAGATGCATTTTATTTTTTTTCTGAAGAGTATACAGTGAGTCTTTGTACAAAATCATCGAGTTTGGCAGTATGAATCGAAGCAGTAGTCAATGATTCTAGAATTTACTTTTAAAAATCAAACAAGCATTGACATTTTTTTATTTAAGAACCAAAACCAAGAATCTCTTGAAACACAACCTATATTTGGTAAAAGATAAGTCCAACGTGAATTAGAACCATATCAGCAGCATTACAGCAATGAATCCTAAGCATGCAGCCAATGCCAAAAACTGCACTGATTTCCACAAAGTTAGTGAAGGCCTCATTTTGTGTTACAATTAAGATACATTATTAAGATAATCTATAAAAGTGTTTAAAGATTGCTTATGGAAAAATATGCTATGAGAGTAAATGTTCAATAGTATTAAGTGTTTACAAATTGCCAATTCAATGCATTAATTCTGTCAAATACTCCTCTGCATTGGTTACCTCAAAGGTTTTTGCCAGATCAGTTTCCTTAGCCTGGGCTGCTAACAGAGCCTGCTCTGCTCTGCACAGCTTCTGGGTGAGATCACTGGTATCGTGCTCCAGGTGTTGTTTCACTGCCATTACCTGTAAGAACGTTGAAAATGGACACTGTATTCACAGGCATATATAACTTTTTTCTTTAAACTCCCATTCTTGAACTCCAACATTTTATTACAAAATGAAACTACATTTTATCCCAACATGAAACGAACGTTGCTCTACTGTTGTTCAGAAAATAGTTGCTTATTGCCTTTCCACTCACTCCTTCGCCTCTGACCAAAAAAGGTGGTATGTCTCTAAAATACATGTATTTCTAGACTGTCTGAAATCAGATTAATACATCCAACTTGCAGGTACATCACCACATTGATATCTGTAGGATACAAATGAAAATGGCCTTTCTGATTCACATAGTATATTACAAAGTTAGGATCATAACTGCACTTACTGCTCCATTGACAAAGATTTTATAAAAAATGAACAGGTTTTAGCTCTTTCAAAATAGTCCTATAACGCTCCAAATTAACAAGGTGGGAAATGCTGTTATTGGGTCAAAAAAGCAAAACAAAAGTCTACTCTGAGGTCATTAAGTAATAAATTACCTTACTTGGAGAAAAAACTAGAAGGCACCTATTTCCCTCTCCATGAAATCATGCTTCCTTTGGTAAGCATATACAAAAGAATGTGCATATAAAGAAGCCTCCACTGAAAACAATTGACTGAATGTATTCCCATGGCTATACTTCTAAAATAAAACAAGCCTGCAAGAAAGCTGTAGGCAGTTTTGGAAATGCTGTTTCAGTTCAGGCTGTCTGTTAGTGGGGCTTCTCAATATAAATTTCAAGAACTTGTGGCCTCTTTTAGAAATTCATTTAGCTGTGCTGCTTGAGAGGTGCTCTTGACTTTTTTGAGGATTTTAAAACACTGCTCTTTTCTGGTCACCCACTCTCATGGCTTGTGTTGCTTTCTAACTTCCTGCAATTTGTGAGTTTTTGACAACTAATGTGTTCTAATAGCTAGTTGCTGCCAAAGCTGCGGATGACCTCCTTCTTACTGACATCCCTCCTTACACAAGCCCTGACACTCATCTAATTTTGTGGAGATCCAGTTCAAGGAGTTAAATTAATTGCAAATACTTGGGCTATCTATATGTATACACATGTGCTAATGTACATATAATATTTTCCTTGCTCTTTTATGTCTTCTATCAGCTCTCTGCAGGATCACATGAGGGGTGGCATTGCTAAAATAGAAGTACCAGGAGTGCATGGGCTGGAATATATGAAAAGGGGTTGTTTTTCCAAAGGCAACAGACCTGTCCATCAGCAGCTCTATCATCAAGCTGCTCCTCTGCATGTTTTTTACATAAAGTTTGTCTTGTGATCAGCCTTAGCTGCTTCTCTCTCAAACAGATTTATTTTACCCGCACTGTCTGCATTCACATCTCCTTCCCTGTAAAAAGTGGACTAGGCCCAAATTTTAAAAGCTATAATTCACATTTAATACATAATATTTCAGTGAGAAATGGTAAATACAAAACAGCTAATACAAACTGTAAAAACATTAATACAAGACCCCACACTAATTACTTTTTCCTTTAGGTATAATTAAATGAAGGCAGTAGTGTTGAGACAACTGAATATCAGCCCTAGTAGCAGATTTTAATATTAAAAAAAAAATATCCTACTTTGTCAAATTCTGCCTGCAGAATGTTGAAATCATTTTTGGCTTGCTGTAGCTCCTGATTCAGTTTGCTTCTTATCTGGTTGCACTGCTGATCCAGTGTTTGTAAGGAACGTTGCTGACAAGAGAGTTCCTAGAAAACAGTGGTACAGTAGCAAAGAAATAAACACATGACCACAAAAAGTCTCTCTTTTGGTTACTGGAGCAATAACAACTGATTTTTATTAGAAGGTACTGCCTGCTCAGAGACGCTTGTCTTACACAGCAAACAACAGTTAAAAGCAGCTGCAAATGTCACATAGGCAAGAATGGCCTTAACCCAGCTTATGTCATCTGCTTAAGAACTTCATTATGCAACAGTCCTATCACAGAAAGGGAAAAGAAAAATTTAAAACCAGTGAAAGTTATAGCGTTAAAATTTTTCATATTAAAGATACATTTCTTATAAGAATTACATTACAATACACGTGGACAAGTTCATCTTCGGCTATTACATACTATACTGGAAGGTTGATTTTTTTTTTTCTCATGAAAAGAAAATATTCATATTACCTAGCATAGAACTGAGCAACAAGATAATCTTAGAAACAAGATAATCTTACAAGGGCAGCCACAAAAGCTGCACAAAAATTAGTGTTCCCAAAACAGAATTTCTGAAATCTATAGAAGGATGATATAGTACATGTGGATCTTAAAAAGTGACAAGTAGACATCCATTAGGATAAACAGCTGTACTTGCAATTTCTCATGAGGTCTGTTCCTATGCCTTTGGATCTTATAGTTTTGATGCTGCACAGATTTCAGAGGTTTATTAGGATGTAAAACAATAAGAGGTGTAAGGGTAATAAAAAGCAGTGAAGGAAAAATCCAAGCATATTTATCAGCAATAACAGTTATGCAAAAGTTGCAATAGGCTCTACTAACAAATTCTAAGATCCTTGTGACAGGGAAGAGAGGCAACAAAGCTCTTGTACTTCTCTTTAATTAGAGTATAGCTACTTCATGCAGACAAGCTGCTTCACTAAAAGACACAATACCATACAGTTAGTAGTAAAAAAAATTAAAGAGGAAAACGAAAAAAAAAAAAAGGAAAAGAAACATTCACAGTGAAGGAACTAGAACTGACATTTATTTGCCATGTGGCCCTGGATCCCAGGTGCATGAACCCCCTGCACACAGGTCTCTGTATTTTAGTCAGTCATATCTGTGAAATGATGCCAACACCCCTTACATTCTGCTCAAGAGCAAAAACAGCACAAGAGGCACAAGCACTTCCTACACCAGTAAGACATCCAATGAACAAATAGCTAGTGTTTATTAGGGAAAGTATGGATGAGTGTAGAACTATCATAAACAGAAAATAAAGAAAGATCAATGTCTAATATGTGTGTATGTATATATATAAATATATATATCAAATTTAGTGTTTCTCAACTGAACAGCAGATACACAAGATAAAACAAGTGATTTAGTCTCCTAGGGAAGTCAAAATTAAAAAGCTCTCCTTGCCTTACCTGTTGGTATTCCTTTTCCTTTGCCTTTATTTTCTGTTCTAAAGACTGACAAACACTCTCAGCATTTTGTCTTTGGCAGTTCAGTTCTTCTGACAATCTTTTCACCTTTTGCTCCATCATTTGGACCTATAATAATTTAGTTATCAAACAAAAGTGTTAAAGATGTAAGTTATGTTTCACTTAAATGTATAAGCACTCATATAAAAAAAGACTGCTTTCAGCTACTGAATGTTTTAGCATTCATATAACCAGCATAACTTTAGCTGGTACCATATTAATTCTTAGCAATCCAAAAGATTAAGCTCATATTTGCTTATGTTAGTGAGAAAAAAAAAATATATATATATACAGACGCGATTAGAAAAACACCTTCAGAAAAACACTGTCTTTGACAGTCTACGGAAATATACTGTATCTGGCACTAAAAATAGACTATATTTTCAGTATCTCAGTTTGCTGCCAAATAAAGAATGACTGCTAACTGCTAAGCAACTACATGTTTAGATGGAAAATAACTCGACATTCCACTGAATTTCAGAGTGATTCAGCATGTTGATTTGGAAAGGGAAAAAAGAGGCAACTATCTTAGTGTTCCACAACAACAAAAGAGTGTTTTTCAAAATTTAAACTTTAATTAAAAAAAAAACCAACTCAGTAGCCTATCTTCTAGGCAACCTCCATGTTAAAAGTATGTCAGCTTCTTATCTAACTCACTTGATTATGTTAATATTATGTCACCCAACAGAGTGAAGCATTCCCCACCTAACTGCCTGAAAAGAAAAATTTATTTTTATTCCAAATTCAATCTGTTAAGGCAAAATATGTACTTTTTTCCCCCCAGAGAGTAAGAAAAACGGCAAAGGGTGAATGGGACTCTCTTTTTCCAGCCACAAGAGCTGTTTAATGAGTTAGTGAAACAGCAGTCATAAGAAAATAAGAACCAGGTAGTAGTATTGGGATGTCAGGTTATTAGACACAGGCTGCAGGGATCATGAGCTCCTGTAAGGTAACATGGAAACTTGACTGCAGAAAGGCTGCAGACCTCTAAAGAAGTGAAAATACTTGATAACACAGAGGCGGTGCTGTGGTCAAGGTCTGTGAACAGCACCAGTGACAGACAAGTGCACAAGAGGCAAGCCAGTATTAAATTCAGGCTACAAGGCAGGAAACTAAAATCCAAAATCTCAGTGCTGTTCTACATCCAAAGTCCAGGGGATGCAGGCAGAGATCCAATTCCAATGCAAGAAAGAAGAAACAGAACAGTAAGGAGCCATCTTCAGATGGTAGGACCAAAGGAACCTTCTGGGGCAAGATGCTGCACTGCACCTCAGGGATGGACTGCATCTCAACTCAAATGGTGGCAATGCCACTCTTCCTTGTCCTTCTCCAGGCATGTTTCTAGCTCCATAACCCTGCCCCTTCCCTTTTGCTGGATTTAATCTCCTTTGATTCCTTAGTAAAACAATTCAGCTCTCTTAAACCTGTAGAAAACAAACAAGGCAAAACTAAATACATAATATCCTAATCCTTTAAGAAGTTGAATCAAGTCATCTGGGGAATTAAATAAATGAAAATAAAGACTTTTGCAGAGAAATTGAGATGTCAGGTTGAGTCAGCTGTCTTCTCACAAGCTCACCATGATGACAGTGCCTTTATGAAGTCAATGGACTATGTCAAGAGTATGATTTTATCTTACTCCCAGCCAAGACTTCCCCTAAACAGAGCTAACAAATAGCCAAATGTTGATGTCTCTCTGAAAAGGCAGAGTGATCAAGGTTTACATGCAAACATGCAAAGGTTTTCTTTTTAAGGACCAATACAGGAGTTGTGTGAAGAAGAAGCTTACCAACATACTTCGGTAGCATGAAGAAACTTGCTGGCAAACATGGATAACAATTATTATACCCAGAGAAGATACACACAGAAACATCCTTTTCCCTATCCTGTAGATGAACCAAACTAGTGGGAAAAAAACCCTAAAAAGATAGATGGAAACACGGAGATTCGGGGAATTATGACATCTGTGTACTAATTTCAAATTTGTCAAGTGCTGTGAAAAAGGACTTTAGGTAGGTAATGCAACTTGATTAATCAACAAAAAGAGAAAACTTCTTACTTGTTACCTTCTGCAGTTTGAATTAAATTATTTTAAGCACTGGCATTCTCCTCTTCTTTGCATGATTATGAGCAAAAACCTGAACCATATCAGACTTCTTTTATACACAGATATCTTTTTATATATATATGCTCTTTGACTTAGCAAATTGTACTATCCTATTGGTTTTTCACTATTAATCCAAACTGCTTAGAATTAAGTTGTGAAATTCCATTTAGAAACTGCATCTATTCTCAATCTTGCATTGCATTTTTACCTAGACTTTATTTAACACAAGCAATTTACAGTACAAAGACTATGCCCCCACAACATCCTGTAGTAAAAGCAACAGATTCTGATTTTCACCGAAGTCGCATGACAGTCTCTTTCAGGCCAGAACTTGCCACCAGATGTCATTGTTGCTCTATGAAACTTGATCAGAAAATATTTTCAGAATTCAAGTCAGTCTTACCCGAGTATGAAAAATATTTCTTGAGGTCATGTAAGAACCTTCCAGAAAATGGGCGACTACTTACAAGTATTAATGTTTTTACAGGTAATACATATCAAAAGAACATATACTTCTCCAAACTTGATCCTCAGCAAATGCTCAAGAAACTTAAGTCTTGAGAACCTTGGTTCTTACTAAAATGGCTGAAAACTGACACACATGAACACTGGCAATGAATTGTAAGGACAGACAGATGTGTAATGCAGCATTTTACCTGTGTGGTAGCTTGATCCAGTTGTGTTCTCATTTGAGTCAGTTTATCTCTGGTTTTGTTCAGAGCTTTATCCTTCTCTGTTAATTCTAACTTCATTCTGTCCAGCTCCAGTTCAGTCTCTTGATGTTTATTCACATGGGATCTGTTCACTTTTTCTTGAGCTTGCAGTTGTTGTTCAAGGTCTTTAATAGTGGAATTTAGCTCTGAATTTTAAAACAGTAAAAATTAAAGATACTTTCTGCTTTGGAAGGTATGTCTTCCACGTACTCAAATTTCCAAGCATCTTACACCTTCTAAAATATTTAGTATATTTGATAAGTACCCAAGTTCCTGACACAGGCAGACACCCTCTAAAATGTTCAGCAAGTTAAAACAAAAATTTTAACTGCCTTCTACTACTACATGAATGACTAAAACTATAAAGATTTAAAGAGAGCTGACTCTAAATCAGTAATTCCCACTTTGTGAGAACACAGTAACATGCAAGCTTAGGAACAAATGCTGCAAAGACAAAGACAATTTGTTCCTCTGCTGGTGTGGTTTTTTTTGGTTTTGTTCCTGGTTTTAAACATGCAGAAACATGTCATTTGACATAACTATTATATTTTTTTATTATTTTTAAAAGGAAAGATATCCACTACAAACATTTGTTTGGGGCAACTGTGAGTCTTTGCTTCCAGAAAACTTTTCAAATATCGGGCATCTATAAATGCATTATTTCATATTTCAATCTTTTTCATGTCTCAAAGCTAAACCAAGTAGTCTTGTCACAATATATATCAGTAAGAGTTTATCTTATCTTCCAAAAGCCATAACATAATTTACAGTAGAAATCATAAGTCAGCTACATGGAGCATTAGTTATACGGAATTATTTTCGTTTTTTTCGTAATTAATTTTCCTTTGTTAAAAAAATTCCTGTCTTCCTGTTTCTGAGTTTATATAGCTTCCAAGTTGAAAATGTCACCTAAATTATTGTATGTGTAGGTATTTGAATGAACAGTTTGGAGAGTACAGAAACAGTTAGTACAAAAGCTGTCCAAAGAGTCTAAACAGTAGGCTTAAGCAAATGTTCACCTAATCCACAAGAAAACAACTATTTTCTCCCTTACAACTATCAGATATCAGGAATGAGAATTCCTTCATGTCATATGTGCAATACAAGACCATATCTTGCTTTTTCGTTGTACTTTTTGCATCATACTTTATTTTGTACTTCCAGTAGCATCCCTTATGAATCAACTCAGTTATGCATTAAGCATGTTCAAACACTGAATTTTTAATATAATTATTGCTTAGCCATAAATCTCAATAGTATACAAAATTAAGGAAGCAATGTGATAGAACTTAACAGGAAAATGTAATGATATTCTGAAAAGTGTTCTGTTTTAAGAGAATTGCTCCATGAGCAGTGGGATTAATGGAGAAGGATATTTTTCCTTTTAGATGATGTCCCCTACTAACCCCAAAAATACAAACTGCTCCCTTCTAGTTCTCACACCCTTTATGTAGAAGATACCACAGCTTGTAGATAAGCTCTGAGCACTGGTTGATCACTGACAATAAACACACCAGCAGCCAACAGGGCCAGCTGCCAAAGGCAACAACAAGTATCTTTCTCTTTTCCTTGCTAAAGCACTCATTTCAATACCTCGCTTCTATCCACACACCAGCTTTCATGAAACCATATGGGAGACTGCCACTGGGTCTTGAAGAAATAAATCAGATACCTTGGTTCTGTGCTTTTAGCTGAATCACGAGCGAAGAATTACAATTCTCAAAAAAGCTGTTGTCAAACTCATTCTTCTCTGATATTATACTAGAATTCGTTTCTTTTTCCCCTAGAAAAGAGGATGCTGCAGAACTTCCCCTTGCAGGTGTTTCTCGATTTCTAGATGGTGTCTTTTCTTGTTGCCATGAAAACACAGATGAGGAAGCCTGATGCCGAGCAATCTCTCTGTGACTCAGAGAGCTTTGAGAATGAGGCTGATTTATTTTCTGTGTCCAAAAAAGAAAAGGATGCACCTTTACATATGTTTCTATATCTAACACATAACTAAATAACTAATTTATTATTAAGTAGCTAATAGGTCATCATCATTTCATGTTGTTGCACTGTCACATCATCCACCAATGCAAACTACTGATTCACGTAATTATTTTTTATGCTATATAAATTAAATAACTTTAGCCCAAGTATCCAAGGATAGCTGATACTTGTAAACACAAACCAGGATCTCCAGAAAAGTAGTTTTACCTGTATATCTTTATAAGTGAAGTACACAGATTTTTGTCTTTTTCAAGAGATATCCCATTGTTCACATCCTAAATTTTTCAAAATTGAAGCCTATGTTTTTGCAAGCAAGTACTGACACAAGTAAGATGCAAAAAAGTGAAGTCTGAACTAACATATCTGATATCTTACCCACATTTATTTCTTCTGGGCAAACACAGGTAAATTCAAAACAGATTAATTTATTTAAACTTATAAACACAGAGTACCCCAAAACTGCAAGAATAAAATACGCCAGGTACCAGCTTGCAACCTCTTCCCATAGAAAAATTAAACAGAGCCAAAATAGTAGGGTTTTTTCTCCTTCTTAAATGCAAAAAAAAAGAACAAAAAATCCACCAAACCAACAAAACCTCGAACAGTAAAGACCCTATTGAATTTTTACTGGATTTTCAAATGCCTCTTATTTGAATTACTTTTTTTTCTTAAACTAAACCCCTAAACCATGTAATACCCAGTGTGACTTCTCAGTGCAATGACAGAATATAGTGTTATCTAGGAAAAATTGTGCCAAGACCAGAAATCTACATTATATTGTCCAGAATGCTGTGTCCAATCCTGTAAAGTAACTTATTAACAGATAAAGAGCATAAAAACCTAACCATGCATGCAGTAATCATTTCCCTTATACACCATTTAAATTTATGGAGTTTCTGAGACAAAAGTTTGAATCCAGGAAATTAATGGGGAAATTGATACTCATTTTTACTGAAATACTTCATGTGTGCTTTCTTTTTTGGACCTATTTGTATTTTGGTCTTTTTACAATACTCTTTGATGAAGAGTTCTGCCATGTAACACAGTGTTATAAAATAGGATTTGTTCTGAGCATGCAGAGCAGGTACTTTATGCCTTATGAAAAGTAGGAAAATGACCATTCCCTGTTTCCTCTCTTGATCCTCACTCCTCTTTGTACCATCCATTTGTACCATGTGTTTGGAGATGAGAGGAACAAATTGGCAAGGAATATTCAAGATGTGAGGGCCATTTGGTTACATATGGACAAAGAATATTTTCTCATTAGTTCTTAATGCTTTCCCTAAAAAATTCTTTCTCATTATTGCTGAACACAATATTGAAGTATTCAGAGAACTGGCCACAATGACTACTGAAATGTTTCCTGGAATCATGTGGTTAGATTTGGAATCTGAATGTATCAAGTATTCATTTTTCAAATTATATTTTCCATATGCATTACTTTACTTTTTTTTTTTAAGCCAAATTTTACTTGCCATCTTAATTATTGCAATTATTTAGTGTTGCAAAATACTGTGTGGTCTTTAACCATATTATTCGACTCTTTTTCAGAACGCTAATGAATATGTTGAGTAGCACAGTTCTCTTTACCAAGCCTTTTCAGGCTCCTCTGTTGATCATTCCCCAGCTTTAAAAACTGACCATTTATTGCCACTGAGCTCGATCTTTAAATTTGCAAGATCTCCCCTTATCAAAATTTTTCCCTTTTATCAGTGTTTTGTGGATATCCAACAACATTATACTGAATCACACCTCACTCGTACATTCTCCGATTTATTCTTAAAAAAACTCAAAAGGCCTGAAAATATATGAGGCATGATTTCCCTTTGCCAGTAAACGGTTGATCTTTTCTCCATACACCACACCTACACAAGCACCAATAAACATATTGGTTCATGTTTCTAACAATTTGTCCAGGACAAAATGTTGGCCTGACTAAACTACATTTCCAGGAATCAGCACTGTAAATTATTTTTGTTGGTTTTTTTTAACGTCATCATCCTTGCCCCCTTCCAGTGTCAAGAGAAGAATGAGGTAAGTTGCAAATCACAGTGATTCAGTAGTCCCACACTGCAGTGCCCTATCAATTAATGAGTAAATATTCTCTGTATCTGGTGATTTTTTTTTAATTACTATTCATTTTATCAATCTAATTTAAAACTACTGATTTTTCAATTTGAAGCTATGCCACAGATTTAACCCCAGTGAAGAAAGGCTCCGATACAGAAAAGTTTTTAAACCTTTACATAGTAAATGCCAAATAAAAAATTATTTCCCATTTTCTGCAATGGCTTTTTCGTTGAGGGCTTTCACAACTTATTCATCTTGCTCTCGGAGATTAGCTAATACAGTTCCTCCTACCTATGTGCTTAAATGATTTATGTGTTTCTATTTTCTAGGTATGAATTATTTCTTTCAAGTTTTCAAGGCTATTTTATTACGCTATCATATTTAACTTGGCATAAGTGACCCTGTTTTCTCTCGTCCTTGCTTGCATGAGACTTCCAGTTTTTGAAGGATGAGTTCTCATTTTTAATGTCCTTCTTAACTATTCAAAGATGCTGGCTTTTCTGAATTCTCCAAGATTCCTTCCAAATGACAGTACACACAGATTATTTCTCTCTCTTTTTCTTTTTTTTTTTTAATTATAGTTTAGGTCATGTAGAATATATTTCACTAGGTTTCCACTTCATTTTCCAAGTTTACTCCATAGTTACTTTCTTAGATATCACACATACCATTCATAAGAGGTACTTACCTTAAGCTGGATGGTTCTCAGCTGTAATTCTAGTTCTTTATTTTCTTGTACTTTTTTCTTGTATTTTTCTTCTAGCTCTTCAAACTTAGCACCTACCAAGACATGATGTTTACTTCTCAAAATCTGCTTTAGTACATAGGTAATCTTTTCTAGCCTACTGCTATCACAGGAATTATAAAAATGAACAACTATCAGAACTGTCAGATCATGAGGAAGAAATTAACTGTATATACATCATGTTCGGTAATTTAGGATCTCAGTTACTATTAGAATGAAAACACAGCTGATAAAAGTAGGGGTCCAAGGTCAGAATTTCATTTTTTTTAATCCCTTTCTAAGAAATACAGGCACACATTAAAAAAACACAGAGGTGTTATGTTATATATATAAACGCACATATAGATTTCTTCTTTTCTCCTGAAGTTTTCCTATCAGCAGCTCAAAAGCATTAA
>NW_016690219.1:0-41108 GCF_001604755.1 Lepidothrix coronata
TTTTTTTTTTGATGATAGAGGTTATATTCAATGCTAAGCAGAGACCATGGGCAACATCCTGGCCCCAATGAGGTCAATGGATGTTTTACATTGGCTGCAGAGATAGCAGAACTTTGCTTATTACCCACATACTCATTAGCACATCTTCTAAACCCTTGAACTTGCTGTACCGGCTCCTCCAGTGAAGCCATGTATTTTCGTGTTATGCATCTGCTCCAAACCAGTTACTTTCCAGATAAAAGCCCTTTGGTCTAGTCAGTGCATTCATACACTGCCAATATTTTCCTACACTGAGACTCAAACACCAAGACAGTGGGCTGCTAATGGTATCAGTTAAGATTACCCCTCCTCTGCCTTTCTGAAACAATCCTGCTGTGCTAAATTTCAGAGCACACAGCTAACTACCCCAAAAATCACAGCACAAGAGATCTGCTCTTTACCATATAGTAGCTAAACTCTAAACACAAATACATTGCTGCAGTTAATTGCTTCTCTGAAGGGTATGGCTGCTATGACAGCTATGTAACAGATGAAGGCCATCAAGGTAAAAGTATTGAGCTGCAGGTAAAGCTCAGATGAGTAGGGATCAGGGACAGGGCCAGGGACAGGGTGGCTGCCATGGCAGAAGCACAGAGCTCTCCTCTGGCTCCATGATGCAAACAGGAGTGCAGCCGTGGCAGTGTAAAGCCACATCCCTGGTTACTCAGTATCCCAGTGAAATGGGTTTCACAGCATCAGCCCAAAGCCTACAAATGTGCACACATTTAACATGCATTAGTAACATAACCTTCCCACACCATCTCCAAAGGCAGAGTCGAATGCAGATGGAGATTTGACAAACACTCTCTCATCCTTCGAGGCAGCACTTCTGGGATGGGTCAAGTCTGAAGAAATCCTCCCAGCTACCACCAAAGCTGCAGCTCCTCTAGGGATAAAGGGCTTCTGCTTTTAGTGGTGTCAACTTAGCATTGTTTATAAACCACAGTATTCAATTGTAACAGATTCTCTCCTCCATACTGTGAGCTCTCTGACAAGGAGAAATACACACTTGTCAATAAATACTAAACTGACATTTTTAAAAATTTCATTCACAAATTTAGTTTATATTAGAATATTCAAGTAACAAAATGATAAAAACTTCCAAACAACACGTGAAGAAAAATGTTTTTAAAAGTTACCTCAGTCTATTATAAGTATGAATGCAACATGCTTGGACATACAGACTTTAAAATTTAGCCCACCATGAAATCCAAGGAGAAAAGAAGGTTTAGACCAGCTTTCCAAACAAGTTTAAAACCTCCTTTAGAAATGTTCCCTTGTGGAGCATGCTAGTCTGACACGGGGTAAAAAGTATAAATATGGCAAGGTATGAGGCAAAGTCTGACTATAGCAGCCAACAAGGATTTAAAAATATTTAGGAGGTTTGAGAATGATCCATGTTATTCTCCCCTTGTCTCTGAACAGTGCTTCCTTCTGTACATTACTAGCCTGTCGATGAGTATCTCTGCCAAAATGCAAGAGGAATGGTGGATCCTCCATGGGACCAAAGTACAACCACAGTCAGGTACAGCCCAACTATTTCTACAATGGCATATAACACTACAAGTTGACAAATAACATGACAGTGAAAAACTGAAAGGACCTAATGCAACCAGTCAAACTCCATTCAACACCTTTTGACCAAGGGCAGCAGTTTGCAATGAACAGCCACTCTGTTTCAAAACCACCTCCTGTGCACAGCCTGCTCACTCTCTCCGTTCTCTCACACACTCACGCTCTCTGGCTCACTGTTCCTCTTCTCCTCTTCCTCTCACTGGGAGTCTCCTGATGTCTCCCTTCGCTTTGGGCTTGGTGTGGCATCACAGAAAGCAGAATCCTTGCAGCTCATCAGTATGCCTGCCCCATCGGGTTGTCACTCCGGCAGCTGCACAACTCCCTCAAGTCTCTTTCTTCATTTTCTTCCTCTTCCTCCTCTCCTTTTTTCCAGATACACCTGCCATACACACAACAGGGGCCAGTGCACAAATGTTCCATGTGCAATCACATCCCTGAGAACTGTTGGCTTTTTGCCTAATGAAGGGGATTTAAGGGTTGTTAGATGTGTTTAACAAGGGCCACCTACTTTTGAGGGTAATCCAAAGTCATGGGGAGGGCTCTGAATGTTTTTAGTGGGCTCTGACTCACTCATACACGTTTCCTTCTGTTTTGTGTTGAAAAAAATAACTGTCACTAAATGCAATCGTAGCTTTGCTCAGTAACTGAGAGGAGCAGGAACAGGTATTTGTCACAGAAAAGCCTCTGTAATACCAAGTAATGCAGAGGCTCTCAAAGAATTAACATATACAGCTAAAGGAGAAGCATTTTTCATATTCACTTAAAAATGCATTTGTGAACACTTCTCAGATTACATATTATTCTGAAAATTCATCAGATGTGCAAAAACAATCACTTACCATTACTGGGTGAATTATTAGCAACATCCAAGGATTTTTTGAAGGAAACAGAGACTGCATCACTGCTATAGTTTGTAGATATCAAGTCCCTTGGGCCTTCTTCCATTCTTGTTTGCAAACCTTGCTGGGGTTTAATTGAAACAATATGCTTCACTAAGCATACAAGTTAAACGAAATATATGCAAATACAGAATATGAGAGAAAATGTCATTATTGGGGGGCATTTAAGAAACTGTAGGACAAATTAATTTTTACATGTTAGAATATTCCTCATGAGGCATGTCCTCAACCTACCTCCTATTTATTTGTTTTAGAGGGGATTATAGTGTTGAAATTGTCTTTAATTAAGATTTTTCCCCTTGCTTCCCCCAGTGAATGGAAGAACAGCAAGAAATATTGAGATGAAAGTACTGTCACTGTGTAGTGACACTGAAGAGTAAGATGAGCCTCGTGACTGCTAAATGTCCAAAGTCCACAGGAACACTGGATGTAGCACAAGGAGTGTGATGAGCAACTTTGCAGATCTGGCTTCAAAAGTAATTTCATTTTTTTTTGTCCATCTCTGAAGGATGAGCTTGCACAGCAGCAGCATTTGGGGCTGACATACAACATGAGCTTCTTCTGGCCCTCCATAAACATGCCAGAAGAGCAATGCTGTCCTGAGGAGTCTGAACAGCACTGTTAAGATTATTCATTAAGGTACATACAAAGCTAAACCAACTAATTGGATGTGCAAGAGAGCAAGTAGCCTGGCAGCACTCTGGGAACTGATGGACTGGCTTAATGACTATGTGGATTGTGGTCAGTTAAAACCTTTTTGCTTAAAATGGGAGCATCTGGAGTTCAGGGAGCAAAATTGTCCTGAGGATCATGAGAGACCACAGTGGGTGTGACAGGAAGAGAAATGATAAAAACAAAACAAAACAAAAAAAAAAAGCTGTACAAGTCCAGAAAAACATATTCTGTGACAAGTGAATGAAATACAATTAGGACATTTTGTGGGATTCACCCTTGCATTTCTCATTTCACAGGACAGCAAGGACATTACAGCCAAGGGCTGCTCCAAAATCCAATCAACACTGTTCCTTTGCACTTCCCATCCCCAATGAACTGACACCCACCACAGCCTTTTTCGGTTGCACTCTGAGACATTTTTCTCTCAATAAGCTTTTTGCTGGTATAACATTGGCCTCTCTTTATCTTCACTGACTTTCGGGAACCACCTTTGCATTACTGTTTATATCTCTGGATGACCTTCAGCTACAGATAAAACACAGCTCAATTGTACACTAAACTTGGAGTGCATCTGGCTTTAATCATGGAAGAAAAAATGCCTAGGCAGATGAATTCCAAGTTTAGTGCACAACTCTCTGTACTGTAAAATCAAACTGTTTTGCAAATCTATTAGGGAATACCATGTTGCAAAACCCTGGTGTTCACTGTGCTCACACTTCTTTTATGGGAAGGCAGGGAGAAAAGAGAAGAGGAAGCCAGAAGACAGAGAGGAAGAAAAGTCTCCCTTGGGTCACAACATCCTAACAGAGAAGACATACCCCTCTGTTCTTGGAAAACCAAACACTACTCTTGGAATAAAAAATACTCACATGCTTCAGCCCGGATCCACCCCTTGCTTCCTTCACTTCCATTTTCTTCTTCTTCCGCTGTGTTTTGCTTTCAAGTCCAGAAGGGCAGAAGCAAATGCCTGCTTTGCCTTTTGGCAAATCCTGAAAGCATCAGAGATGTTGTAAGAGGAGTCATGGGACACATAATTCTTGGGTTTTTTCAGGAAAACCAATTACCTCCAGGAGTGTGTTCTGACAGTGCACAAGCAGGGCATCTCTCTGGATAAGGTACACACCTGAGATTAACACAGCTCTTTGCAAAAAGCTCGGCACACTCTTCCCACTGCTGCCAAAGGGAATATTTCTCTGGGCTTCTAGAAAGCATTTAAACAGCAAGCCTTCTGCTTCTACCTCTCCACCCGAGCTACCCCTGTAGCACTATCAGCAAACCCTCTTATCAGCAAACTTAAATAAATATGTCCCAGAAGGCTGGTGTCAGCTGTGGACTCCAGACCTCTTTTCAGGCCCAGGTATTTGGAAAAGTCAGCAGTGGTAGAAAGAGTTCATTCATGCAGAGTGACCAGCCAACTCCCCCCAGCCCATCCTGCAAAAGTGTCCCCCAGCTCCAGCTATCTCAGAGAGGTCAGGGGAGTGACCACGCCAAGCACCTCCTCCCAGTGTGAGAAAGCCCCTGCAACCAGAGGAGCCCAGCTCCAGGGCTGGACTGGAGACCCCAGCCTGGGTGAGACTGACCCCAGTGAAGCAGGTCTCCCTTGGCCATCAACATCACTGCCTCACCTTCTCCTTCTCCTCCCCTGTCTGATGTTCCTCATCTCCAGTCCAGTTCCCCCACTCTTCCATGGGAGCTTTCCAGTCAGAGTCCAGGTCAAACGCTGAAGGGTCATCTATTAAAGCAAGTGTACAAATGAGTTATGTTCAAATCCACACTACGTCCAGCCTCACACGAGTAGCACAAATGCTGCAAAGAATACCTGTCACCTTTCTGCTTGCCATTGGATGCGCATATATGCATCTGTCTTACATGTACCAAGACATTTACCAATGTATTTTAAAAAATTATTAAAACATACACATTGACTACTAATTCACAATTACTGACTGCACTCTTCATGACAGGAAGAAAATTAAAGAAGGATGGAAAAACACATACAGGAACAAAAGCCCTGCCAGCTTGCACTTCAAGAAAACGAGCTTTACAAAACTAATAGCATGGCTGGTCAAATATTTTCTTTTAATTCCATGGAGAAGGATTCAAGCATATCCAGAAACATTGGCAGACACAGCAAGCTCTTCCACTCACTGCAACACACCATCCTCTGTGCAATTATTTGTATGGAAGGGTAATATTAGCAAAGGATTTGTGCATACATTAATGCTCTCATTGGTGTTTTCTTTCCTATAAAAAATAGAACGAAGTACATTCTTGACTTCATCTTCCTTTTCCATTTTCTTTTTTTTGAATGTAAGCCAGAAAAACACCATTAAGCATTGTTTTCCAAACTTCTCTAACAAGCAACTTTAAACAGGCATGAAGCAGGTAACACCTACTCTGCATCAACACTGACCATGTCATGGGGGCTACGCAAAAATCTTACCAAAATCTTTTAGATTTCTGTATCTTTCAGCATCTGGTACCTTTGAAAATCTGGCTGCAAGCCCTCAGCTGCCTCTTCATAAAGGACTGGCAAGTAATCCTTAGGCAAGAAGGCAAAACAGACCAGTCTAATTCCTTCACACAAACTGAATGAGGTGCAAAAAAGCAGATAAATCAGCATAAGACGTTGAAAGGGTTACTTGGCTATTATTTAATGATTTGAATGCAACAATCCTAAGTCTTATCCTAAAAGGGAGAAAGACTTCAAAAACACAGTGTATAATAATAACTCTTAGCTGATTATGTGTCTTAAAATAAAAATAAAAAAATTTAAAAAAATCCCAAACCTGATGGAAAAACTTCTAGTTGAAGCAGGGCCAAAACCAAAGGCATGCTGGGGATGATAAAAGAAAACCGTTTCCAAAAAGTTGCTCTGACCAGTTTGCTGCCAAATGTTATAAACATGATTATAAACATTGCTCAAGTTTCTCAGTTTAAAATCCATGCCCTCTACATAGAGAGTCTTTCCTTCTTCAAAAGGAATATGAACAAGTAATTTTGAACACATTCCCCAGTAAAATTCCAGTCTAAAATAGAATTCAGTCTCCTGAGCTGCAAGGCAGCAGCTCTGCAAGTGGATGCTCTCGCGGGTGTGCAAACAAAACAGACTGTAACTTCACACATGGGAAGCCACAACTGTTGTTTTCACGTATTTAACTTCTGATTTCTCAAAAAGTGCATTAATGTACATACTTTTAAGCATGAAAATAGTTTTAATGGCAATCTGCCTGCAGTGGGCTTACATTCGTGCTTCACCCTTGTCATGTGTGGTAATGAAGCTTGGCCAGACAGTGGTGACTCTGCCACATCTCAGAATTACTCTTCCCAAACCTTTGTGTCCCAGGATGTTTAAAGTCAACTCAGAGTAAAATTAAGGGCAATATAAGATTCTTCAAAATTTGCTGGATTTGATGGGTAAATCGGGTTAAATGTACTTATCCCAAAGCTCTGGTTTAAAACCTCTCCTCTTGTGTAGCATATTTCCCTTCTACAGTGACATGTCTCACAATGCCTTTAAACTTTGAATACTCTCTAGTATTTTTAAATCAGCAACTGATTTTCCTTGGGTCAAAAATTCTCTCACAGTCTAAAATTGATCAGTAATTTCTGTGAACAGGAACACTAAAAGGAACATGCCATGCAGCAGCAAGTCCCCCTGCTCCCCATATGGGCTTAGCACTAATGGGGGTGATATCTCTCCTGATGCAAATATAGACCAATATCTTGATAATTTCTGGTGTTCCTTTTTACAAAAGCAAGGCTGTTACATTTTCCAACTAGGTTCTTGCTTGCAACCCACCTCAGTCCCCCAGCAACTCCACCCAGACAAAGCTGTACTCTTCTGCTGGCAGCAAATATTTACAGCATGCGTTTCAGGGCCAAGGTGGTTTCCATATACCCCATGCAATGAAGACACTTTTAGATCCTGAAAGGAACTATGTTGAAGGTTTCTTCAGAAATCAGGGATGCTGCCAGCACCTCTGCAGACAAAAAGTCCATCCCAGCACCAACCACCTGAATGCTCTTGATCTCCAGTCTCTCTCTGTGTAATGCTGAGGAGCAGCCAGTTGCACCCTGGGAGGTGTTGGGGAACAGGCAAACAGGGCCCCACAGTATCAGGGTCTGGTCAAAAAGGAACAGTCAGCAAGTTCTCTGTGCCCGCTGATAGACAGGGTGGAGTACAGCACTCTACAGGCTGACCCTTGTTATCTGGCCTGGAAAATGAAACTGGAAAGTACTGCAGCAAAACTCACTCTATGTCGTTGAGACAGGGATTCAAAATTTTCTAATCCAGAGTTGTACATTTGGATTCTGATCTTCCAGCATCCCTCTTGGCATGCTCTCCCTCAATATGGGCAGCAGAAACCTAAGGGAGGTTCATCTGGCAGGGCAGTTCCCTCAGTAGGCTGCATATTGTCCATGGCATTGAGTCTGTGGCTGCTGTAGAAAACCCAGCCCTTTGCAAAGGGCAGTTGACTGTGTGATGAGCATAGTTCTAACCCAAATTCTTACACTTGGAGGCCAAGTGTAATCCACTCAGTTCAAATGGATAGATAATTTCCTGTCTAAAGCTTGCATTTCTGTGTTACAGATCAAAACTATTGCTACCAATAGCTGGGTGTAGGATTCCCTCATTTGGCACCTTTCATAATTCAGTAGGGGCAAAGTATCAAATAAATCCCAGACTGAAGACTTCTTTTAGTGGAAAGAAGCTATTGATTCTCATGAAACAAAAGAATTAAAATTTATTTTAACTCCAGAACAGAAGGAAGGATGGGAGTCAGGAAACATAGGGTCAAGAGGCATGGGAGCTTTCTTAAGGTTACAGAGAAAATTTGTGTTGGCAATCAAGAAGGACTCATTGGGAAGATGCCAAGACACAGGTAAAAAGCGACTCTCATGGTCATGAGGCATTGCATTTGCAAAGCAGAATGTGAGTTTTCTGAGACTGCCCTGTGCTGTTGCCAAAGGCCAGGTCCACTGCACTTGGAAGCAGATGCATGGGATAAAATTAGTATTCGCTTTCCTTGGAACCAGACACAAGTGCTCCAAAACAGCCCAGCCAACTGCGCCGTGTGGGTTACATGTTTTGTAACAGCAAAACCAGCCACAGCTTATGATGCATTCTGTGAGACAGCAAAGCATAAGTACATAAATGTCACCAAAGGGGCAGTGGCAGATGTGTGGTATAGGTGCACAAAGGTAGGATTGGGAAACATAAGCAAGTAAAGCTTCCAAGGCAGAGGCAGGAGGATCCAGAACAACCCTGCAGAAGAGGCAAGAAAGATGCCTGGCAAAAGCAGAGCACTTTCTGGATTCAAAAATAAAGTGAATTATGCCAGGACCAGAAGAGGTTCAGCCCTCTTTCTTTTCTGTTTGTGGCAGGAATGAAAAGTATGCAAACACTAATGATGAGCAGGGAAAAACGATGATGAAAAACACTTCCCACTTTGGGGCCCCCTTCCCTCGTGGAAGAGTCCTGGCCACCTCAACCTGCTGGTGGGACTACTGGGACTGCAGCCATCAGTGTTGACCATGTGGCTTCAGGTCCAAGATACTGAATGCCCCCAGACAATGAAGGCTTAGATTGCTAAGGACTGATTGTTTGAACACGTAGAGACAATGACTGATGACAGAATGAGGATTTCAGAATTGATGAGGTTGGAAGGGGCCTCTGGGGATTGTCTAGCCCAACCCCATGGCTCACAAAGGGCTCAGCTGTAGCAGGTTGTTCAGGAATGTAGCCATTAGAGTTTTGAATATTTTCAAGGGTGGAGACTCCGTAACCTCTCTGGGCAAACTGTTCTGTTGTCTGACCACCCTCACCATAAAAACAAAGCTGGTAAGTGGAAGTTCACTTCATACTCATTGCCTCTTCTCCACCCTCTGGGCAGACCATAGGCAACCACCTCATCAGGTTTTCACACGCATGGATCGCCTCTGCTGGACCCACTCCAGTATGTCCATGACTGTCTTGTACTTGGGAGCTCAGAAATGGGCACAGCACTCCAGATATGACAATAATTAAGAATTAACCACCAGCAGCGTGTATCAGTAATGAATGTCAACACAGCAGTGTGTTGTTTGGAAACCAGGCTGATCAATAGTCTTTTTTCACTCCCATATCGCAGTTCTCTAACCACTAGCTCCCTCTCTACCTCTATGGATATATGCTTTCAGTTGTGACAATACTTTAGCCTTTTGACAACACTCAAGCCTTTTGTGAGTGATGGTGTTATTATTGCTGGTACTTTACAAAAAGATAACCTGATGTGGAGTGGGGAGCCGGCCAAGGCAGCTCTGCCGGCTGGGGCAGGAGCAGGAGTCCAGCATCCAGTTCTTTTGGCTGCACCAGCATAGAACAAAGAGATTCAATACATGTACTACTCTGGATTTGATAAAATGACCCCAACTTGTACTGAGGTTATAAATGGCTTTTTTTTTTTTTTTTTTTTTTAGTTTCCAGGCCTGCAAGAGCTAACAGGCTGTGTTTGACTGTCAAAGAGCTCATTTTGCCTGCAGCACCGACCTTAATGCCAACCATTACCTCATCTAAATTCAGGGAATACATGTTCGTGACACTCCCCTCCCCTGCATCAATATCAAGGCTGATGATTCAAAGGAAAGAAAAAATACCAGGACGAAGAAGCAAGCTGTAAGGCAGGCAGAATAATCCTTCCAAATGCTTCTGTTCAGATGTTTGCAGGAGCAACCTGCTGAATTTGCTCCTATCTGTTCTGGTCTCAGACAGACATGGCACTCAAAAAGTGGAGCTCTGCCTGGCTTTGCAACTGCAGATCAAGCCCAGAGTGTGCCAAGTCTGACATGTGCTAGATGCAGTGCAAGGGAACGCTGCTGATGAGCTGCCCACGCTGCCTCCCTCCATCCCGTGCAGGCGAGCCAGGCTCCAAAGTTGGAAAGGGCCAGGCACCCTCTTGGAGCAACGCCGGGATAAAGAAACACAGCACTAAGGAAAGGGAATGCTTGGGGTTGGGATTTTTGTTTTTATTCTTTTTAAAGCAAACAGTGCTATTTATAAAATCACGGCCAAAATGATGCATCTGCTGCAGAGCCTCAGTTACCACAGGGCAGAGAAGCAAGACAACCACAGTCTTTTCTCCTTAATGCATTCCACCACTCTGGCTTCTCCTACAGTTGAGCAATCAGAGCAGCTAGAGTACGAAGGGGTTTGCTCGCTCATCAGCCATCATGCCTGCAAGAGCAGGAAAAGGCCTCCCAACAACAGGGGTATATATAGATACTTCCCTCAATCCTGGCCAAAAGGTCAAGAGAAAAAGGTCATCTAATACCCACACTGTTCATGCCAAATTATTCCAGCTACTCAGGACCCACGCTGGTCTTTCAAGCAGATTTTGAAAGTAAAAAACCCTCATTACCAGTCATAAAAAGACTGAAATCCTGATTGCCACAGTGCACTGGAGGTGGATTCTGCATCTGTGTTCAGGGTATTACCAAGGAAATTTAAAGTTTAGGCAAAGGTTCTCTGAGCTCTAGAAGCACCCTGTCTTTCCATGGCTCTCCCCTAGCCCAGACTGCAGTTGCCTGGAAAAGGGCCACTCAGCTCCACCTTCCCACAACACGATGGGAGGGAGGGAAACGCAATGCTTCAGTTATGAAAACCAAACACAACTTTGAACTCATTTCACAAATTTAGTAATCTGAGTTGACTGCTAAACATGGGGTTTTTTTGAAATGCAGAGCCTATCCTGATGCATCTGGCTCAGGAAGTCCCTGACCCGCTCTCTGCAGGGTGTGGGGAGGGATCGCCCTGTGCTTGCCCTGTTCCTGTGCTTATCTACCCACAGCTGATAGCAGTGCAACTGCCAGAGGACACCACCACAGAAGCCTGCAGACAGCCTCCCTACGGCTGCTCCTGCTGCCCAGGAGCTCTAATTGCACTTTGCACAGCAGTATGTGTGCTCTGAAAAAGATTGTACTTTCTGCGTCCCTTTTTTGTCATCTTCTGAGGAAAAACATAAATAAAATGCATGTTCTCGCTCTTCTCGAGGGTCCCATGTGGGCGCCTCCTGCCTGACTGAGCTCACAGCAGCTCTGAGCACCTGCCAAAAACTAGACCAACACTGGATTTCTCCCTTATCTCTACCAGTGAATGAGCCACATGGGAAGTGGCTCCTGATTTCTGAGGCTTAGGAAACAGACTAAAAAGAGTATCAGCATTAGTACACTTGCCTTTGAACAGAAAAAGAGCAAAGAGACATACCCTGCCCCTGCCACACATCGTCTGTAGGGAGGAAAGTCGAGGTGCTGTGCCAACAGCATCTGGAAGGACTGTCCTCAGATGATTTACTCTTCACGTTATCTGCATATAGCAAAGTGTCCTTTTTAAAAATTAAAACAAAAACAAAACAAAAAAACCCCCCCAAACCTAAAAGATAATCACATAGGTATATTCACATTATTAAAACCAATTAATCATGCCTCTATCTGCTCACTATGTCACAATGCCTAGATGTTATGTAATTTAAGCCACACATTAATCTATGCTGCTCATCGCAGTGGATTTATTAGCAAAGGCTGGACGAGGACACTACATGCATAAGTTATTAAAAACAACTCACTCAGGAGTGGCTCCACTAGCAATAGTAATAAAATGTTGGGGACCTAAGAAGGAAGCTATAGTTCCTGCAGAACAAAAGCCACATGCAGTGAATCCAGCTCCAACTCCCACCACCTTCAGTGAGAAGGTTTCTGCTCAAGCTAATAGAAATCCATAATTACTAAATTAATTGCTTCATGAAAGAGAGAGATGAGAGAGCTGCTGGGGGAAAAAGAAAAAATTTTTTTGATGATTACTTTCAGCAGCTAAAGTAACCAGTAGGATTCACATACCTCCCTGAATGACTCCCCTTAACCCCTTTCTAAGGCCTGTACATAACAGACCAGTGTTTTCTTCACATCTTTCATAAATCAGGGAGATTTTTTCACATCTCTGATCTTTCTTTTCTTCCTATCAGCTGAAGAACTCCCTGGTTTTGTTCAGTATCAGCTTGATTTTTTGCTGCATAGATGCAGATGTTAACAAATATTTCTCCCTGTTGATTACTTGTACATTAGGAACTGCTTCAATCCATTAATGCAGTGTTGGAAAACAGATGATTAAATATAGTATATATTATATTGATTGCCATGTCTGGCTTTAGATGCTAATTTCAGCATTCAGGCTAACACCACACACGCTGTTTTGTGCACAGATGTATCTATGCTTGCCTTTAGCAAAGATTCAGGACCAGACTTTGCATTCATGATCCAGTTGAACTTTCAGACAAATGTGAGTTTTTGGTAGGCAGGGAATGTATGACCCAGGAGCGCTCCAAGTCAATCAGTGAGAAGAACTGACAGTTACAGAGATGCAAAGTGAAAGCCAGAAAAGAGGATCAACTTAATGCAGAACCAGTAGATGTTCCATCCTTCTCAAAGCCACTCACGGAGAGGGTCAACCTGAAAATCCCTCACTGTGATGTATAGGAAGGTGCTGAATAGGCAGCATCTGACAGAGCTTTTCCAACCTGGGCATTCGCTCCCTCCCTCAATCTGAAATTCTCTGAATTTTTTGGTCATCACAGCACAACAGAAACCATCTGTGTGAGTAAACCCAACAAAAAGAATTTGCTGGGGAAGCAATATTTTTTTTTATTTATTCCAAGATAAGATACGAGTTTGGAAAGCACTCAATAAAAGGTTGTGATGTCACTCTCTAAAATACTGGTGTGCTGGATTGCAGATGCAAGCAAGCTCTGCAAGGGAGAGTGACTAATGAAATGTGGCTCCAGGGTAGAAGACCCATATGTGATCAGTGAGAGCCCTTTTAAGCCAAGCTTCTAAGAAAGTGATAGAAGAATTCAGATAAAAGTCCAAAGAGAGACCACTCACCTAAATCCCTGGACAGATCTGATAACGTCCCAAAGGTCACAGGACAGGATTTTACATCTGCAATATCCCATGTTCCTGCATTTAAAACGCAAACAAACAGTAACCCTAAACCTGATGTCATGTTCACAGCTGGTGGCAGCAGTTTCTATCTCGCTCTCCCAATCTCATTACAGGCCTTCTGTGTTCTCTCCATCCCAAGCCTGCATCCACTGCTGTTGCTGAACAAGAATCAAGCAAGGAGAAAACACCTTTATGGTGTCCAGCTCCATCACCATGCACACCTTCTCAGCCCTTCAACATGCATGTCACACCAGCATGGCCCTTCTCTGGACTTAAATTCCTCACTCATCTGAACTGATGTCCCCTTTATGCACTGGTGGCAGAAGTTGTCATCAAGTATCAGCTGGAATTTGGCCTTTTGAAAGCATTAGAGTAAAAATGGTACTAATGTCCTCCCCCTATTGACCCTATCAGCAGAGAAGACAACTCATGTGAGAGCAACCTAAGAGCATTTTCTGAATCACCGGAATACTGGATTACTGCTACTGAAGGTGAGTCATCATATGGCCTTATATACCAATCAGTCCAGCCATCACGCTTTGTTAATCAGAAAATGTAGTCAAAACCAAATGCTTTTTATTTAGGAATACCCTACCTCATAGTGCTTTGAAACATGTGGATATATACCCTGCAGTCTAACTCTGACCATGTAAGAACAACCTCGGACGGAAAGGCTTTGGTTCCAAGGGGCCAAACACGAAATACCTGTGGGTAGAAAACAACTTGCACCCTGCAGGTAGTCTACAACGCAAGAAATTCCTGCCATAAAGACCCCTCTTTTCACACTGCTGGGAAATAAATGACAGCTAGCAGGGTGCAAGGGGGGTGGACAACACTGTGTGTGCAGGATGAATGTCTGATGGAAACAGCAATTTGTGAAGCTTTCCCTTGGCAATGCTTGAATGCCCACACTCACCTACGTTGGAGAAAATATCCTCTTCTGACCGGGAGGGCACTGATTCTTCCCGTGTGGCTCCTGAGGCCTTCAGCGTGGCCCCACACTCTGCCTTGGCAAAGAGAGCACCTTTTCCACCACCACTGGTGTCCCCTGTGAGTGGCCACACCGCTCCCTTCTCATCCCAGTCAAAGGCTGGCTCAACCGCTGAGCTACCCAGGGATGCTCTGCTGGGGTCTTCTCGGGAATAAGCATTACATAATTATTTTTAATTACAAGGAAGAGTTTTTACTGAAGAAACAATAGAACAAAGCCTGTTCTAAACCCGTCAGAGGTAATGGCTATTTCCAACTGAAAGTATTTACAGATACGATTACAGTGAAGCAGAGTGCCTGTGATGGGACTCTGAGGCAGCAAATATGAAGGTCATGTGAGAAAAAAGGCACCAAAGAGGCCTTCCATGTCCCTTCCTGAGTGCAAGGGTGGTTCAAGGCCTCTAGAGTCCAGCTGGAGACCCAGAGCAGTGAAGGGAGGGAAAGAGAACAGCTGGACCTCCAAGGAACAAGAAAGCAAACATCTTGGATATTGCTAGTTCAAGGCTGCTAGAGAAATCAGCGCCAGGCATATGGATATTTTAAATAATGACAATTATCTCCAACATATTTTGCTTCAAAGGACTCCTAAAGCACTTTATGACTCCAGCTTTCAGAACAGCAAAGCATTTTCCTGGGTCTCCAGTGGAGAGGGGACCACTGCTGGCAACAACGCCACCTTCACTCACCTTAATGCTGATGCTGCTGCTTCTCTTCTGATAGGGAACAGCAACCCGCACTTAGCAGGGTTAGGCTTTCTTCCTAGAATACATCTCACTGCTCTGTAAATGCCCATACTAACATGATCACTTGGTTCAGCATCCTGGACAACCCAGGATCCAGGATCCCACCAAGGGCTTCCTTCAACTACAACTTGATCTACTGAGCGCCCTTTCCTGGGTCAGCAAAGCACTTAATGCCTGCATGACCTTAGGGTTAAACCATGCATGGTTAACCTTCTGCATGTGCAGCTGGTAACACCCATGCCAACAGGTCAGTTTACATGAAGAAAGAAATATGGAACCATCTACTTTGCTGGAAAGCAAGCAGAGACCTCAGCATCTTAATCCCTTAGAGACTCATCCAGGTATTTAACTGTTGATAATCCAAGAGTTAAAAATCCAAGCTCTTGATTTAATAATCAAAAAGTAGTCCTAAAATGTCTGTATATTTTCATATTAAAATTTGCTGTTCATTTTCCTTCAATTTTAGTAGAGCATCTGAGAGCACTTTAAGACAGTCTTATTGCAGACAGTGCACAAACTCACACACATATATCCAGCTGCAACTCCCAATTCCAAATTCCTATCTTAGCTGTATAAGCTATATTACTGTAATATATTAAATTTACAGGTTATTTTGATTATTTTATCACAATTAATGAAAACACTTTCAAATGCCTTAATTCCATGACCCGTTTCATATAGTGGTTATTACATATAGCATGATTAGTAGAAATGTATGTAGGTATAAGTGCATGGCAGACACCTTGAAATACCCAGAGGAAAAACATGGAATGAGCAGAAAGTGTTGTTTCATTTTACCTCATTAGGATAAGAGTATATCCCCCTGTCATAGTTCTTTACTCTGGGCAGGCCTGGACTAAAGAACCTGTTTGGAACTGAGCAAATTACATGGGTTTTTATACATCCATTATCAGAAAATTTCTTCTGCCGAGCCAGGCAAAAGTAAGTAACCCACACAACACCAATCCTTTAGTAGATCTCAGATCTAACAGACACCTGCTTTCAGTGTCCTGTGGGTAATGCTATGTGTTTTAATGAGAGCCTGGAGTAAAAGGCAAGCTCCCAGGTAAGAGCTCCCAAGGCTCTTTTCTAAAGTAAATAGCCTCAGTAAGTGCAAAGACTTTGCTGTCAAATGACAAATAGAGCAAACAGAAAGATGCTGGGAAGTGAGGAGGGGTGACAAGCCTGGCCAGATCAGGTGTGTGAACTGAGCCTGTACATTTACCTTTTTGTTTCAGCCTTTCCTTCCTTAAGTGTCTCTTTTCACGGCTGCTGATCTTGGTCTGCCAAACTCCTACAACAGAGAGCAAAGTTCATTTTCAAGCTAACAAAGAACTTCCTTTATTGGCTTTACTCCTTAGCCCAAGGTGAATAGCTATCTGATTGTTTCTGATGTTGACTGTAAAAGTGGTTGCAGGTCTCCTGCAACATCTCCCCTGTGTGCAGCCTTTGCTGCCTCTGCAGAAATGTGTTACATAAGAAATCCCCATCACAAACCTGTCTGTCATGTGTCCTGACCCACATAACTGCACATATTCTCCTGTCCTGTGTGTCAGCTGATGTGACACCCCTTTCCCTCAGGGGAGATGTCATAGCAGAGCATCAACCGCCTTGTATATTTGTCAGCAGGGAGAAATTAATGAAAATCTCAACTGTTAAATAAGGTTTCAATTTACTGGGTTTCTCTAGCCCTGAACATACTCTAAGACTTGTTCTGATGTGTGGACAGCCTCTACCACTCAGCTGGTTTCCACACACATTTGTTCACACCAGTGGGGCCACATTCTACCTCTGTCCACGCTCTCCATGACCCAAGAAGTCAGAGGAGGGACCTGCAGCACAAATGGTTAATGAAGAAAAAACAGAGTCCCTAGATTTGACCAAGACAAACACTTTCTTTTTCTGAAGCATCCACAAATAACACATGAAACAGTTCAGCTGGCTCATCCATTCAGAAAAACTACAGATCCATTTGAAGAAAGCCTCTACTGTGTCCCCTTTTCCCCCAGCAGCTTTGCAGGCCCTCTGACACCAGGCCCGAGGAAGGACTCCGGACCAACAGCAAGCAAGGGCTTCTTTTGCTCTCACCACCACACTAATCACATTATAATCTTTTAAGCCCAGGAAAGCTTAGAATTTGTTGTTTTCAATATTACCCTTGGTGGGGGAAGGCACAGAGGGGCTCATGGGATGCAATGTATTTTCCAATGAAATTCTAGCTGCCTGAGCCTTGCTGGCCTCTGCCAGATTTCTCTGTAGATCTGCTTGCAAACAAAGATCTTGGCTCTGCTCACTGGCATGCTAGAAATTGGCTGTATATTACCCCAGTGCCTTTACCAGCCTCAGTCACGGCACAACAATACACTGCCTGGGAAGACCACAGCTCCAGCTGCACAGGATCAGCATAGCAGGGGCCACAGGAGTAGAGGAAGAGCATGAAGACAGGACCTTGCTGCCCCATGGGCCTCTGATCACTTCAGAGATGCTTCTTCACCTGCAGATTTGCCACCCTTGTGAAGATGCTCAGGATCTGAGCAGCGTGGCAGGAAAGCACATGGCCCCTGTCCACGTTGTAAGAAGCAGGTGATAGAAACAACTCTCAAACTGGCAACTTTCTCCAATAGTGCAGAACACTGGAACAGTTGAGAAGACCTCCCTGTTGACATGTTTCATCCTGTGTTACTGTTTCGTAATATACATCAGGTAACAGAATAACCAAATCTTTTTTTACCTTCCTCTTCTTGCGGTTTGTCTTTTTCCACAGAAAGCAGATCTTTTGGCACCTCCTTGTCTGAGCACTGGATTTTCCTCTTCTTCTTGGGCTACAGTATACAGGAGATACACAGCAGAAAGATAAAACAGGTATTTGTTACATTTAATCATGAAGAAAAAGAGAGTCAGGGCAGTAGTTTTGAAAGGGAGACCACCCATGGTACTCAGAGAGAACAAGAGGTTGCTGGAATCCTTAAATGGGGGCAAAAGTCTTCCTGAGAAGATTTTATTGCAAACTCCAAACCACTAAATGCTATCACTTTGGGCCTACAAATCTTAATTTATCTGCTAGATTAGAAAGCTCACATTTTTATTCAGGTACCTGCTCTGTAGAAGATTTGCATTCTTCATTTCTAAGTCCTAATTTTCTGCCTATAAAAGAGAAAAGTCTGAAAGTATTTACCCCCTTCAAAAGCAAGAATGCTGAAATCAAGAATTAGGACCCTACCAATGCTTAAAAAAAAAAAAAAATCAAGAACACCAAAACCATGGAACAGCCTATTTTTAATGAAGGTATCTGTAGTTTACACTAATCTGAAAGGGCATGGGAGTAGCTGAGCCCATTTTCAGTTGAAACAGTAGAGCTGTTTCAACTCAAACTTAAGCCTTCCGTTTTGAATGTTGTAGTTTAAACACAGTGGTTCTTGACTTTTCCAAGATGGGAAACCCCTGCCAGAAACAGTTCCCTGGCCAGGCTCAGGGGCTGCTCCTCATTTAGAATCATAGAATCACTGAAAGGCTTAGGAGGGACCTTAAAGATCATCCAGTTTCCACTGCCCTACCATGGCAGGGACACCTTTCACTAGACCAAATTGCTCAAAGCTCCATCCAGCCTGGCCTTGAACACATCCACAACTTCTCTGGGCAACTTGGAAGTTGGAACTTGGAAGTGTCTTGGCACTGACCCTTTCCCCCACACCAGTACGACTGCTCAATGCCCAAGATAAAACCCTTAAACAGATCCAAGGACACGTATCCTGTCAGAGCTGGAAATGGAATACAGGAGATCCCAGCACACACTTGGGCTTGGATGATGAGACCATCCCACTTATGGTGACAGTGACAATCACTACAGTGTGACTGTGCCAGAAAATTACATGGTCTTATATTCCTAAGTCATCCCTTAAGTGCACCAAAACCAGGAAGAAAAAATTACCTTAAAAAAGGGAACATTCTTAAAACAACTGTCTCTTCAAAGACAACATATAAACTCTAAAACTCTTGCTGGTACCTTGAGGAGCTTTTTCTCTCTGATGTTGACTGATGTGATAACTTGGCCATTTACTGGGACCTAGAAGATGGACAGTAAAAAAATGTATTATGGAATATATACATGCATGTGTTTGTATGTTTAAATATACATGTAAATACAATTACTTCAAAACCTTCCTATAAAACTTATAATACTCTGAAAGACACAGCTAAATAACCTGCTGTACAAATCTGGGCTAGAATTTCTGGCCTTGTTCTAATTGGAGTAATTTATTCCAAATTAATTAGTGTTAGCTAAGCCTTTATGAATGTAAATCCAGAAACTCCACACAGATTTATTCCAAAGCAGACATATTTGTGGTTTATCCTAAGATTTGTCTAGGATCAAAGTTGTTTTTCAAATAGGGTAAGCCTGTCTTAAAACAACAGCATAGACAGGAGAACTCTTATTTCAATTCTTGTTTACTGGTTGGGGTGGACCTTATCAAATCTATCTGACCAGCTAAAAGAATGGCTTTCATCCTACCTAGACCCTGTAAAGTAAACAATGAAAGTTTAAGGACTTTTCAAATTATGGTTTGATTAATGTCTCAGCTGTCTCAGAATTCCCTGGCAATGGCCAGCCTCCAGATACAGAGATGGGAGAGTGTAAATCTGCAGCTGACACAGCAAGGGCTGTGCCAAAAAGGGCCACTGTACACTATGCAGAGCCAGCAGCATCCAAGACAAGGCAGAACCTCCTTCCACTTGTGGCTGCTCACCCTTCTCATAAGTCATCTCTGTCCATGAGACACTGTGGCAGTGATTAGTTACCAGCAAATAAAATCCCCTGGGTGACTGCCCATGCCTGTCCCTGTCAAGCTCAGTGGGGCAGCAGTCCTTCAGACTGTTAGTGCTCATCTCTTTGGTATTTTGGGGATTTCAGAGCTATTTTTCACAAGTCTCAGAAAGGTCTAGTTTGAAGTGCAAGTTAAAGACAGCATGACAGGCACCTGCATGCTGGCAAGTGCTTTGTCCCTGGAGGTGCTTGCTTGGAATTCCAGACCAGTTACAAGCCCGTGGTGGACAGGGACCCAGCAGGCTGGTGTTCATCTGATGTACCACAATTAATAGGAGGGAAAGCTCCAGAATTGTGGAGTTTGCACACAGACAATACTGATTCTAGGTCTTCCAGTAAAATATCACAGTAACAGGAGACAAAACCCCTGCCTGTTATATCAGTAATTAATTCCACCAGCTTCATATTATAAACTTAAGCCAAAGTGGTCCACATCTTTTCCATCTCCCTTAGCTGTCAATTACAAACAATATTATTGTTACAATTATATTGTTCTGAACATTCACTAGCAAAATAATTACTTCTGTGTTAAAATCCATTACATTTTGTAATAGCTAGCAAGGCCATTTTGGATTTTCCCACGGGCAGTCATCTCTCTTCTAAGACTCTCAGGTTCATTTACTAGAGGCACTCCATAAACCCCACCACAAAAGAAACCATTTTCCATCTCCTGCTCTGTTCAAGGAAAAAATCCCACTCTACCTGCAGCAGGAAGGGAAGTAGCCTCTCACATATGATGTGGGACATAAAATACAAAACCAGGAGTATTTGCTGAAAATTTGAACCATGTGGAAATGGAAAAACCTGAGCTTACACTATTCCTTGTTTCTCAGCATATGCTTCTGTCCACTTTAATGTGTGAAAATACAAATAAGATCATGTCTTAGTGAAGAACAATTCCTATGCAAAATGGAATATGGGGGGAGGTGACTTTCCACTATATGACAGAGGACTTCAGGAAAGCTGAATTTTATGTGATAAATACAAGAAGGCATTACTGGGGGAAGCCACACAACATGTAAGTGCAATATTCCTTCCTAGTGTCATCAAACCCTGATGATTTCCCGGTTCTCATAATGAAATCTAAAGGCTTTGTAAATGGACCTCCCAAACGAAGGCACTTTGAGCAAGACTGCCACCGTGGGCACAGAAACAGCAGTGGCAACTTAGGAGCAAGGAGGATGCTCTCTTGCCTTCTTTCAGACACATACAGAGGATAAGAGACATCCCACCTCCTGTTAGCCTCTCTTTACGTCAAGATGCTTCTGCAAGTATAAGAGACTACAGGCAAAGACAAGGAGATGTCAAGATTAAGGACATGCAACTGCCTTCCTGCCCTAGGCTGCCCTAACGGAGCACAGCCCAAGGCTGTACAGAGCCCTGACGTAGGCAATGAGAACTCCAGAGGGAAAATGTTGAGTGCAACAGAGGATTAAGGACGATGGAAACTATATTGACTCTGACAGACTTGTCTCAGCTGGGGCAGGATCACGTTCCTAGTCTTTCTCTCCGTATAAATGACAGCAAGCAAGAAGCTGGAAAAATTGCAGCACTTTGTTTTAGCTCTTTGCCAACCTGACTGTTTTTATACGGGTAAAACCTGTATGCTTTTACCAGACAAGCACAACATTTACTACTTAAATGTTATTTCATCTGCTAGACAAACATCCCCCTCTCTCTCCATTACTGACTAAGAGGTTAAAAATATACTGTTGACAGTCATTTACTATATTCCAGGGGTCTTCATGGTGACTGACTGGCTGCTCAGCCCTAAGTACCCACCTGGGACTCTTGAACCTTGTTGCATCCTTCCTAATGATCACCTTAGTGCAAAACAATATCACACTTGACCACTGACTGATGC
Source organism: Lepidothrix coronata (assembly GCF_001604755.1). Lineage (NCBI taxonomy): Eukaryota > Metazoa > Chordata > Aves > Passeriformes > Pipridae > Lepidothrix > Lepidothrix coronata. The sequence continues at coordinate 21,583 of NW_016690219.1, forward strand.
TCTCACCAAACAGCCCACCGCGGTGATGGTCTTCTTTCAAACCTGAAATATTTGTTGCTTCTTCACCGTCCTTCAGTATAGCAGCATATATAATATATATAATAGCAGTAATTCCCTTCCTTTCCTCACCAAGAATTTTTACTGAGTTCTACTTCCTTTCAGTGGAAAGGTATTATGTTAGCCTGACCTTTTGTATCAAATCCTGCCTTTATCCAACCCCTTTTCAGGCAGTAAGCTGGCTGTGTGGCTGAGGAACCCCACCCTACCCTATTCTTCCCTTTCGAAGCCCTCAGGGTAAGGGATTAGTCATGCCTCTTTATCATGCCGTTTGGCCATTCTGAAAAGGAAAAGGGAATTTTCATTATTTTATTGCATTTAACCTAATGGAATCATTAAAGAGAAATGAATATTGTCAGGGTAAATTTTTTCTCAATGAAAAACGTAGTTTTGTACAGGGAAAACACATCTAAACCCACCACATAAAGTGACTTTATAAAGTCATCAATGCAATTCCAAATACATTAAATATATGCAGAGAAGCAGAATCGGGACTTTTAGTGGAATAAGACTTAGCATATTAATTTCTACTCACATTCTGTGGAACAATAGGAAGATTATTTTTAGTTCATGGCCATTTGCTTCGTGACCCAGTGGAACAGGATTTCCCCCACACCCCCTGCCTTTTTCCCCTTTTTATGTAACCTAAGTTTATATTTCTGATGATTGCTCTGAAACTAGCAATTTCTGATTGATTCTTTTGAGCTAGTGTTTAATTTATTTTATGCTGTTAATATAGTTCTACATAAAGCCTCAAAGAAAGGAGGCAAAGTGACAGGTCTTCAAATGTTACAAAATACTGAGTTTAATCATTAGTATATAAACTGTGTATTTGAAGCCATAAAGCTGTACCCCTAGAGACTTACCTTTATGCATTTCAATAATTTTGTGAGACTAGTCAGTTTTGTAAAACCCAACAGGTTTGTAAGTGTCTATCAGATCAGGCAGCCTGCTTTCACATCTCAGTGCCACCAACTGGTTACAGGATTAATTAAAAATTGTGTTCAGGTTCGCTTCAGGTTCGCTAACTGCCCTTTGTCCCTCTTGGGGAAAGTGCTTAAAATTGCCTTCCTTAGGAAGGCATGGAAAGGTTTGCCCAGTAGAGGGATACTAGGACAAAATAAACTCAGCCTATGAAACCCAAGGGGAGCTATTATATGCTTCACACACTGGAAATCAGGGAATTCATTTAAGAACATGAATAAAATTCAGAAAATTGTTTTCAGCTACCACTTTCAGAAAACTCAAATTAAGTGGGTTGGACACTGGAAATGAAAGGAAGCAAGACTACCCCATTCTGGCAGGGGGTCTGTGAACACAAAACCATTTCCAGATTTAAGAAATACTTCAATTAAATTGTTTCTTAGTGTTCATTTCCAGTGCAAAAACCATTTTATTTTTTTCACTTTATATTACAACACAAAATAAATGTGGTGGATTTAGGCTAAAAGGCAATACTGGTATGACAAAAGTAACACCAAAATGCACCAAATTGAAAAAATAAGGGAAGGGGGAGGAGAAAAGAACAAAAGGAAAGGAATTTCTAACCAGGGCACTACATAACCTTCCTTAAATACTCTGTGTTATACTGAACAAGGTATCACTACACTCTCAGATTTCTCAGTAGATGTTCAACAAGAACTTCATCACCCTCAGCACCCTCTGGAAGATCTGGTCTTTACTCCCTACTCTCCACGCTATGAGTTGGATATTTGCAGCACCGCTTGCACTCCGGTTTGCTCTCTGCAGATGGGTTCTTGTCTCCTGTGCACAGAGTGGGGGCTCAGCCACAGGGTGAGCAAACCCAAGTGCTGCTGTGGCCAGACAGCAGCTCGTATTGCTCCATCCGCAGACAATGAGCAACCCGCATGACAAATGTGTTGGGAAATGAAGCAGCACTGGCTCTCATTAATTCTGATCCAGATTTTCATAAATGGAAGCAGACATCCTGGCCAGTCTGGCTTTGTCACATGGTCTTGTGCTGATGATGGACTTCACTCTGGGAGTCTTATTCCCTGTATCAGTGGGAACCAGGTGGATGGGAAAGGACGAGACTGCATTTGTCAGAGGAGAAAGGATGGGGTTTAGGCAGAGGCAAAGGCCACCAGAGAGACAGGAAAGTATCAGATTCAAAGAAAATTACTCATTCAATCCTAACAACTAGAGAAAGGGTAACACAATGCCAATTTCTGCTAAGGTGACAATGAGAAGCCAAAAATTCCCCATATTTGGTTCATTAGCAAAGGAAACTGAGGGCTCTTCATGAATGGCAGAGGAACATAAAGGAGCTTCTTTGTGGCATGGCTTTTCACAACACTGCACAGATATACCTGCAAAGGGGAGGGAAAAGAGAGCAGGATCTTGGTTTGTGATAAATACTGTAATTACTATTAGTAATAATATTAATAATAAGCTTATTATTAATAGCTATTATTTGTATGTGTTAATGGAATGTTTTCCCTGAAAAAATCACCTCAGACAAATGTGTTCTGAGTAGGAAAGAAGAGTCTGTTGGAAGGTAAAATTACATGGGAAACATACACAATGAATAGACAGAATTATATGAGAAATACACACCAGGAATACCTGAAATTTCCCCCTTCGCTTAAGGCCCCTCACTTAGAAAAGAAAGAGGTAGGGCTCCCATCAAATGGATGCTCCAAGAACCACATGGAAAATCAGTGCAGAAAACCTGTTCCTCTGCACATATTCCCAGGGATGAAGTTGCCCATAGGAACCCCTTGAGCACAAACACAGGTTGATAACAAGAAGTGAGGACCAGAACTGCAGCTGTAGCCATTCATATCCATAAGTAATTTCAAGAGAAAACTTAGGGAAGCAGCCCTAGGATGATGCTGCCTACATTACGTATCCTCCTGCTGGCCAGCCTTCCCAGGACACACAAGAAGCCATACACAGCAGCCATAAACACATGGAGCTGACGGGTACCTGCCTCTGTTCAGCTGCTCTTATCATCTGGGGAAAGAAAGAAACCTGTGTGAGTGGATTAAAACCACTGTTGAGAAGAGGAATGAAGAAACCAATTTCTTGGGATCTGCTATTCTGATTAATTAGAGCACCATCCCAACAAGGGATAAAGGCTCCATTTTAAGGAGGCAATTACCAAACTCCAACACTTTTCAGGATACTTTCAAAATTAATTCTCATCCAAGAGAGCTGTATAAAAATAATTGTGCAACTGTGTTGCTTTGGCATGAAGAAAGGTAATTAATCTTTTACCTGAAGAGGTAAAAGAAAAGATATGTCTGCAAAACCTCTGGAGCTGAGGGGATGGATCTTTAGTTCTGGTACAGTTAAGCAATCTCTGCAAGAAGCATCTCCACTTCATAAAGACACTTCTGAAAAGCAGAAAGCTTTTTTTTTTTAATGTATCAGATAATAAATATTTTTAGAAGTTGTCTACATTTTTTAGAAGTCACTACATTTGTAAAAAAAAGTTCTTATTTAGAACTGACCAATTTGCAGAACAACCCAAAAACTTTGAATAAACACAAACCCCAACACTCAACAGCAATCCCATCCAGATCAGTTGGCCTCCAGCAAGTCTTGCTAGAAATTTCCTGAAAGAAATGAGGGAAAAGGCTATCCTGAAAAAGACTAGACGCCCTCCAGCATAATTTCCAGAAGGTTTTGTGTGTATGTGTGTGTGACGACAGCCAGAATGTAACTTGTTATGTGTGATGCATAATGAGATCACATTCAAAATGTTCTTGTATGATCGTGTGAAGACCATGCATCCATTTGAACAAAGTGGGGGACGAACAGATTGAGAGTAGCCTGAGGCAGAAGGACTTGCAGGTGCTGGTGGATAAGAGACTGGACATGAGCTGGCAACATGTGCTTGGCAGCCCAGAAAGCCAACTGTGTCCTGGCTGCATCCAAAGTAGTGTGGGCAGCAGGTTGAGGGACAGGATGCTGCCCCTCTACTCTGCTCTGGTGAGACCCCACCTCAAGTACTGCATCCAGCCCTGGGGTCCCCAGCACAGGAAGGACACTGACCTGCTGGAGCAAGCCCAGAGGAGGCCACCAAGTTGATGAGGGATGGAGCACCTCTGCTATGAGGAAAGGCTGAGGGAATTGGGATTGTTCAGCCTGGAAAAGAGAAGGCTTCAGGGTGACTCTCCTGCTTCCAGCCGGGACAGGGCTAATTTTTTGCAGTACCAGGAGGTGGCATGGCCAGGACAAGAAGATTATTTTACACCACCTCACCGTCATTGCTGGGACAGGGGAAAGGGACTCTCTTCTAGGGAGAATGGGTTCCTTCTGGTCAAGTAAGGGTGGCAGAGGGAGCCATCCAGTATTGTCTATTGTCAGGGTTTTTTCTTTGTCTTTTCTTGGACCCTGTCATTTAGTATCCTTGCTGTTACTGTTAGTTTTCTTATCTCATTGCTGTTTCCAGTAAATTGTTCTTATCTCAATCTGTGATCTTTGCCTTTTGCCAGCTCCAATTCTCCTCTCCATCCTGCCACTGCAGGGAAGGAGAGGGGGAGGGGGAAAGCAGGGGAGCACGAGAGACCAACAGGTGGTTTGGTGAGTCTTGGTGGGGACACTGAATTGGGGAGTATGATTCCTTAACCACAACAGTGACCTAACTGAGGCCTCCCAGTACCTGAAGGGAACTTACAGGAAAGATGGGGCAAGAGCATGTAGTGAAAGGACAAGAGGGAATGGGTTCAAATTGAAGGAGGGTTTAGATTAGATATTAGGAAAAAATTATTTACTGTAAGCATGGTGAGGCACTGGCACAAGTTGCCCAGAGAAGCTGTGGCTTCTCAATCGCTGGAAGTGTTCAAGGCTGGGTTGGATGGGGCTCTGAGCAACCTGGTCTAGTGGAAGGTGTCCCTGCCCATGGCAGGGGTTTGGAACTAGATGATCTTCAAGACCCCCTTCCAAAACAGACCATTCTATGATCCTGTGAGAGTTTGTTCAATAGACTTATCTCACATGGGCTGTGGAAGCCACTTAGTCGGGGTCTAACAGTGCACAGCCTGCTCTGGGACTAGTCATCCCTCCAGGCTCTTACTCTGCCATACTTGAAGTTAGCAGGTAATGAGATGAAAGGCATGAATGCTGCCTGCCAGCAGCACTGGCACTGGGAGACACCAACACAGTCATGAACTGTTGTATTTTAGTGACTTGGACCTGGGAGGGGTTTAGATGGAGGTGGCTGGGCAGACTGGGCTGTGGCTCAGAGCTGTACAGGAGAGGAACCCTGCAGAAAGCTGAAGGCACCTTCAGCTCCTGGGAAGGTGCTGGCTGCCTAATGGGGAGTAGGGGCACACAGAGGGAAGAAGATCAGTCCTACATCAGACAACTGCAGCTGTGTAAGAGCAGATTCCGTGGGAAGGCAGTCTCACAGCCCACCCATGGGGAAGTGACAGGGAATCATTGGCAAACTTGCATCCCAAATTGAAAAAATAATTAACCACCTAGCTGCTTTTAATTAAGATCTTCACTTATTCACCACTCCAGGATATGCAGATGTTTGGCTGCTGGGATGTATCAACACACCTGAGCACTGGAGGCAATTGTCTCTTGGCTTCATACCTCAGCAGGCAGCAGAGAGGGGCTCCCATCCTGTAAGACATGCATACCCCAGCTTATGGTATTGGCCATGTCTATGGATGGGAGACTTTCTTATCAATAATACCTCTGATACTGCCTTGGTGGAGATTTTCATATGCAAATTTCAGCATATCAAAGGTGTTTTGCTGTTCTGGCATCCTTGCATCAGCTAAGTGCCAAAGCAGCATGCAGCGTTTTACACTTATGTAAGGAGATAAAGTTTTTGCCTCAAGGATATGATGTTCCAAAGACAGAGATAACATGATGGGAAATGACAAGAAGCAGTGGAGAAGGGGGGATGGGGAAAAGAAAACAAAAGAGACAAATAGAGAAGAGAAAGGGCAGGGTACTGTCGTGGGAGGACAAGCCTCTGTTTTTCATTTCAGCATGTATGATGTTTTCCCTGGGTTATCTCTCTCTAGGATCTTTGAAGTTATTTTTCTTGATCATCCTCGTCTCATCCTTCACCTCCTCAGGACCATGTTTTCTGTACTCTGCATAATAGTCAGTGAGTCTCATACAGAGGATGATGCTACTCTCTGCAAATGCAACTGTTAGAATCTGGCCCCTCAAGAGTAAGAATCGCTCAGTGCAGGAAAAGATGAGATTAATGGCAGAAACTGCAGATGACTATAAACAAATTCATCCCTTCAGTTTATACCTCCTCTTCTTTCGTTTCTGTTACTCAGGCCTGTGAGATGCAGCACCTCTGATTAGAAGATATCTATCTAAATCAATGTCTTCAGCTTGAACTAATAACCCTGTCATCACCACAGCACCTGGCCTGTCTCTGACACCTTTCTGTTCATGAGAGACAAACACGCTTATTTTATAGCACACTTAAAAAAAATTCCCGAAAATTCATTTTGTTTGTCTTTCTCAGAAATGAGACCAGGTGGGTGTCCCCCCTTTCTGCCCTGCACTGCCTGCAATAATTGGTGGCTCTGGAAAATTTTCATTTGTTCTGCAGCCAAATCAAGTTATCTAGTATTGATAATTATAAAGCTTTAATAAAATTGTTGCTGAAATTCCTCTTCACACCTTGACATGGGCAGTTCTGTCTGGATTGCTTTTTGATTTAATTGTTCTTTACTAATTCAGGGATACCTGTGTTGTCAGGCCAATATTCTGCCCTCAGTGATGAAAGAAAAAAATGCTCTAAAATGAAATAGTCTATTAAAATATAGTCAACTAAAAGTTACAACTCCCAGAACAAAATAATAAAACCCTGAAAACTAGTGCTTTGATGGAAAGCCTGACATATTTCTGTTCATGAGGAACAAAACCACTTATTTTATAGCGCAGTTAAAAAAAAAATCCCTGCAAATTCATTTTGTTTGTCTTTATCAGAAACGAGACCTAGGAGGTAATAGTAACAGATTAAAATGTTCAGAAAAGCTTGATGTATTATTTTTAAATACATGTGTATGTTTGGTATGTTCCCCTGAGAGCTGCACTTTACATATTACAGTGCCTCAATGAAATTGTTTTCTGTAATTTAGAGCAGGATTTTCTGCCACAGACAGCTTACAGCATGTCAGAGTGACACAGTCATGACAATGTCATACGGAAACTTCAGCACTGTGCATCAAATCAAGCTCACAGCCTGTATTCAACAGGGTGGCATGGTCATCAGCTCAGAGCCACTACCACGTATCAGTGCAATAACAACAAGGCTTTGATTTGGAGTATATTATTAGCCCATTGTATTAACACCACAGTGCCAATACTATTCTCGCATACTCCTTCTTTATACGATGGACATTAACTGGAGCTTTTTTAATTCCCTTCAAAAAGGATGAATCCCATCTGTTGTTATGCTCTTAGACAAAGCGGCAAATGAAAGGCCAGCGCCAGAAATCCCCAGCCAGGTGCTCGGGCAACCTGTCATCTGGATGGTACCACGGGGCTCAGCTCGGGGCTCAGCACGGGGAATGCTCATCCCCTCACCGCTATATCACACAGAGAGTTCGGGAGGGTGCCGATGTAGGCGGGATTGGATGAGATGGGATGAGATGGGAGGGCTGCAGCCCTGTGGGGCCAGGAGCAGAGGGTGCAGACCGGGCTGTCTGCAGGGCTGTTCTCTGCACGGTGAAAAGGTGCTGGGGAGGAAAGAGGGAAGGATGATCGTCCCGTCCCGGGAGGGCGGGCCAGGCGCGACCCCCCCCCACTAACCTTACCTGCGCCGTGCGCCTTTGTTCCTCCGGCTGCCGCGACGGCAGCGCCCCGGCCGCCCGGCCGCCGGCCCCCGCGAGGGCATCCTCCCCCTCCTCCTCCTCCTCCTCCTCCTCCTCCTCTTCCTCCTCCTCTTGCTCCTGCGCCTCCCCGGCGGCGCGGCGGCGGGGGGGTCCCGGCGCGGCCCGGCGGCCCCGCAGTCCCCGCAGGACCAGGACCATCAGCGCGGCCGCGGCGGCCGCCAGGACCAGCGCCGGCCAGAGCAGCGCCAGCAGCCGCCCCGGCAGCTCCCCCGCGCCCAGCGCCAGCCGCGCCGCCGGCCCCAGCATGGCCGCGCCGCGCCCCGCACCGGGATGCTCCGCTCCGCTCCCAAAGTTGGTGCCGGAGCCGCGCTCTCCGCCGCCCGGAGCGGCACCAGTGCGGCTGCGGAGCCGCGCGGGCGGGGGGGACCGGCCGGCCGGGGCGGGGGATGCGGGGGGAGCCGGGGGGCGCGGACACGTCGGTGCTTACGGGAGCCTCGTCGCCAAGGGCTCGGCCGGGGGGGCGGGTGCGCGGTGCGGGAGGGCGGGAATGGGACTCCCCGGGCGCGTGTGAGGCTGGTCTGGGGGCAGGAAGGGGTTAATGCATCGAATAGATCTTCCCTATGGAAGTGGTACATGATGAAAGAAGAACGCGATGCGGTTCGAAGCAGCAGAGCTGCGGGCATCGGCAGTGGTTTGAGAGCAGATGTTTGACCGAGAATCGGCGTGTGCAGGGATGCTCGCAAGTGATGCTTTTCTGCAAATTTCCCCCAGTCTAGACAGAAGAGTTTTTAGAGATGTACTTGAGTTGTCAGGCACCGTGACAAACAAGTCGTTATCGAGCACCATCGCTGTGATGATGACAAGCACTGCCATGTAACGCAGCGCGTGATGCGCTCTCATCTCGGGCTGATCCTCAGGGAAATAGCAGTTTACCGCCGCCAGCAGAACGCTGAGCAGAGCGCCTGGAGCCACATCTTTGCTGCGCCCGGATAGGAAATTTCTCCACCCACCTGATGAATAAGTGCAGGTGGTGCTCTCAGAAAGTCTTTTTTTCAAAGTCACCGAGCTTCAGTGGCAAGTTGAGTTTTATCTTGGTTGATCTAGGGGGCCAACCTCCAAGCAATAAATAAGCAGTGAATAGCAGTGAACTGGAGTGAGCCCCTCATTCAGAAGTGTGTCTCAGTATGTTTGTGACTCACACCTGTCACAAGCTCAGTGACATTCACTAGGGGCTATTACTACAAAATAAGATAGTAAATAAAGTTTATTTAACTAGAACAGCATAAAAAGTTATGTTTGTAGTAAACCCAGCACAGAAAAGGGGCTGGTAGGGGAATGGCTTTCATCTGTCAAGGCTTTATTTCACCCAGCAGGGACTGCTCTCTCCTGAGCATGGATCCAAGTGCTGGAGCTCAAGCTCAAACACACGCCCATGGAAAAGATAGCAAAGTGGAAGGCTCATTATCCACCCTTCCATTGGATTACCAACTCTTCAGGGATGAAAGATTTATTATTCCCATGTCCTGGGCCTAATTCCAATACATCCTAAACAAGTCTTGGTCTTGAAAGCATCATAAGGTGTTAAAGCGCTCTAGAAATTTCCAGACAAAATACAGGAGAATTGTCAATGAAATGATGTGCTGAATGACTTTATGGGGAGAAGAAGGTTTTGGGAGGGAGGGAGAAACGCTTAATACGCAGAAGAGATCTGTGGGGATACAGTGGTACTTCAAACACTGTTGTTGGGGTGGGAAGCTTCTATTTAAACATAGATCCCACAAGTTATCATTTTCTGTGTCTCCTACTGCCTATCTTCTAAAATTCAGCACTGACTAATCTTGTGGTCTGAAACCTCAGGAATTTGAGTGGTTTTGTACCTAAGCCCTGATACTGATTTCTTATGAGAATATGTTTATCTTGTATCCATCTGGAACCCTGAGCTGGTAACTGCAGATGTCAGAGACAAGGGGACTTCTCCTGAAGTTAAAAGTGGCAATTTGCTGATTAGTTTAGATACTTGTCTTTTATTTTTTTCCCCTGTCTTTATTTCTCTGTTCGTAAAAGAAAGGTAAGTATCTTCAGGTCTGAGCGGTTAAAAAGTGTACAATCTATGCCTCAGATCACAAATAAATCCACTACTTTCAACTCATCTAAATTAAGTTGCTGTTCTTTTCCTGGGGAAACATAAGCTGAAAGACATTTCAGGAGTCAGCATTGCTTAATTGACTATGAGATTACTGCTTTGCAACATTCCTTTCTATTTCTTTTTTTCTTCAATAAAGGCAATTAGTGTGGCTGGCCTCTAATGGCATTTATTTTCAAAGATAAGCATCATCATATTAGACTTTTTTTCCTAGTATTATTACAGTCTTATTAAGTAGCATATCACACCATTGTTCTATGAAAATAGCACAAATTATTGTCGTGTAATGTTCTATGGAAAGCCTGAAATTTTACTGCAAGCCTGAGAAAATACTTTTCTATTTATGTGTGACATGAACTAATTGCAAATTTCGGATAGGAAGTTGTTCTCCATTCAGACTTAGACAGAAAATCCAATAATCAGGAGCTGGAATCACATATTTTTTGTAGATCAAAATGTGGTGGATGTTCACAAAATAATGCAGCTGCTAATGCCTGTTGAGTCCTGTTCAAACCTGTCTGCTTCTGCATGCACAGTTAGTCTTTCGGGGTGCTGAAATGATGAAAGTAGGCTTTGTCAAGTTTTCTGGAGAAAAATTCAGTCTTATTAATGTTTAAATATTTCACTAAAGCTGTTTGATTTTGACAAAACCATATGGCAACAGAAAAAAAAAAAAAACACAGCAAAACTTGGTTTGGACAGTTTTCTAGCTGAAATTAAAGCATAGTTTTTATTTCCATTTTCTATTGAATTGTTAAAAAATGAAATTTTCTAAAACAAGCAAGGAATGAAATGATTATTTTATTAACATTTCACAGAAATTATAATGTTGTGACCTGATGTATTAGCACTAGACTTAAGGATTCACCCAGAGAAGCCAAGAGAAATGCCCTACTCTGACGCTGCTCGTGTTTAATCAACAGCAACAGAAGTGACAGAAAAATTAGTGTTTTCAAACAAGTCAGAGATAGAGAGGGGAAGCTTTTAAACTGCCCCAGCAAAAACACCTTTTGAGAGGCACTGAGGGGAACACTTGGCAGTATTTAATACACTTCAATCCTTTAACCAGGAATTCAGCAAGCTGTATATAAAAGAAGGCAGGTGGGGTTTTGTTCCTAACAGCTGTTCAGAAAGCCTCGAATAAGGGCAGAGAACGAGCTGTGTGTCTTCCCTTCGGGAAGCCGTTGGTGCCGACCAGGTCGTTCAGAACAGACCCTTCTCATGAAGTCACAAGGCTTTGCTTTACTCTCTCTCAGACTATGGGGATTTGGGGCAACTGCATAGAAAACAGTGGGAATTTGCACCGGTTTAAGCGACACAGAGCAGGTCTCCTTTCGATAGCCAGTTGCTTAGCCCGGAGATGGGAGACTTTCCCTGTGAGCCCTGTGCCGACGCGGGCAGGAAGATGTTTGGACAACGCGGGCAGGAGGATATTTGGACGTGGCCGAGATCAAAGCTTAGATCTCTGTTTCAGTCATTTCTGGGCAATGAAACACTGAGCGAGGAGGTGTCCCCCAGCTGGCTCCTGTCGTGGGGCCCTTGCCGGCTGCGACCCTCCTGCTCTGCTGGAAGGAAACTCGTTTACAGGCTGAGATGGTCTCACAACCCACTCGCTTAAGGTCTTGCAGGGACATTTGCACCAAATCCTGAGGATCGTCTGCTGATGTGCAGGAAGTGTATTGATTACAAATTTGTGTAATTCACAAACTTTTCCCATTTTCCCTCCTATCTGAAGCCCTGATGCACTAGCATGGACGTGCACAAAGCTGATCAACTACTGAGCTTGCTTAGCCTGTCAATGAGGAAACTGAAGAAGGTGCTTGCTGCATGCCTGGCAGTAGCGTGACAATAACTAGTAATGAGAGAGGAGTGCTCCATCTGTTCAGACTATTCAGCTCTTTTGCACGGCTGCCCACGTGGCCAGGTATTTGCCATTAAATAAGATGATTAATTCCTTGACAAGTTGGTATCTGGCCTAGCAGTCCAGCATTTCCTTTCAGCATCTGTGGCTGCTTTGAGGAATGCAGCTTTATAGAATTTTACTAATTATCTAATAGCTTTTCAACCTCTTGTTTCAGTACAGGGAACTGCTGTTAATTAATTGCAGATCCTCGACATACCATTCTTAACTGATTCCCCTAGTAAATATGTTTAACACTTGCCTTGGTTTCCTGTACATGATTCATTCGGTTGGTAAGTGATCCATCTTTGTTTGCTGTCAAAGTCTTTGAGTTGGAAGAGGACTTTAATCATGTTACTTGGCTTTCCTGAATAGAGAGAAGAAATGGAGTCAAAAAAAGCACGCAATGGTAACGCAGTCAAAGAAAAACCATGGCCTGGGTTTCTTTCACCAACAAAAAAGTTGTGTAAGCTTCAATTTCCCTTTCATTTTCATAAAGAACATACTGGAAACATCTATTCAGCCAAAGACATGAAATTAAAACAAAGAAACAAAAACATCTTGAAAGGAGGAAAGGAGGCACTTTCCCAGCTTATGCATTAATTAAGACCAGTCAAAGAAAACAGCTTCAAAGGAAGGAGGAAGCCAGTGGTAAGCACGGCTGCAACTGCTTTTAATGGGCTATAGCAATGACATGCATGGCAGGCAGAGCCAGAGCAGACATTAATGCAGCACTGTCAGTTCAAAGGGGACAGAAAAAGTTTGAGGCAAAACTGAAGTTACTGAATAGTAAAATTGTTTCACTAGCAGATTTGTCAGCAACACTATGGGACAAAGGAACTTGTTTAGCAGAACACAATCATCTCGAGAACATAAACACTGCTGGTTTAAAGATAAAATCAAAGGCCTTGAGAGCAAAGCAGAAGACATAAAAGTATGTATAGTTGGCTTTCCTGAAGGCGAAGAGGTTTGCATCCCTGTCAAACCATTCAGAAAGGAGCTGTTAAGCGCCCCAGGTCACTCTTGCACTCTTTAGCACCCACTCTTCCCCTGGGTGGAAGCCTGTGCAAAGCTGCATGAATATACAGCAGCATTTTTAGGTTTTCTGCACATCTCATCAGCAGTGGTGTTTTGGGAGTCTGGCAGGAAAATTTATTCCCCTCCACCCCACAAAAGAAAAAGCTGAGTACAACCTACAACATACTATCATAAATATTTTATACAGTTTAAAAAATGGATTTGTTTAGCAGCAGAAGACAGGGCTTTATTATATTCTTTACATGCATATTTGTTCTCAGTGCTGTTCGGTCTGTGTCTTGGATCCAGCTGTCTGGAAAAACAGCTGGTAGTTTGTCGTCTCTTTTGACAAGCAGTTCAAGCTCTTGCTTTAAAAACTTCCTAGGTCCCTTCATCAGCGATCAGCAGCATGTGTGCATTTTTACAGGAACATGATGTCTACAAGGAAGTCTCCTAAAATCAAGATAAGTGTCTCTCCTTGCTTTATTCCAAACTGGCACACAATACAGTGAACATGGAGTAAATGAGTGATGACACACAATTTATTGCTATCAAGAACAGCATTCAGAGAGATGCAGCTGACACACTGGAGGGAAGCGATCATTACCCTCAGGGAGGTTTTAGTGTCAAAAATGTATGAATATGCATCCGCTGGTAAAAGTGTGGCTTACACTGTAGTGTTCTGGCAGTATCATATTCTTGTGCTATCTGGGTATCCAAGGCCACAGTTTTTCTCTAGATGTGCTCACATAACCTCTGCATCTGAAGAGGATCTTCCACTTTGACCTGGAGACATGAAGGCCTGAAAAATGTACCACATCCACCACATCCTCCATGGTTTCTTCTCATGTTTAGTCATCCTCCATGGAAAAAACCTACATCTTGTTGCTAACTTAATGTTATCTAGCGGATTCCCACCACTGCTTTCTGTGACTTGCTCTGACAGAGATATCCTTGTAGCTGCTGTGTTCCTCCTGAGAAAGAGCTTCAGTGTCACAAGTATGTTACCTCTTAAACTCACTTCTGATAAAGATATTAAGACCCTATTTCTCACCAAAAGGCATTTCCGCCAGGTCTCTTGCTATTTTTCTCGTGCTCCTATTTTGAACATGCCCTTGACATCCTTCTTCTGTGTTGCCATATGGAGAGGTAATATTCAGCCTCTGTAACCTATTCACTTGTTCCTAGACACACAGTGTAGGATCATGTTAGCTCTCTTTTCCTCACTAACATATCAGAGGCACCAGTGGAGCTGGTTGCTCATGTTTTTCTTCCTTCCTACCCAGTTTACTAATTTCAACTAAAAATATTTATATATATATATATATGAACATTAGAGGAAATGACATCTACAAACCAACAGAACTTGTTGGTTGCCAGCAGTTGACTGCCCTGTATTTGATTCGTTCCTCTGCAAAGGAGAAATAATGTTTCTACAACACTTAGTCTCTCTTGTCAGCTCAGACTAGTCTCATCACAGTTTTGAGAAGAAGTTTAGTCTTTTTGTGATCCACAGGGAATATGGAGGACTTGCAGGTAGATTTTTTTGAAGATATTGAAGAGATTTATAGTTGTTGCATAGTCTCGATGGCCTTGGTCAGTGTGACAACATTAGCAGGCAAAACCCTGACGTATCAGTGCTTCTTTCAGACAGTCTGTCCCATCATATCTATGCAACAGGTTTGATCAGTGGTTTAAAATTTGTTTCTGCACTCTTTGCAGTATCACTTTCTTTAAATTCCTGAGAATAAAAGTAGCTTATGGAGGCTATATTTACATGGTGTTCTGTAGATACATGGCTGTTTGTTCTGCTCACTTCTGTATATCTGCAGGTGGTTGCTGAGATCTGGTTTGTGTTCAGTTGTTTTCACATTGGAGGCAGAGAAATTGTGAGTCTGATTGTAAAAGACCACAGCAAAGTACCCAGAGCTGGCCTGTCACTGGAGCTCGTGCTCTAGAGGGGTGGCCAGGAAAGCTGGGGCAAATCATCTCAGCATGGGGAGTCAGATCTGAGACTTATGGGGCTGCTGACCCACAGGTGTAACCTGGTCATAGATGATTCATTGCTTTGTCTTCTCTTCCTTAAGGTCTACTTAAATCCATGTCTCCTTATACCTGAAGCAGATAATCCATCTTCGGCACTGATGTTGAGACAAGCCTCAAAATTTCAGACATTGCAGACTACTGTGGTCTCCTGGACCCACAGAAATGAGTGCCCAGATCCTTAGAGTGAACCCTGTATGCTCAGGGAGCTTGCTGGCCTTTGCATAAAACAAAACACAACCCTGGTTCCTTCAAGGGAGGTGACACAGCAAAGGGCTGAGCCTCCTCCATGGCTGGCAGTTACCTGAGATATGAGTGCTGACACAAAGGTTTGCTCTACTGAGAGCCCTGTCCTGTGAGCAGCCAGGCTGAAGGACTGGAGTAATCACAAAGAAGCTTCTGGATCTGGCTCTTTAGAGGAAATCTCTATTAATAACTAAGTCCTAAGGTTTTTCGAACTGCTGTTTTGTCTAGATCCCAGGCTTGTGTCCATGAGTTGTGCCCCAAGGATCCATCTAGTCAGGATTTGTTGGGATTATTGCTCCTCCGCTCACCCTGCACAAAAGAATACAGCTGCTTGGGATAAACCCAACAATTACTGTCTCCTTCCACAACCCAGGGAGCCAATATTTCACCATAAGGCATGTGACAATTAAATAAATGACAGCAATGGTTTCCCATTTTATAATTGCCATGGCAACTATATTGTAACTTTGACTGATAACATCTCTTTCTGGGGTTGTCTGTCTTAAAACATGGCATAATTTAGCACTCTGAGCCATCCCACCAACCTGCCAGCCACACAATACAGCAACACGTTGTTGCAGCAGTGCTACTGCAGACTCCCGTGCAGAGGGTTACTTTTACTTGATCCTCCACATTTCTTCACAAATAATGCAGCATTTCAGAAGGGAGGGCTGCGTTTGGTAGGCTTTTTTAGAAGGGAGTATCTTGTAATCTTCTGACAGTCTATAGAGAGTGTTTGTTTAAGCCAAGTTCAAGTCCTTTCACTGTTCCCTGCACCCCAGGTTCCATTCATGTAACATTTTTCTAAATTTAGTGTATTGAGCTTATATTCACTGTAAGAGGCATCTCCAGAGATGAGATGTCCTTTTTCTTAGCCTTCAATAACTGTGCTGCCTGCAGCTTACTCTGGTCTTTAAATACCATGCAAAACATGCTATTCAAACATGCAAACCAGGAAAATGAAATCTATTTACCCAGCGTGGATCAGAGGCAGTCCTATTTTTAAATCTAACTGAGGAATGTGGGAAGCAAAGTGTCTCAGGAGGAAATCCAGGCTGGAAATGGTAGGCAGTCATGGCAAGGCTGACTTTTTGTCTGAGTCGTGCTGCTGCTGTGCTGAGTTGTGCTGGCCTCAGGACAGGCAGAAGAGGCAGGACAGGGGCAGGTGGCTCCATGCCCAAGTCCACCTGCCAGGTCTGTCCAGCATTGGCTGAACTCCAAGGCCTCTCTCCAGAAGGAGCTCTTACTGAAGCTCTCATGGTCAAAAAGTCACAGCTACTTCTGCCTCCTGCTTTCAGCCCTCCTGTTTCATTTACAGTCCTGCTGCTGGTTCAAGGCCTGCTCTGAAACCTCCTTAAGTTGGGAAACTGGGTAAGGTCTTCAGCATCACCTCATGTCTTAATAGCTCTTCTCTGATTAGCCTCAGGCTACAGGCAGCTTTGGAGGAAGGCAACTCCCATCGAAAAAGGGGGATGGTATGTCCTGTGGGAAAAACTCAAATCCTGTAAGGAAATGTTGGCCATCATTATGTCAAGGGTGTCTGCTGACACTTTATTATGTTTCTATCTGAAAATGAATCACAAGCAAGTTCTAAGATGATTAAATGAGGCGAAGGAGAGACAGCAATGTTAGCCACATTTTCAGTCTGCAAGAAGGGATTTTTTTGTTTGTGTTCCTGATATTTTCCATTTAACTTCTCAAGTAGAAAACATAACCTTCGGTTTACGTGCCCCTTGAGGGCCGTGTTCACTTCCTGGCTCTGCTGGGTAACACTGGCCAAGCCATTTCAGCTCAGGAGCTAATGGCTTTGCTTTCACATCCTTCATCTGCTTGTCTCCTCAGATCAGCATTCCTCAAACTCCACCAGCCCATGGTCTGCAAAAGGCAGCACCACCCTTTGCTCTCTCTGTGAGCCTTGGTTTTAATTTCTGAATGTCCTGTGCCTGTGAGTAACATTGGAGTAGGTTCCATGGCCTGTGGACTAGTGTGGCCAGCAGGGTCAGCTAGTGTGGCCAGTGGGGTGGGCTAGAATGGCCAGCAGGGTCACGTTTCAGTGCAGGAGCTCCTGATGGTAGGCTGGACACCTAGAGTCTTGAGGACACATACCTGGAGGAGCACTGGTGTCATGCCCACTGTGAGTATTAATGATGCTTATTGATCTGGGAGTTCTTCATTATGTAGAGAGAAAAACGAGACTTAAAAACTACCAAAGTCCTGAAGCAGAAAAGGATTCAAGGTGTATGTCTCTTGGTATTTCTAATTAGCTTGTTTAAACAGCTTCTTGCATGGTGTGCTGTCCGATCTGGGTTTGATCCCTAGGCATATACATCCCCCTCATTATGCAGTCTAGATGCCAAAGATGCCAGGTCTTACAGCTCTCAGTAACAAAATCCTATTAACTAACTGCTCACATAATTCTCTCTCTAAAATGTAAGACATTTCCTTTCCTAATAGTGTTGGTAGATAAGCATGTTAGTGATGTGAGGCAGTCAGATGTAATTATAACAGGAATCTGCAATGGGATTAAGAAGTTCCAGGTCAGTTGTGTCTCTCAAAAAATGTCTCTCAAAAAATGAGCCCTTGGAGAGCTCATCCATATACCATCCACCTGATTTCCTGAGCTGCCATAGACAGGCATGGAGCACAGTGTGCCTGTTCTGCAGTGACTGCCAGGAAGATGCCCTGTGTTGAAATTTGAAAACTGAAAATACCTCAGGGAATATTTCTCTGGCCAGTCCTTCCTGGTAGACTTTTGAGCTCAGAAATGCTCCTGCAGAGGATGTGGATTGCCCTTCTGAGGAATCTGACTACCCAATGCACTCATTTTCAGTTTCCCACTTTCATGTTATCAGATAGGAGATATTTGTGGTTAAGAGTGTAATCCAGTTTCAATAACAAAATAATATCTCTATTGTTCAGTCTAGTTTTTAATAGCTCTGTGATCCCGCAAGCCTATAAACAATGGGAACTAAAGTATAATATAATGCTGAGAAGCTGAAATTGCCCATTCCCCAGTTGCTTGTGCACCTTCTCTGCTCATGGAACTGAAGAGCAGAAGGGAGGTTCAATTTTCTGTTAAAATTTAATATTGCAGAATATGATTCTGCATCCTCTGTGTGTCATATCACCTTTGATACTTCTGAGCAAGAGAGACAAAGGAAAGCCCTTTCATGTCCATGCCAAAGCAGAGCCCTTCAAAACAGGGAAATAAATGATCCTGGGACGGTTGAAGCCTCCAATGGGGATGGCGAACAGTCTCTCTACAATGTGTGTCCCTCACATGGGACAAGTCACAGTCATGTGTGGCCAAGCTGTCAGAGTTGACTACTGCAGACTGTGCAGACCCAGGGAAATCTGCAATTCCAACAGCAGATGGCACAGTCCTAAAACTAAAATCAGCCTTCGAGAGGAACTAGTGCCTGGGCCACGAATCTGAATGCTCCTGAAAGGGGATCCTGTGGAGTGAGTCTGTTGATTTGTCAGACTAAGCAAACTGGTTTTGAAAATAGTGTATTTTCTCTCTAGGGGAGAAAGAAATTGCATATATGGGACAATGTGGTAGCAGTGGAGTTTAGTTTAAGACTCCTAAGTACAGCTGACAGCTTAAGTGTAATTATAAGGTTTTTTTGCATCCATGCCTCATAAATTACTCTTTTAGTCATCTTTGTATGATGTAGAAACCATTTACAGTGGTCATAGGTACAAAGACATTTTATTTACTAGAAGGAAAGTGAAACTTCAGATTGATTTAATTGGATAGTAATGTCTTTGCTTTTATGCAGGCATAATCCTTTTGTGTTTCTTAAACATCATCCAGAATCTTACCAAATTAGACACAAAAAATGTGTTCTGTTACGTTTGGAATTTTATGAACTAAGTGAGATTTGGGTGTACCAACAAAGCCACAAAGCCCCCAGCCCTGCACATATTGACTAGGCCTGGCACTTTGTTTCTATTAGAAGTGAGCATTTGGATGGACAAATACACTTAGTTTGGCACTTCTTCTGCAGACTTACAGAATAAAACCTAGAGATCTTCCTGCAGTAGGCAGTATGGTAATCCTGGATGTATAACTCAGGAAAACCATTTCATGATGTTTAAGGAATTAAGAAACTAATCTATCCTTTTGATGCACTAAGGAATTGCTACAAGAATTGTCTAGTGGTTAGAGCAGGAAATTGTGAGTCAAGACGTCTGTTCCCCCCTTTGTCAGTGAATCATTTCCTCTTCTTCGAGTCCCACAAAACACCCAGACAGAACCTGTCCCCAGAAATAAACTCTTTACCAGATTTGGTCCCCATGTAGTTCCCAGG
Source organism: Lepidothrix coronata (assembly GCF_001604755.1). NCBI lineage: Eukaryota > Metazoa > Chordata > Aves > Passeriformes > Pipridae > Lepidothrix > Lepidothrix coronata. The sequence goes on from NW_016690219.1 coordinate 41,086, forward strand.
CTGCTGCTTGCAGTAGAAGCTCT
>NW_016690219.1:41118-166932 GCF_001604755.1 Lepidothrix coronata
AAAGTCCTAGATGTCAAAATACAAAGATATGTTGTGGTCCTGTACATGAATTTTCCCTCATCGGGCTGCACAGAGCCCAGAGCTCTGTTATCAGCTGCCCTGTGAGACCACATAGAAGCAGCAATCTCAGCACAGTCCTCATCTTACTAGATGTCAAAATGCAGAGAAAAAGACTTTTCCAGTGCTAAGAAGAACGTAGTTTGTATTAATAACATCTAGGGACTGGACTATCCACCATTGTTAAGGATCTAGTGACTTTCTTGCAGTTAGAAAGAGCCTGCTGTATTCAGAGAGAGATTCAACCCACAAATTTTAAGTTTTTTCCTTGGAATAGGATGAATTGCTTTCTGGAGCTGTCTACTCTTCACAGAAGGAAATGCCAGGCAATTTTACTCCTAACTTACTGTCCCAATTCAGTGCTTAAATGGACATCCTTGACTCCTGCCACAGGTGACAGACCACATTAATAAGATATTCTTCCTAATTAGATATTAGGAAGAAATTCTTTACTGGGAGGGTGGTGAGGCACAGGAACAAGTTGCCCAGAGAATCTGTGGTTGCCCCATCCCTGAAAGTGTTGAAGGCCAGGTTGGATGGGACTCTTGAGCAACCTGGTCTAGTGGAAGGTGTCCCTGTCCAAGGCAGGTGGTTGGAACTAGATGGTCTTTAAGGTCCATTCCACCACAAACCATTCTGTGATTCTATGATTAAGTATCAGCTCACAAAGTTTTGCAGAAGTGTATTTGCCTCTGTATTGTATTTCAACAGCTATGGTTGAAGCTGCTCTTTTCTCAGTTGCTACACATTCCCCGCCTCCCACCACTGCACACAGAGCACTGCTGCTGCTCTTCTGTTCAGTGGTGTTTGCCCACAAACCAGCATCTTCCCAGAGGCAGCCTGAGGCAGCAGCAGAAAAACAGCGCAATGCTTTTCTGCCAAACACGCCCATCAGTCATCCTCTCTCACTGCTAATCAAGCAAACAAAAATATGTGCTCTCAGAGATAACAAGGTTTGCAGTTGTTTCCCACATGGATTCCAGGCATTCCCATATTTGCAGTAATTCCCAGAAGTTTACATCCCAGTTGACTATGCAGGGAGAGCAGTGGTCTTCAATGTTCAGAGAAACACAAGATCTGAGCCAAATAACTCTGTAGAAATGTCTCAAATATTTGAGATTCCTCCTTCAAAAATATCTGTCTGGCATAAGAGGAGATTAACCTCACCTAGCTGCATCTTTCTAAAAGTTAGGCTGGTGAGCAGGAACCATCAGTAACTGTTGGAGGCAGGGGAGCAATTTCAGAAAATGAAAGCATAAAAGAAATAATGCCTAAAACAAGGGAAATACAGTGGCCTATTCTGTTCTTCCTCTGTTTGTCTTAAAAACAATTATAGCTGTAACTTGCTCAGGGAGAAAATAATTTTCAGCTTCCTTTCTCTGTTAAAATTCAGTTTGCATTTTCCTGATACCTTCAAATTGGTATGCTTTTTTCTGCTCATTCGTCATCAGAGGCTATTGGTGGATGCAGGTTCAGGTGTACCTGGATTATAGATGTTTGCACCTGATCTACCTATTGTGAGCTATTCTTGCAAATACTTCTACTGAATGGTATTTCTCATTCTGAGGTAGAGTAGGCCTAATGAATAGCACCCCAGAAATACTTATTTCTCCCTGTTAATAATGGGCAGAGCCTGGAGTCACTAGCTCTGGTGTAGACATCTGCACTGCAAATGTCTAAAATTAGGTAGGATAAATCTCATGCAATGAGCTTGGTACTTTAAGCCCCTGTTCAACAAAGCACTTACTGACAGTCTAAAATGAAGCCTGAGCTTTAATGCTTTGCTGAGCTAAAGCTTCAGTTACTTACTGAATGAGAAGACAATCATGGGGTTCATAGCAGTTAGGCTTGCACAAGGCTTATGTTGGATTTCCACCATGCAGCCCTAAATATCAGTCTACTCTCCTACAAAAAACACTTTTCATCCTTCAGTTTCCTCCTCCAAACACATTTATTTCCAACCCCTCCCAGCACTCCCTCTCCCTAGCTGAGTCACCCACTCAGTGTAACCTAAAACAGGGGCAGGCGACCCAGGGGCACTGCAGACTGTCGGGACCCACAGCCCTGTGCCACTGCCTCTCACTGCTCCTTAGCCCTTGGGGTTTTTTTCCTTCAGTGTTTAGCATCAAATTCTTCACCACCCAGCCGAGAATTTTGCTCAAGAGTTGCAGGGCCAAATAAATACCTGGTGGTGGGATGAGTGAGCTTCGTGTAATTTGGAGCTTGGTTTGTAACCACTGGGTGTAAGTGGCTGGAGCTGGAAGTCCGACCTTGTCAGGTGTGTTGGCACCAAAAAACTCCACTCTCGCAGGGTGCAGGTCCAAGCACAGGTGTTGGTACCCACGTTGTGATGTTGGCCTGGGTCACTGTGCCATCCATAGTGGAACCTGGGCTCATCCAGCCCCAAAACACCCTCCACATCCTGTCACCCTCTCCTGGCTACCAGGAAAACTTAGATATGGGAATAAACCTTGAAGTTATGTTAATTCGTAGAATTGTAAAATCACTTAGGGTGGAAAAGACCTCTAAGATCATTGAGTCCAACCATTAATCAGCACTGCCAAGGCTCTCACTGTCTCTGAGCACCACATCTACATGTCTTTCTTTTAAATATCTCCATGAGTGGTGGCTCATTTAATTTTATATCCACCTTGCACCTTTAAGGCAGGGATCTAATTATCACTTATATGTAGAAATCAGTTATTACAGTCATCTCCTGAGCTTGGCCAAGGCTTTTGGGTGCAAATAATAAATAATGGTAGTGATTTATTATTGTTGTGCTAATGCTGTAAAGATGTTAGAGGAGATGTCAAAATTGAATTGACATGCTTTGTTTATATGTGCCATCACTGCTACATGAGAAACATAGAAATTAAATTACTAAACTGAGATCAGCCACTAGAATGAATTGCTGCAACCCTGAGGATTTGCAGAGCACAGACTAAGTGCAAATTGATAACTCTAAAAATACAGGGACACCGACGTGAAACTCTTTTTTCCCCTGTTACCACAATTTAGGCTGTGTATTCCCTGCTGGTTAATAAAATTAACAGAGACACAATCCCAAGTATTGAGCAGTACTGATATTGATAATCACAGACACTTGGATTCACAGAAGTAGTTAACTACCTAATAAAGCAAATAAGTAAATTAAACCCAAAGGTAGCAACACAAATGTAGCTGAGAATTCAGTTAAGTCCAGTGACTGTCGCTGTTAAGGGCACAGTGACTATGTTAAGGGGCAAGGTAGACTGGGGTCAGCATTACTTGAAATAATCATAATTTTTCTGGGCTAAAGTACATTATGTTTCTTCTCATAACTCTCAAGAACTGAATTCCATTTCCTCATGTCGAGTGGTTATGCCATGTTTACAAATGCAAGTATGACTCATTATCAGATGCATTTTCACTTGTTTTTCTTCTGGTATTTCCTATAAAATGAATGGTTGCAGATGTCCATGCAAAAAAAAATTCAAATCGTTGTGTCTTTCACCCCATTAGCAGTGAACAGCTTTGGAAGACAATGAGACATACTTAAGTTTCTGGTTTTCCCTCTTTATGACATATTTATAATTTTTAAATGTGAAATGCTTCAAATTAATTATTGTGTCAAGTTTTTATGATCAGATTTTTATACATTTAGCAATAAATATTGTATTTTTGCTTTTTTCTGCCTCTTATTTGCAAGAAACAATGTCAGTATTCCCAGTTAACTTCAGGCTGGATAACAGATGCATGTGTGTTATAACTTCCTGACATGCTTTTTGATAAACATAAATAATACTTCTGGAATTTTTTAAGGTGTGAGAACCTTTCTAGTGGAAGTAAAAACGCTGTTACATGATTGCTGAGAAATGTTTATTTAATCCCTTTGACAAGTTGTCAGGAAAAAATGAATGAGTAAGATTTTTGTTAGCTTTTCTCTTTCATTATATCATGTATGAATTAAAAAACTCTGTAAAATAAGCTGTACAGGTAGGTGTAATTTTCCATTACTCCAAAAGCAGTATCAAGGACAAATTTGCCTGAAGTTCTTATTTCTGACTGTCAAGTGCTCAAAATGTAATGAGTAAATAATTAAAAGGTACTAGCAGTGCAAAAAAAGTATAAATTCAACAAAAATAATTAAACTCCTTCCTTGCATAACACACAAGGTTTCACAATTCTCCAGCATTTCTCTTTTATATAGGACAACAACTGAGTCGGATACTTCAACACATTTTGTTACAAGCTCACTTGGTGCATGGCCCCTGTTTGCTTTCCAACCATGGTCATAAAATGATTTACATCCAATTAAAGCTCTCAGGCTGTGAGTTAGATATTCATTACACACCCCTGCTGACTGTGTACAGCAAAATTGCATAACATCTTTGTAAATCTTATTTGAATGAATGAGCCGTTGAATTAAAAAGTGAAGTAAAGCTTAGTCCTGCCCTTTCATATGTTGTATTGCAGCAAGCACTTTCCAGAATTAGCAGGTGGGAAGAAGAGCCTCTGCTTTCCCCACAACACCCATGGAAGGAACAACTGAGCATTCATACTCTGACTCACTGGTTATTATACAAGCAAGGCACCAGTTAAAGAGTCGGAGTTTAGGTAGTTTATATTTCAGCCCTTATTCCCTTGGCATTTATTTTGGTTTTGTAATATTTATTTGTAAAATCTAAAGATACAACCATATGCATGGCACCACCTTGGCCCTATAAACATAGGGGAAACCTATTTTTTTGTTGTTGTGAATTTATGGCGTGTGCATTGGCTGTGAAACTGGAGTTCCCACATGTGTTGGTGCACCATGCTGCCGTTGAAAACCAGCATGCCTGATGCTGAGGTAGTGTAAAACATTTTGTCTTGACGATATTGTAGAGGCAGGAGTGAGCTTTTAATAAATTAACCTTGCCTCTTCATGCTAGTCTAGCTTGTAAGGCCCAGTAAATTGCCTGCAGAGTGCTGTACCACATCGCTGCATTACATAAAATTGCGTCTCTGGCATCTCTCAGTACATTTCCAAGGCAAGTAAAAGTAATGCTCGCTGACCTGCCTTTGGGTGTGAGCTGTGCTGAAAGCACTTGCAGCTGTTGACAATGAACCCTCAAAAACCTGTCCCACTCGAAAACCCATCCCTAGCTTTTCACAAGAACAAACACCACAGATAAGGGCAGCGATTTCAGCTTGCCATCCTCTGACTCTGCAGGAGTGGCAAAATCGCCGTAATCCAGCTGATATTACTCACAATAATGTAACTAATATCCAGCTCAAGAAATTAAACATGCATTTACCTAGAAGTAGCTCACTAAAAGTAGTTCATTAGTGTTTTTTTCTCTTTCTTGGACAGTAAGAGCTTCAGACCTGGAGGATAATTTTTTCCTGCTTCCCTCAGAAATTAGTTGCCGAGAGCCTGTACCACTGCCTGAGATAATTCCTCTGCCACCTCTTTCTCTGTCTGCAGCCTGGTAGATGCCAGAGGACTGGGAAGTGCATGTGTGCTTGCTGACAGTGTTCCTGTTCATAAACTGCTCCTATACCTTGGCCAGGCATTAGGTGGGAAAGCAGTTTTGCAGTGGAGTTCACCCCCGTGGGACACAGGTCACAGCCCAGCAAGAAATCTGACTAGAAAATTGATTACTTGTTTCACCACAGGAGAAAACCACTATTTTTAGAGATGAAAAAGTAATATGAGTGAGGGAGAAGCCCTTCACCTACTCCAGCATAACCAAATGATAACAATCCTTATTCCAGGTGTGGTGAGAGAACGTGGAAGCTTTTAAAATGTGGTTTTACAAACAGCCCTTTTTTTTTCGGGGGAAAAAAAAAAAGAAAGCCAAAAAAAACCTCAATAAACCCAAACATAAAAAACCCATCAAAAACAAAGCATCTTTAGAAAGACTTAATCTACTTATAGCTCTTGGTCGAGTTTGGCCAAAAATATTGACCCTCAAAATGGAGGCATATTTTTTGAAAATGTTACTTTGGTATTCCTTTCTGGCATTTGCCAAACAAAAATTTTCACTTTCCACTGCAGGAAGATATCTTGAATTTTAAAATTATCTCACATTTACGAAACAAAGCCTTTTAAGGGTTAAGTTTTATCTCTCCGAGAGACATGTTGGTTTGGATCAAAAATATCTCAGATGGTAACAAAAGTATTTCTCTCCTCCAAAAACCCCAAACTTCTGTTTCTTTGTTCAACCCAAGGCAAAATTTCCCCTTTAGCTGTTAGTGCAATCTCTGCCTAAACAGGAAATGTTGTTTTTATGCTCAGATCTAGATGCTAGAGGAAAGGTCGAGTCCCTATTCTCATGTCCAGCTATTTGTAGAGAGGATATTTGAACTCTGGTCTAGGCAAAGGTCCCTGACATTGACCTGTTAGTTACCTTTGTGCAACAATTTTCTCCTGTGTTAAACAAAAAATCACTCCCTTTTCCCTCCCTCCAAAGCAGATACACATATTCTAGCAAATAATTTTGGTTCATATTAATCAGAATTTTCAGATAGAGGTTTCTCTAGGAAATGTTTAACCCTCTCTAGTTACCAGGGGACTTGTGGGCTGATTTATTTTCCTTTCACATTTCACCAGCGGGGAAATAAATGATCAACAGGGGTGATAAATTAGGAAATTGTTCCCCAAAAAGCAGTCTTGCTGAGGCAGGTAGGGATTCATGGCACCTAGACCCCATGGGAAGGGGACAGAAGGACAGTCTCTGCCTGTCTGTCCTCAGCAATCAGGACTAGCAGGGAGCAGGATTACTTAAAGCCCCTATCATTTTTAAAAAGCTTGATTTAATAGGTATCCCCATGGGAGCATATTCCAGAGGCAAAACAAGGTGGGAGTTAGGGAGGCCGTGAAGCAATAACACATTATATTTCTTATAGATTTTGAGAAGCAGTGGGAGATGCAGAAGACAACCTGGGTAGAAGTTAAACCATTTATGGCAAAACACTTTCATAATTAAAAGGAGGAATTAATTGCCTTACAGTCAGAAAGGCCTTCACTTGTTTTCCTCCTCTGTATGTAAGAAAGAGAAATTAGGGAATGAGACTCTGAGAAAGAAATGGTGAAAATGCTAATTTTATTTTGCTGTGTTGTTACTAACTTTAAGCCATGCAGATCCAGTGCACAAAAGTGAGATCATCACCACCATTTACAGAAAGGAGAGAGGTAGGATTTGCCCAGGGTGGTTCTTCTGGTGATGGAGAAGCAGATTTCAGTGAGATTTATTTATGAAGACATTCCATTGTAAGAGGAGCCCAAACTGCTAGATTGATATTGCAAAATCCCGAAATCACTTCTCCACCTTAGAGAGGGAGGGAGGGAGGAAATGAGGGAAAGTGGGGAGTTTGTGGTTTGGTTGCTGGGGTTTTTTAAAATATTCTCTTTGATATAATACAAGTGAATTCTTGGGTGCTTTGCCCTTTCCTATAAAGTAAGGATGAATAAAGATCAGCTGTATGTGCTACAGAGGATGGATGATGGAAAAACAAAGATAAGTCATCCTTTAATTTGTACCTAAGCACAAAATGGCTGATGCCTGCCCAGCCATGGGGAGGGCTGCTCAAAAATCATACACAAATTTTATCAGGGCCAAGCTATGCATGTGGCGGCAGACTGATTTTTTTCTTAATTTTTTTTTTTTTTTTAATGTGAATCAATGCTCTTCCACAGGGAAAGTCTCCATTTCATCTCACAACTCTTGGCTGTTGGCTGTGAGAAACTTGGCGCTGTCACTCCATCCTGATGCCCCTGGGGCTGCCAGCATGTCCCCAGCCTGAGATGGCCCCACCCACCACCGGGTGGTGAGGGCTGTTTGTTCTTCTCCTCCTCATCCCACATTGTCCTTGGCTCCACTCAGGTATTTCTCTTCTCCAGTGAAACACCACTGGTTGTTTCCTTGCTCCAAGGAATGTGGACATACGTGAGGTGCCTGCAGGGCATGAAGCCCAATGCATTTCTTGCTGCAAGAGGGTGTGGGAAATATCAAGTATTTCACATTTTCCTTGATTACTGTATCTCCATGAATCACATACTTGGGAGCAAGGCAGCCTGGCCCAAGGACCCTGGGACACTAGTGTTCGCAGGGTCCTGCTGCCAGCTTGGTCTGCCGTGACTTTCACCTCCCAGCATCTCTCACACTCCCTTATCATTCCCAACAGTGCCATGTCTCCTCTCCCGGGCTGAACCAGCACCACTGCCAATAATCCAGCTGCAACTTCAACTGAGTCAGACCAACCTGAACTTTGTACCATGTCACTCACACCTGCCACCCACAGCGCTCCAGCTTCACACCTCCACGCGGAGGAAACATGCTGGAAGCTTCAATGCCTGTGGCCCATTTTTCAAAAATTTGAGTTCTGTGAAGAACTGATTTAACCCCGTACACACTACTTTGTATACGTGGTGGAGGGGAGATGACTCAAAGGGAATTTCTGTAACACATAATAAGAGGGAGAATACATCCTGGGACCCGGTAGGAAGGCTTTACAGAAATGTGAAAATAGCACTTGGCAAACTTGAACCAAATGCAATTCATTCCTGATATGAGGACCTTCAAGGCTAATATCAGTGCTAAAGCATGCTGAGGGTGGAAAGAAGGATTTCCAGGCTCTTTTGGATGTCACTAACACTGGTGCCATTGTGGCTGTCCAGAGAGGTGTCCTGGTTTGCAGCCCCATGGACACAGAGTGTGCCAGTAGTAAAGACTTTTAGAGGGAGAAGGAAAAGAGCTGGGGTATCCTCAGGGAAGATGGAATATTGTGGGTAGGAAACAGCTGCACCATGTCTCAGATCAGCTGTTTCTCTGCCTCATCCTGCTCATTTGACCTGTCTCACATCATGTGCTCTGCTCACCCTTTTTCCTTTGGTTCCCTGTGTTCTCTTACCCTCCTTTTGCATCATGTCTCCCCCTGTACCTGAGCATATATCTCTCTTCTTGGGCATCAGAGGGCTGATGGGTACCATCCACATGCTCCATTGCAGAGGCCAGTGCTTCACCACTTTGTTACCCACACTAGGTAGAGTTATAATCCTCTCACAGACCATGCAGTATTGTATCACTGAAACAATCGTTGTCATTTGCATTAGTCATAACTAGAAACTTCACAGTGTTTTGGCTTTGATGCAGTGTAAACCCATAGTAGGAGACAACTCCTGCACCAGAACGCTTTTAAACATGATATGTCCGTATCTTAAAAGATGTGGAGTTCACTGACCCCATTGGTGAGCCTGGAGAAGAGCCAGCCCCAGCTTCTCGAGGTTGCTCCGGGTGGGTGGCCCAGAGGTGGCCTGAGAGAGTGATGACTGCAGGTGGGAGCAGCTACCCTGTCTGGAAGCAAGCGGTGGTACTGCATGAGCCACAGCACCCCGTGGTACAACCCGTGGCATGGAGGCTACTGGGCACCAGTCTGGGGCAACTGGGGACATCTGCCCAGCCAAATGACTCCATGGGGACACCAGCAGAAGGGGTGGTGACATTGTCCATGGGATACTCAGAGCCCTGGGCAGTCAGAAGCCTGACCAGTCACCTCACTGAAACACTCTGAGCACAGGCATCCTTCAGGGTGAATGGGACCAGGGAGGAGGGCAGCAGTCGTCCTTTTGGCACCATCACAGCTGCAAGGAGAAAGATGAGTCCAGGCTAATTCCTTAATAACTATGCTGAGGGGCAAGGCAGGGGTGCTCTCAGTCTTAATTCAGATTTCCCAGTCTAATGCTTCCTTCTGTTTCCTTCTGTCCCTCCCCTCTAATAAAGTTCTGTTCATTTAAAACACTTAATTAAAGCTTGCCTCTGTGACTAGTGAAACACTGACTAATTCAAGATGTCCAGAGTCATTTAGTGTCCCAAGTTGTTGAATGTGAGGTTGAGCCAGGGTTGCTTCAGTTTTCAAGGAAGCGTAGTTCAAAATTGGATCCAACTTAGCAGCATGTGCTGGAAGTGTTACAAAAGTAAGGAGACGACACAAAAAATGGGATGACAAAGATGAGGTGAGGGATGCTCCCAGGATCTTTCATCACCTTAAGATATTCGATACCTTAAGATATATGACCCAAATATGGGTTCCTTCCAATTTGAGATGTTCTATGATTCTGTGATATAGCAAACTGTCAACAGCAAAGTGGAGATCTCTGGGTCAGGCTCCTCTGCCTGACAACATGTTCATCATGAGACTGAGCATATAGTGGACATGGACATATCCTGATGAATGTTAGGTCATGTGTTTGGGCCCAGTTTGGCAAGTCTGGATGTGCCCAATAAAGTCTCTTACTCAGTTATTTGCCAAGCCTCTCTCTTCTTACAACTGCCCCTTTGTTTCTTCTGTTGAAAGTTCTCACCCTACAGAGCTGAGAAGACTCACTGTCACTGTCATAGAGGGGACAGTAGCAGGGTAGATGTGTCCTGGAAATTTATCACCACCTTTACTTTCTGTGCTCTATGAAATTACTAAAAACCAACAGCGACCAGTGCTGCATCCATAGATATGATCCATCCATGACCTTCTCTAAAAAGGCAATGTCATCTCACAGAGGCAAAACTTCCGTATCTAGAATAGCAGAATGGAGAGGAATACAAAGTATGGAAATCCACTGATAGCCCTTGATATCTATGATACCTCTCTATATTTTAAATAAAACAAGTAAGAGTAGTATTATGATTTTTTTCTTTATAATCATCTTAATAAAGAGACCGGTATATGATTTTATTTGTCTGTCTTTTTAAATTAATGAAATGTATTATGAATTTAAAAATTAATCCTTTAGAAAGTTGCAGTAGATTTCAACTCTGTAGTAAGACTTGCGAAATTCAGTGTCTCCATGCAAACCACACCTAGCACACATCGTACATATGGAACCATCACGGTCAGTGGAGAGCTTGTCAGTACAGCGAGGGAAACCCAGCAGTTCAGGTCATCAGTCCCCAGGGCTATGGGCTCAACTCAGCTGGCCAGACACATGTCTTTGGGTGCACAAGACTTTTATGTGGTGCTGTGAGAAACAACACAACACAGTCCCTAAGACATTTGCACTGTTGCCCAGAAGCCAGAGAGGGCACCAAGAAGGTCTCAGGTGATAAAAACTGAACTTCTCCTTTGCCTCATGTGTTGACACCTAGATGTAGACACCTCAACTTAGTAATAAATTTAGTAATGACTTTTTTACAGTAATTCACTGTTTTCTGCTAAGTCCTGATGTCTGAATTGCTTCCAAGAGCTTCATTTGCTCCTTTTGTCTCATATGCTGGCAAGATAAATCCTAAGATGGCACCACTCTGAATAGAAAAATTGTTCAAGAGCTGCTTTCTGCCCCATGGTCTAGAGTTGTGGCATACCTCATGGTCACACAGGTAAGCAACCTTCTCCCCAAAGCTGAGCAGTCACAGTTTAAATGCCTGTTGTCAGTGGTTCAGCTCCTGAGCTGTGCCTGAGCTGTGACTGCAGGAGTGAGAGCTGTCCTGGGATGAGGATGAGTGACGGCCAACCCGTGGGCCTCTCTACACCTTGCTCGTGCATTTGTATCATCTTTTCAGAGTACTGCTTGTCAGTGTTATATCTACTTTTTATGACAACCTAGTGTTTTAAGGCCAGGATGAAATGTGAATGAAATTTTATAAAATAAGTGTGCTCTGTATAATGAAGTGAAAATCATAACCACAACGTTACTTCACTTAATCCAGAAGCTTTTCACAGATACCCTGCAAATGACAACTTTACTCAGCTAAGGCAAACTTGCAAAGTCCAAGAGTGCCAGATTTTCTGAGAGCTGACTGGGTTTTGCCCTTTCATCCCACCTTGGCTTCACATTGTAAAAGTGCAGATGCTTAGGAAATTGCCTCCAGGTGTTGAGTGATCTGAGTTTCACAAAAATAATAAACCTTGATCTGAGATAGATGACCTTGTTGTCAGCATAGAATCTTTAGGCTCACACAAGAGAACTGAAAAGGGTCATTTTGCATTCCCTTGTTGCAGCTGTAATGCTCCTCTGGAGAGTCTCAGAGAGACTCAGAACTGCTCAGTTTTCTTGGGCAAGAGAGTCTTGCCATACACACACAGAACAAGGCTGGTTTTGGAGATATGGGAACTAATGCTAAACACCCCTCATTCAGGTACTGTCTGTCCTGGCACTGTAGTGCTCAGCATGGAGGAAGACATCTCTTTTGGAAGTATCCAGTGACCTTAAGCTACATGGTGTCTCTGTACAGTGACCTGCAGTGGAGACCTGCCCTTTAGTTCTCTTTGTACTTCTCATGGACAAAAGCACCTGGCCCTTCTGTCTTCATTTTTTGCACTAGAAGAAGTGATAGTACTATTTTGTTTTCTCTTGGGGGTTCTGTGTGGGTTGATTTATAAATGGGGGTGAAATCTGAAAGTCTTGAGGTAGAGGCTTGCTATAATTCCAGTCCTTTTTTCCCATGTCTCCCGGTAGACAAAACTATGCATTAGGGGCATCTATGTCCACAGTAGTAGCCCAGCAATTACTGCCCAGCTCTCTTTATGCTTCATATAATATTTACTGTGCTGCCACATTCAACAGTGCTGGAAAAAATGAATTGTAGATGCAATTTCACTGTAGAAATTGTTTAGAGCCTGCTAAAGCTTTAGTCAGAGTACATGGGATTTTTTTTTCTTCTATAAAGAGCCTGAGGATTAGCGTATGTTTAATATTCAGGAGGCAAGAAATGCTTCCAGCACTCAGAAACAGTGAAGAGCATCCTTCTGGGATCCCTGAGATGAGATGCTAAATCTTGTAATGAACTTGGACTCCTTGTTTTCCTATTACAGACATTGAGGGGTAGCAGTTGTGTCCCTGTACATCATCACCAGCAGCAACAAAACACATTAACTCAATGCAGCTAATGAGCATCGAGTGAGCACTGGAATAGGAAGCTGTGTTGACATTTAAAAGATCCCAGTTATCAGGCTCCATGTTGCCTAATTGTGAGTGCTGTGTGGGAAGCACTGTTTCAATGTCTCTATCTAGTATGGACATGACTGGCAGGAATACACTACTTCTTTGGAATGTCAGTTACTTCAGGAAACAATTATCCTTTCTGAATATTCAAAATATGTCAAAACATTCTTCATTTTTCCCTTTTAGAGCTCATCAAAACTGTGAGTGTGTCAGCATCATTCCACCCACTCGGAGGCGGCTCTGGAATATTTGATTCACTGACGTTTCTCTCGGTCGGTGTTGAACCTCGAGCTCCTGTAGCCAAATCAAGTCTTTGCAAGTAATGCAGGCAAACATGGATTTTGACAACCAAAGGGTGGTCTGGTCAGCATGTTCCACTATTCTATTCTTTTCCTCTCCAAAATAGGGTGCTCACATCCAAATTTCCTGTAGCCCTGGACTATGCTTGTTCCCAAATCGTGCTGAGTGTGTCTGGGAGAGGGCTAGTTGACCCAGGTCAACAGCACGTGAGGGACTATCCTAAAAATTTAATAGCATAGGTGATTCGTGTTCTGGATTCTGGACCTGGGTCCTGACACTTTAATTTACTAGCAGAGACAGAGCCAGTAGGTAGTAACAACAGGACCAACCAGTCAACTGGTCTGATGGTATATCACCAACCATTATGTCTCACCTTGCTTCCCTTTCATAGGGGTTTGCCTGGGGCATCTCTACTAGGAAGACATCCAATCTTGATCTGAAAACATCAAGAGACAGAGAATCCAGCCCTACTTTTGGTAAGTAGTTCCCAGGATTAATTGCTTTCACTATTAATAATGCATGCCTGGGTTTCTTTGTACGAATTTGTTTGGCTTCAGCTTCCAGCCGTTGATTCCTGCTATGCTCTCTCCACTAGATGAAGGAGATCTTTTGCATATGGCAATATCTTGTTGTGGTGGTACTTGTATGCTTTAATCAAGACATGTCTCCATCTTTTTGATAAGGTAAGCAGAGAGATCCCTTCCAGGCTTTCACTAGAGAGAGACATTTTTCTCTCATCCTCTCTCTGACCTGTCTCCAACTTTTTCAATTTAAAATACAGGCACCAGAACTTTATGCACTATGCCAATATTAGTCTTACCAGAGCAGTGGGGAGAGATAAGATCAGCTCCCCACTCCTACTCACTACTTCCTTGTTCATACATCCATGAATCACATTATCCCCTCTTGCTTTACAGTAGGAACTCGCTTAAATTCAGTCTGCGGTTCTTGATTTCCATGGCTGCCTGCTGTCTACACAATAGGCTCATCCCCTGGTCCTATAGCAGTGTCTATGCTAAGACATATCTTTAAAATCAGGTCTTCTGCGCTGACTGTGTCCTGCGAGCGTCTTGGAAAGTTAAATCCCTGTGGTGCTCAGTTAGCATTTTTGGGTGTGGAATAAAGAGAATAAACGAAAATTGTTCTTTAGAAAATGAATGACAAAATTCCTCTTAACAGGAATGGGAACAGCTCATGGCATTTGTTCGCCAATATGAATCTGTACTTGAATTTTCCAGCTCTACAAAAGGTAAAATGCATGCTGCTCAAATCCTTTTTCATATACAAGAGCTTGTAACTGCTGTAACCAGTGAACACACGTTGATGCCTTCCCACTGCTACTAACAGTTTTTTTCATCTTATAAAAAAATACGTCAAGTTTAACCTGTCTTTCCAACAAAGATTTTCTGCTCATTAAAGTCTGAGCACTGCTGCATGGATTTCAGCTCAATAGGCAGAAAGTACCTTGTTCATTCCAAAGGCAAGTGTAGTCTGTGTGGCAAAGCCAGCATTATGAAGGTTGTTTTAAGTCAAATCAGAGCTATTCTTTGAAGGACTGTGATTGTGGAATCATCAAGGCATTTTTCATGCTGGCAAGAAAAGACACAAAGCAAACTGATCTGATGCATTTTAACAGGTATTTTTTAGATATGTAGATTGAAAAAACAGCCCTGAAACTTTTACAGGAGTGATCCTTACATCTTTGGTCCTACTGATTTTGATAAGGTTTCTGGTCAGGAAAGGATTTCAGGATTTGACTGGTGCTGATACTTTCTGCCACTGTTTTTTTTTTCCAGGTAAATATGAGGTCACATTGATGTCATAACACCAAGAAATCAGTCTTGTGGGCTTATTACCAGAGGATAAGCATCTAGCACTCTATAGGGTTTTGTGGCTAGCCAAGGATTACAGTATAAACTCAACATATTAATGCATGAAAGAAGAAAGTACATTTAAGTACGTGTGAAGCTACCAATTCCAACGCACAATGTGCTTTATATTTAAGCTCAAGAGCTCACGAATTCTGCCATTAAAACAGCAGTTGGTAATCCTGAGGAATGCTACAATTTGTGTCTGATGCTACTTTTAGAGCCTACCTGTGATTAGTTTTCATGAATCTGTCATTGTCAGATGTTCACATGAAATTATATGGTTATTATTCCTTAAGAGCCGGGGTTCTCCCTGAAGCACTTGGGATACTTCCCCCCTCGGTGAGGGCTGAGCATGAGGCTGGGATGTTTGTGGAGACTTGTATCTCTGCAATATACATTTCACCATGGTTTGTTTGTGCTCTCCCAGGTCCCTGTAGCACACCCAGTGTGTGAATGCCTCTCAGCGATGTATTAAACTAACCAACTACCCGTCACACGCGTTTCAGATGCAGCTTTGCAGTCAAAGAGGAAGACTCATCCCTCTTTGATGGCCAGTCCAGCATGTTCCCATGCAGTCACATTCTCCCTGCACTTCCTAAAAGTTTAAAACAAGCAAGTAAAGTCAATTTTGTTCTATATAAATGTAGCAAGAACATGAACATGAATAACAGTCTGACCACAAAGTAGTCTATAGGAAAAGGATGGGATTTTTCTGTCAGAGGAGTCACAGCTGTCCCAGTGGTTGGGTGGCAGGAAGGTGTGTTGGCCCGTGGGAAACCTGACCTGGGGAGTTCCCAGGCAGGAGAGTGAAATGAGGCCACGCTGCCTGAGCATCTGTCAGGAGACCAATCACACACCTCACTTCACCAAATGCTATCTCCCAAAGGATTGGTGTCTGCTCAGGGTTGGGAAACAGTTAGAAATAGTGGTTGGATTCCTCAGTTGCTTAAAAACTGCACTGAGAGAAGAATCAAAATAGCCATATGCAAAATATCACCTCCCAGACTCAGTCATTCCTGGGAAGAGGGCATGTGATGTTCTGATCATGTAGAAAGGCTGGAAAAACCTGGCCGGTGGAGGTCAGATATGGATTTGAACAGCTGGAGAGGAAAAAAAAAATTCAGAGGTATTCATTTGTCTTGATATTCTTTCAATATTTTGGGATGGAGACATGTTTGGTGCTGGTGTGCAGAGCTGGTCTGCCTACCCTTGAGCCATTTTAGTTTCCTGCTGTCTGTGACTATATTTCCACCATTATGGTATTTGCTGCATTTCACTTCCTAAGTACATTTTTAGTGTTAAATTTCATATTTGACTCAGTAATGAAAATTAGACTATGAGGAAAGTCATAATTTATAAAAAAGTGGTATAAATTTCCTTTCTTTACTCTGTTCTTTCAATTTTCTTTTTTTTTTTTTTGTAATCTGTCTTTCTTTTTTCTTTCCTTCCTTCTTTCTTTTTTTTTATTTAACTGTCTTTCCTTCTCTCTTTCCTTCTCCACTCTCCTCCCTCTCTCCTTTATCCTGTCTTTGTCTCTCCATTTCTATGCCCTTTTTTCTCGGTCTTATGGGCCTGTTTTTTTGAACCTAGGATGACATAGTTACACCCACGGATTCACCCTCCCTAAAAACATTCACAATCAGACTTGCTGCTGCATGTTTCCCTCCTTTCTTAAGCTGAGCAAATTGCACAGAAAGAAGTGAAACAGCTTAGATTTCCTTTCTAGCATCTTCAGACCGCCACAATAACTGAGAATGAATTATTCTTGACTTACATACTCTGCAGATACAAAGAGCAGCACACATTGCACAGAGGTGGGAAGCTGGGCTGGGTTAGTTGCAAGTGATAAAAACCCTGTGGTGCTTACAGTGCTTCTCAAAGGTTTACTTGAAAGCAGCCTGGAAGAAAATGAAGACAGTGTGCTAGAATAAATGTCCACTTTTACATATATAAGTGTCAGGTACTGGCAAATATTTTACCCAAAAGCCAAAATCATTTACGTTTTGTACCCCGATGGCAGAAGTGAAAAGCTTCAGATACACAGAGTGGTTTCCTTTACATTAACTTCCATCAGTTAACTCCCCATCGGTTCTTTGTAGAATTATCTACCAGCAATAGTTTTAAAAGTCACACAGCAAATTTGTAGGGAATCTATTTCCCTCCTTCTTCTGATTTAGCATCTATTATAAGGCTGAGGTGAACTGCTTTTTAGGAGAAAAGTACTCAGGCCAGGAAAGAAAGCACAGCCCTGGCTGAAGGGCTGTCCTTGACAGACATTTGTGGGTTTCATCGTGAGCATCCTAACAGGAAAGATATTTGTTCAATTTAAGTTTCCCCTTTCCCCTTTAAACCATGTTTTGTTTGTGTTATATAATTTCCTGATATAACTTCCTGACCTCAAGAATTAGAAGAATTAAGAGAAATTATTCTGGAAGAGTTGACCTCCTGTGAGGGGTTTTTTCCTGCTGCCAATCACACTTTCGGAGGCAGAGTACCCAGATTTTTGTCTTTCAGAAAGTGAGGTTCAACACAACTAGGAATATTGTACCTTACATTTTAGAGCTGTAGCAAGGTCAGGATGAGAGGGGGAAAAAAGGACGTCACAAGTTCTTGGCAGATGGGCAAGCAGCTCCCATTGCAAGGACCTCACAGAGGAAAGTAAGTAATTCCCACTTTCAAATGTCTTGTTACTTCTCTGAAAAATTTATACATGTATGTGTCAGAGTACTACCTCAGACCTCAACCTACATTGGGAGTGAGGGATCTGGGGAGAGCTCACAGTCCAGAGAGACAAGAGGGATAAGGGCTGAGGAAGAAGCAAAGTCCCCAGCAAAGCGATGTGCGGTCAACCAGGACAACCCTGTTCTTCTGTACTTCCAGGCTGGATTTCTGTAAGCCATGCCTGAAGAACATGTGAGGTCCCATGGACCTAGTTAGTAATAAATAACTCCTGGTTCCATGTAAAGGTCTGAAAATGGCATTTCTAAAAAGTGCTGGAATTTCTGAGTTTACTAATCCAGAATTAAAAGCAGGTTGAATATTTCAACAGGACTTATGATGGCACCTTATGCATCGCTAATAAAGGCTGTAAACATGTGTGAAGAACAGGTAATATAATTTGCAGAAAGAAACATCCCAGTAAATGCCTAATTATACCATTTAAACTGTGCTTACTGAAGCCCTGGGCTATACTCCTCTGCTTGAATTTTTGTAAATCCTTGACATTACAGCTGCTTAAATCCATGCCAGGAGCAACATTGGATCTGCCAAGTGGAGAGAGAGGCTTCATTGTCCAAAATTAAAGATGGGTGAAGCCTGAGATAGCTTTTCACTTTCAGCTGCTCTGCTTCAGTGTTGGAGAGCCTGTATGAGAGATCCAAAGCCCAGTTGTAGGATCATACCCTTTACATGTGTAATATGTATGATAGGTATCACTAATACAACATGTCTGCGTCATGCAGATACTCTCTTTTTGTGATTTTCTTTGTGCTTTGAGAGCTCTGAAGCCAATCCTGCACCATGAACAAATCAGTGAAGCCCTGTCAGCCCAGCCCCATGTCTGAGTTTTAACTAAGTTAACTGCAAACGTTTCCAATACAATGCTAGATGTGTTATCTGCATTATCATGTACGTCTCCTTTATAGTGCACTTCTCAGCATAGGTCTTTAACACAACTAGAAGAACACGGTTAGTAAATATTCCTAAGGTATTGTCAAGTTGGGAATATTTTCCTGAAAATAATCACATGGGAATGACTATCCCACCTTCTTTTGGGAGACAAAAAAATTGGTTGCTGAGAAAGCAATCAAGTACCGTGTCAACAGGAGAGTTAGAAATGGCCATAAACAAAAGAATCTCTGCTGGGATCTCCACATAAACTCTTTCACATTCTCTGCATTATAAGAGAGATTAGGAAAAAGTAAAATTCAGAGCACGTGATTTCCCTAATTCCCATTAAATGATGATTTCTCAGTCATAATACTTGTTTCTTCTCAGTTTATCAAAACTGAGCTGGAAACTAAATACTGCTTCTTCCATGAGATTTGCAATGGTGGACCCTTGCTTTGGTGGACATAAAACAAAGAAGTTCAATGTGCTTGGACACTAAAGATACCTTGGCATATTTTTGTCAGGTGAGAGACAGTATTTTGGGGATGTAAAGTAATTCCAACTGTCTTCCTAGAATTCCTTGGAGATGGAGAGTAATGATAAATCTCTCCACTTCCTTGCATGGTTTAGGGTTGCTGCATGGTGTTTGAACAGCTGCACTTGTCCCATCCCTGAAGGTGGCTGCAAGTCAGTGGAGGAGGAAGCAATCCAAGTATATATCATTCTAAAGTGGCAGACAGGATGAGTTATTGGGTTTTTTTCCTCTGATAAATCCCTTGTCTCTGTTAGTGATACTGAACATGCTATGCTGTCATGACTGGGGAGTTTCAGCAACTTATTGTAGAGCTCAGTATGTCTGTCATGTAACAGAAGGTTTTATCTCCGTGTCCTGGCTCAAATTTCCTAATATACAAATCTCTCTAAACTCCCTTTAAATCCTCCAAAAGACACATCTCATGGAGCAAACTCCACTGACCTGTGGTTTGGTTAACTTACTAGTTACAGCCATCCTGCAATTTCCTTATCAGAGAATCGTGTAAAGTTATTCAGTAAATACATGATATGTATTTCACAGAGTAAAAACTGTATATTTGTAATTTCTACCATATTTAGTAACCTTAAAGGTGTAATGATCAAAGCCATTATTTATTGCCAAATTCCCCAACTGATCCAAGAAAGCATGATTTCTTACAAAAGAGGGAAGTGTCTCCAGTCTACTGGTGTGTTGCTACAAAACTGAAGTCTGAGTAATTCCCACACAGTGAGCACACCTCCATGCTGGATACTCTAGCAGAGGAACCTCTAAAGCACACTGCTTATTCACTCCAGGGAACCTTACTGAATGCCAGTGAACATTTCTGCGGAGCTGCATTTGGTTTGATCTGTGACTGGCACTTGACAGTGAATTTAAGCAAGTTTTGTTGAGCCTGTGATGGCGCCACTGATCTGGTCTATATCCCCATGGACACCTCCCAGACTGCTCTGTTCAGTCTCAGCTCATTCCTCACCAGCTTTCAGCTTTGCTGTGTGTCACTCAGACTCCTCCTGGGACATGTCATGCACAGATTCCAGGTGGAATCAGCTTCACTTAAATTTCAACATGTGAAAGTTGGTTTTAAGTTCTCTCTGCCTTCTGTGGCATCAAAGGAGCACTCTGAGGGGGTATTTTTCCCATTCAAAGGGAAATGTCAAAGTTAGGTAAGAAGAAAACTTTCCTCCAGATTCCTATTTTATCTCTAGTGACTTTAAAGCATGACCAGAAAGCAGCTGAGCCCTAAGTGATGAAATTTACATTTCTGAAGTGGTATGAGATCCATCGTCTCTGTTTCTTAGTCCTTCATGGAACAGAGGCCCACGAGACCACTGCTGCTGTTCCTCAGGGCACCCATGGCTCCTAGACAGGACATCTCGATCATTTAAATACGGACATATATACGGAAGGGGGTGAGTTTGTGGAGCCAGGGTAAACACCTACAGAAGTAGGTGGCAAGTTAGCACTTACACACAGAGATAGGCAGGTTTTGCATGGGTTTTGTGGCTTTCCACCTCGAAGACTAAAAAAGTGAGGTTGGATGGTTTAGGAATCAATAAACTTTATGAATCCTGTGGTACTTCCACCAGCTCATCTTCTGGAGGCCAGCAGACACAACAGTCCCTGATGAGAACAGATCCTGTTGTTCTCTCTCTGCTTCTCCTTGATCCTCCTTGATCAAGGAGATCTCCTTGATCCTCCTTGATCAAGGAGATCTCCTTAATCTCCTTGCCAAGAGGCAACCGCAGCCCCTTCCCTCCCATTTCCCCCACAGAAGTTCATACTGAAAGAACTATTTTGCACCAGGCAGTGAACACTTTTTCTCTCATTTCCCCTTTTTTAACTGCAGAGGATCAGTAATTCCTTGTAGCAGGTCCATCACATTTTCCCTCCTCCTGGAAATCTAGATCAAAATTGAGGCTAACAAATGGTAAAGCCTCCCCTTCCCTTACATTTATAAAGAGACATTTGTGATGTAAAGAGTTTGTAGACTCCAAGATCATTTCCACCAGCTGAAGGAACAGAGGGAGCTGCACAGACTTCTGAGGGAAAGGGGAGCTAGAAGGATAGATATCATAGAGGGATAGATACCACATCGCAGTGTCTGCTGTCTTCTGAGGGCAGTATAGACTGTTGAATACTGGGTTTAATACAGTCATCTGAAGACCTGCAGAAAAGTAATTTTATTTTCTGTAAAAAACCCTTTGATTAGATATAAATTGATTTTTTTACACATACAGTGAACATTTCTTCAGTTTGAAGAAACAGTGAATGTATAGGTTACACAGGAAGATGTGCAGAAGGTTTACACTAAAAATTTATCTGAGGGTCAGCAAAAAAATGTTTTAACATTAAAAAATAATTAAAATCAGATAACAGCACAACTTTGCAGCTTGGTTTACAGCACATTTCGCGTATTTTCAAAGTCCATGTGAATCCAATAATTCTCCAAAGACTTTAAAGCTGTCTATGGTGTACCCTATTAAGGGTTGACAGTGTAAATATTACAGATATTTTGTTCTTGGCACACTAGTTTGAATATAGGATCTTAAACGAATGAAAATTCTAAATCAAACCCCTTAATTCAATAACATCTGCATTTCAAAAATGTTTAAAAATCTGAATTTGGGTTCAGATCTGAAGTATACCACCATAGCACCAGAGTGGATTTGCCTCAAGTCCCAGCATAAATACCACATACACTTTATAATATACTGTGATTTAAACCAACAACTGGAAAGCAAAGCAATGGGTATTTCTCAAAAGATTAGTGTAGATCAAACTGATGCATGTTATATGTAAAGATAAATAATTTTAGCATATTTTGCAATATTTTATTTATTTAGGAAGTAAAAGGCTATTTTGCATCATAGAAGAAACCCAAAAAGACAAAAGTTACCAGAGCTGACCAAAGCTGAAAAACAGGAAAGCCACTGGGGAGAAGAAAAAAGGGTTTCTAGTTATTTTACATAACAGATGGCAACATAACAGAGAACAGCTGATGTTGGTAGCCTAAGGGAATTTTCCCGTGTCAGAAGAAAAATAAAATTTAGGGTATACAGAACCCCCCATTAAATGAGTATCATAAAAAGTGTCATACTTAATGTACAACCTTTGGTATCTGTATATCTCGCCTCGGCAATTCATCCGCTTTATGGCTTGCTCTCAGTGACCTTTTTTCCCATGAATGGTGGATGAAATATTCTCAGCAGCGGCATCCCTGTTCCACTCTGCACCTTCCAGACTGGCTTGTCCCACTATCCCACACACACCCCCATCACAGTAGACTTAGGGTTTATGACATGGATAAACCAAACCACCAAGGCAAGCAGCTTGGTTTGCCTCACCAGAAGGTCCTATGGAGTTAAATACCATAAAAGCTAACTAAGATATCCAAATCTGAATATCTTACCTGAACAAGGTGTACCATGTACAAAGGAAAAGAAGTTGCAATGACGAAACCCTGGAAAAGGACAGCAAGGAAGACAAAAAGGAGAATGTGAATAATCTCGTGCAACAGCATGGACTAGCGCTGGTTGGGGGTTGATGGGCTCAAGTAGTTTTAGGTTACATGCATATGAATGTCTGTCTCTCCCTGTGTGCAAGGGATTTGTGGGCTGCCATCCGGGGCACAAAGGAGAAATAGCTGCTGGTCCAGTGCAATTTGACCTAGCACTGGACATACCTCTGCTATAACTGTGACTGTAATGAGCAGCAATCATTTCTCCTGGGTACACCATTGCATCAAAACAGAAAGGTGATTATTATTAATTAGATTCATTAGTCATTAAAAGCTACATGGAGGAATTTTCCATGCACGAAAGTAACTCCACTCATATTGAATAATGTTTTCTTTTTTTCCCCATGGATTCAACCAAAGGTAAATCAAGGCCTCAGATCTTTGGAAACACTCAACCAAAAAAGAAATTTTGTCTTGTTGAGAATAGTTTCTTAAGACTTTGAAAAAAGGTGAAGTTTTACCAACCTTAGAATCATAGAATATCCTGAATTAGAAGGGACACACAAGGACCATCAAAGCCCAACTTCCTTACAAGGAAGTACATGAGATAAGAAGTACATAAAAATCTTGATGTCAGAACTCCTAAAGGAGAAGTATTTCTTCCATCCAAGTCCTAAGTGGTCTGATGAATGGTGTACTCAGTGCTATTTTATTCCCAAGACAAGTTCATCCCAGATCTTACCCATTACTGAGCTAAGGCAGAGCACAGGTCAGTGTTATAGGTGGCTGCTTCCAGGTAGAAATGTTCTGTTGTGATGATGCCTGGCTGCAGTTCTTTCCCTTTACAATTACAAGGTGACACTGGCTCAAAGCTGACTCAAGGGATCTTATCCTAACCCAGATTTCCCATGTTGTTTTAGGCTGTTTCACAGAATCCCTGGGGATGGAAGGGACCTCTGGAGACCATTTGTTTCAATATCCCTGCTTAGAGCAGGGTCAGGATTTCCTCACTGAAGCTGCATGTGCCATATTTATTTGCTTCATCTGTTCACTGATGTCTACAAAAGATCCCTGAGATCCTTGAAAGTACTGCATAAGTAGAACCCATGTGACAACTATCTGGATATTTATCTAGGTAACTTCGGTACCTGCAGGCTCAAGAGTGCGCTTATGTGTGTGTATATACATATACATATATATGAATACATATATATATATATACATATATATATATATATAGGCATCCTGAAGATGTTGGCATGACTCAACACTCTTGTCCTGTCACAGCTTCTATTCTGGTTGCTGTTTTTTTTTTATTTCTGCTGTAACAGTAGGGTTCTAGGTATGGAGTTAAGCTCTCTTTTTCACTCCTGTCTGGATTCTCAGCAGTTCTCACCCTATATTACCTTTGGGTCTCTCAAGGTCTCTAAGGAAAGGAGCACCTTCTCCTCCTCTTCCCTACTCCACCAACATCCCCTCACTTACATTTAGTGGTGGATGATGCCATTAGTCCCTGACGTAGCCTGAGTGAATTAGGTGTAGCCTGAGTACACCAGTGGTTTGGGCAAACAAACACAGACAGATGACAGATCTTAATGAAAATGATCTTAAGTAATAGCACAGTGCCTGTCATCTCACACCAGGGAGTGGCTGAGCAGATGAAAGACCCTTTGCTCAGGTACCTGGGAGCTGTGGGGCTCTAGCACTGTGTTAGACTGCCTGAACAACTAAATTGCTCAATAATCTGCAGGAACTGTCCTCTGGAAAAGAGATAACTAAAGACTTTCTAAGCTTGGACACAGGTTTTGGGGATGTAGCCTAGTACCTGGAGACAATGAGGTCCAGATTTTTGATGCATGCCATTTGGTTTGACCAAAACCTGAAACAGGTACAGAAGTTTGGCCGTAGGGTGCATTGATACAAGGCATAGTGATGTTTGGGTCACATTTTTATTTCGCTCCCACTTCTAAAAAGATACTGGGAATCTGACTTCTGTATAGGAGTGGATCAGATGCCAATCACTTCAACAGCAAACGTTTGGAAATGACCCCCACAGCCAGATCTGCTGATCTGTACACCCTGCTCTGCCAAAATAAATCCTAGTGAAGAGCATAGACCTTTGCAGAATACAGAAATAAGTTGGGATGTACTATTCTTTTTTATTTACTTTTTATCATGAAAAAAAAAAGATTGAAATATACCCTTACACATCTGATCAGAGTAAAGCAGGTCAGCTGAGCAAGTTTAGTCAAGCAAACACCATTTGATGTGGATCCCAAAGAAAATCTCCTCCACAGTATATTGAAGAGCTGCAGAAATAAATGTTGTACATGCTGCCATCTGGCCACAATGTATTTGAATGGGATGGGAGATGAATGAATATTATTTTCCTGTGTTACTGCAGAAGGTTTAAACAGAATTTCAGTCTCATGTTGTGTATTCCAGCTGCCATCATAGCTCTGGTGCAACACCTGGAGCTCTATCAGTCACAAGAAATCACAAGCAATCCCTGAAATGAGTACCACTGTAAATAAAACCAGCACTAGAAAGCATTCAAAACATAATAATCCTGCCTACTCTACACAGATATTAGTGAGCCCACTTGAGATATGAGTCTGTGCAATCTGATGGAGAATCTGGTATCTGTGATACTGCTGGACATATGGGTGAAAACAGAGCAAGAATCCAAGGAAGAGGGCAAACAAGTGAGGAAAACCTTCCAACTGGGAAAGTTTTTAAGGGTGATGGCTTCCAAATCCCGTCAGCAGATCACTGACAGTTAACAGAGCTATCACAAGTGGTTTTGATTTCATTTCTAGTGAAAGACTTGATGAGAAGGTCGTTGTGAAATAGCCATAGCTGACTCTGCTAAGTCAATCCAGTACAGCTGGAGCCTGTTTTAGGGGTAATGAGCTAAGAAATGGAAAGAAGATAAAAACCATGTCTGATTCTGAAGGAACAACAGCTCATTCTCTTCTTCTGCTGTATCGTCTTCTTCCTGACTTCTCAGTTTCCTTTCCCTTTGCTCAACCTTAATGAGTGGTGTTGAATTATTTCCACTGTGTCACAACTGTCACAGGTGTTGTTTTGCAGTTTGCTTCACATTTCTGTTATTACACCCACTATTAACATGCATTTTAAAGTCTGCTCAGATAAATTTCTTTCAACCTTCTGTATAGATTGGATACTAAAATCCTTGCTTTATTTTACATGTTTAGACATTTCATAACATAGTTCTTTAAATATATTTTATCTGCTTCCTGATGAATCACCCTAAAACATTTTAATTTCCTAGTAAGAGATCTGTTCCATCAGATTAAGCAAATAGCACTGAAAGCACTGAAAATTTGGGGGAGTGAATTTGTCCTGTGTAGGAAGTGGAGAGGGTGAGCCAATTGCCCTTCACAATTTCTTATTCTAATTTGAAATCTGAATTCCTATTTCACATCTCATTTGCAGTGCTCACCATCTGGGGACCATTCTCAGAAACAGCAGACGCACTGGGAGAAAAATGGAGAAGATAGAAACTTCTTGATTTCAAAATTTTATAAACAGATTAAAAACAACAACAACAACAAAGATGAGGAAAAAATAGGTATTGTTCCCCCTATGACCATAATTTCTCTGCTCTGATACTGTCATAATAGATCCTGGGCATCGACTGTTACTAGTGATGCCAAAATCCCTCAGGAATGGACAACTCCATCTGGCAGTTTTTCTGCTGTCATTTGGGGTTATCTACTTGGACATCTCATGTCAGCCCTCCCTGTGGGCAGTGACTTAATGCCAAAATCCACAAACTTATAGTTTAAGTGTCTATTTCAGCCTATACTTCAGTTACTTGAGACATCCTGTGGGGTTTAAGCCAGGATGAGTAACCTGAATGTCTCCTCATCCTGCCTCTGCTTTGGCTCAGTGTCTATGAAAACATCCCTCCTCTCAGAAAACATGGCCCTGGGGCATGTACAGCCTGAGGGCAGCAGCTCTGGCATGCTGGTAGGACAACTGGAGCTCCTCCATGCTGAGTCACACTCCCCCTCCTCCAAGCAACATTTGGTTATTCCCACCCAGGAGGATAAGGCAGGCAGCTACATCTCGGACACGCGGCTTCAACTTTGTATTTGGATGCAAACATATCCAATCATATTGCTACCAGGCAGGTAACTTGTACCATGTTTTAGCTTTCCCCAGAGATCCTGGATTACCAAAGTCACTCTTGTCAAGCATCTCCTTTCCTCTCTTCTCTGTTCCTCCTTGTTTCTCCCTTGCTGCTCCACTGTTCCTGTGTAGGTCTGCTTTTGAACAGCTGCACTGTTACTGATTTTGTCATGATAGCACCCAAACCCCCAGCCACAGACAAGGTCTCTGCAATCACAAACTGCTTCACTTGGTTTTCATTTCCAGGACTCATCTGGGTACTCGGGGGCTGAGTGATCTGTGGGGTTTTGGAAGGAAACACCGTCATAAACCCCAGGACAACACCAGCCTTTTCTGTGTTTTATACAAGCTTTACAAAAGCTGCATCAGATGAAATTATTTATAGTCCTGGGCGCTGCTTACTTCTGGTTTGGACCCAGTCCTTCCCGTTTGCCTCTCTGCCACGACATTTTGTGGTGTGAGCGCAGTTTAAGAGCCAGACCTTTCTGATCCCAGCTGTGCTACCAACCCCTTGTGTGGCCCTGGATGAAGCCATGGACCTCTCCTGTGTCAGCCTCCCCATCTACAAAAGGGAATGTAGAGTCCCTGCTCACCTCCATCCTCTGGAGGTGAAAAAAATCAATTAATTAACATCTGTGAGACACTTTTGATGCACAGAATGCTTCGTAAGTGCTAAGTGTGACTGGAATGGTTAGGACCATTTATGGACCTTGTGCATGTGGTTGATAATTGAAAGTCTTTGGGAAAGACAGAAAGGTAACAAACATGTAGCAAAAAGCAACCTCTTCTTGAAAAAAAAACAACAAACATTCACTTTCCTGAGTGAAGGAGAACTTCCCCAGGGCAGCAACTAAGCTGGAAACACCATTTTGGGGCCTTTCAGCCACAAAGCTGCCTGACCCTCACACTCTGGGCACAAATATGGGAGCTCACACAGGTACAAATCACTCGTGTTTTGAGGCCTGAGGAGAACTGAAGAGGCTCTGGGGCTGGCCAAAGAGCTGCCTTAGTATACCTTGAGTGGGGATGGACTTCCCTCTCACCCACAGTGGAGCAGCAGACCCAGATTTCATGCAGGCTATAATTTTGCCTGCTGCTGCTGCTGGATCCTAATAACCAAACTAAGAAGGGAATTTTTACACCATCTGAGGCATTCCTGATCCCCCTCCACATCTAGTGAAAACTTAATAGCGTGAGAAAATGCCTTCCTGCAGCATATTGTAAACCACATGCAGAACAGGAGCAGATGGAGGGGACCTGTCCTCCACCCAACGGAGGGGCTCTGCCAGGATTCTCCCTGCCAAGGCATGGAAGCAGCAAGAAATGGCACCTTTGCAGAGTGTGGTATTTAGTCAACGAGGGTGAAGCCAGCAGAAATTGCAGAGGCTGTGGGGTAATAACTCTTGGTGCTCAGAGGAATGTAAGTAAAGGGAGAGGAAGATCAGCTTTTCCGAAGCCTTTCCCCTGTACAGATGGAAGCTGTTAAGATTCCTGCAGGAGCCAGGAGCGGCAAAGTTAACACATCTGGAAGTTTCCTGATGCCTGAAGTCAGGCTGTGGTGAACAATGCTCACTGGGCTGAGCAGGCTCTGCTTGGCTGCTTTTATTGCACTTGGACTCATTTCAAACTCTGCTCCGTGATTAATTGCACTTTTAAAAATAAAGTTCAAAACCCTTCCCAGGAAGTTTGGGAAAGACAGAGCACTTTGGTGGCACCAGAAGCTCAGCATTCAGTACAGTTTTCATTATGGCAGCCCCAGATACAGCTTGGATTAGCAACAGCTTCATTGACACAGGATCTTGTAGCCTCATTTCATCATGGAGAGGGCGTCTCTCCTCCTAAGCCTCTCCAACATCTGCCAGACACAGTAGGGTTGCAGCAGGTGTTGGCCAGGCTCTCCCCCCATCTTCTTGGTACAGTTAAATCTGGGGCCAGGCTAGGACTGTAGCTGTCCTCTACCCCATGGAAATCATGGAAAGGAAGAGCCTTGCCCCTTCCCTATGTGCTCCTGCCCCTCTGTCCCAAGGTTCTCACTCTAACTCACAATTAAAAAAAAAAAAAAGAGAATCTTTCAGGGAGGGCAGGGTAAGGACATAGTTAGAAAAACACTTTCTTGGGAAGCAAAAGACATTTCAGAGGACTGAAGTTACATTGTAAGAGGTCCTTATTGCCCTATAATGATGGTGGAGAGGCTGGATGCAAGACTGAGAAAAATAGAACAGTGAGTACTTTTCATTTCATACTAGGATGGAAGAAGGCTTGATCTCTTTGCTAAAAAAAACAGGTGTATGTTTGTAGTATAGAAGTGACCATTTGCTCCAGATGCTGTTGCTAACGGTGGAGGTGCACAAATTACACTGCCTGAGAGGAACTGGTGTGAATTGAATAGAGACCTGGAAGCCAGGGTCATGGTAACTCATTAATACATAAGGAAAGAGTCTGTGAAGGGCTGTTGCACATATCCTACAGCCCCTCCGGGGCGTCTGCGTGAGATAGTGTGAACTAAAACTCACACATCCACAAAAAGGTAGTCACAGGCTCAAGGGATGCCCAAGGCCGTTTAGCACTCTGTTGGCACCCAAAGCTTCTCCAGGAGCCAGTGAGGTACCTGTCAGCTCTTTGCAAGCATCCTTCACCACGAAAGACAGAGGTTGTTTTTTGTACAAAAGTCAGAGGTTGCATTTTGTACAAAAGTCAGCAAGTTAAACAACAGAAGATGTGCTGAACCACTGGAAAATTTCTCAGGCAGTAAGCAAGAAGGGGAGCAGGGAGCTGCAGGCACCACAGGACTTGCTTTGACAGTCTCTGCAGGTAAGACAGCCCTCCATACACAGGCTGCCAGGTTGGAACACAAAACCCATAGGGCCCTGCCACCACGAGGCATCAACACACACCACACTGAGGGGAACAGAGCTTGCAGATGCATGTGAACCAGACAGGAGATGGGTCATCCTGTGGACTTGTGGTGGGCCCTCGGTATTCCTGGGCTTCTGGCATTTACACCCCATACCTGGTATGTCTGAAGAAAACACTCAGAGTGGTAAGACGGGTGCGCTGTTGGTTTATTTTACAGCACATCTGGAGTGCTGCTCCCTTTCTCCTCCACCCCCTTTGCTTCCTCTATTAAACCGTCTTTGCATCTTGTCTCATGTTAGGACCTGATTTGGAAAATGATTTAACTGCTTGCTTAATTTTAATACACTGCGAGTCATTGTGTTGCAATCACAGCTCGCTGCATGTAAAACTCATCCCATGTGCAGGCACTGGCAGAAGCGTTGCCTGTTCTGGAATGCTGGGACAGGGGCTGAACCTCCCCTGCAGGAGCTGGGCAAAGGAGTCTCTTCCAGGCTGCTTCCTCCAATACTCTTTGGCCATACACAAGACCCAGCAAGTGATTTGGCTGAGGGAGCTCTAGGCTGTTGTTTGCAATGCCACTGTAGGATTTCACCTGTTTGTTTGCACCTCTAGACTCTTTTGTAATCTCATTTTGGCTCCTCCACGAGCTCTTTGCTGCGTTGTTATAGGGCACAAAGCACCCCAGGGCTGGGCGTGGGGTCGATGTCCCAGCGGGTACCTGCATGTCAGTGCAGCTGACTGAAATACCATTGGGAGCACATGCCTGGTCCCAGGATTGAATGGCATAGTGTCTATGGCAGGCTGTGAAATCACCACTTGCAAACAAGACTTTCCTCATTACAGAGTAGGGGTTTTTTTATCGATTTATCCATCACACACAGATGCCCTCTGAGGGGAGGTCTAGAGTGTATGGGCCCTCAGACAGGCAACACTCCTTCAGAAATGCTCTCTTGCTACAAAGAGTCCAGATGAAGGGACTCATAGAGGGACTTTTAGAAGCACAGAATCACAGCACCATTTGGGTTGGGAGGGACTTAAAGATCATTCAGTTCCAACTCCCCTACCACTATAGCAGCTTGCTCAAAGCCCCATCCAACCTGGCCTTGAACACTACCCTGTTCAGAATCACAAAAGTGTCTGGCTCCATTACTCTGAAAATCCCTAGGGTGGATTTTTTGTGTTTGTCCAGCATCAGGGATGCACTGTTGAGGGACACCCACTGGCAGGTACCTGCTGCATGTAGGTGCAGCACCATACACTGCTGAGCCTTGGATGCTACCACAGTGCTGGAAATCACGACAAAAATAACACCAGGGGCTTCTCTGAACCCAAGGTTCTCAGCTAGTAGCTTATTTCTCTCTTTGGTTCATCTGTTACGTACTCTTTCCTTTACCCACAGCCCTGAAGGCATGAGTCTCTGTGGATTGAGGCTATATTGCATGCTGTTTTACATATATATCAAATAATAAATTAATAAGAAAGGGATTTTCCTGACACAGATCAAGCTTCTTACCAGAGGCATATATCAGAAATCACTGTACACATGTAAAATTGCAGGTGGAGCAAGCCCACACATGGAAATACCACTCTTTGCAAGCAAGAAATTACCATGCTGGTTTGTTTTTCTGTTTCACTTTTTCTCCTAGGAATTTCTTTCTGCTTCCATGGTTTATCTTCTGACCAGATTTCATAGTGCATGGAGTAGAGGAATGTGCATGGGAACCGCTTGGCTGGCTGGGCTCCTGGCTCCACTGCACACCCTCCGCTCCCGCCCAGGCGTGAAGCCCTTCCCACCACTCACCAAAGTCACTGTCACACATTTCACCCTTGAGTCACTAATTTGCCTGATCATGCTGTGGCTTGCAAGCGATTAGTGCTTGTTCACATAGCTTGTTTTTTTTTTCCTTTCCCCTGCTCCTTCTGATTCAGCTGATTTAGATGGCCGATGCCTTCCCTGCTTGCTCACGCTGCTGTTAGTCATAGCCCTGCTGTTGGTTCACCAGCCTTCCAGGGGTGGGGAAAGGACAAGAAGGATGGAGGCGAGTGTTTGGTAATTGGGGATGGGCAGGTGATTTCATGGCACCTCAAAAGAAAGCTTAAGCCTTGCTGGTACCATCTGCCTAAGCATTTCACACAGGAGGTGCTAAAAAGGAATCCTGGAGCTTTAGGAATAAGTGTGAGTTGAAAGGGAGCACCAACAGACCAGGCAAACAGGCTCTGCTGCCTGTGTTGGCAGGTGAGCAGCTACTGAGTAGATACTTATGCCAACCTCTGAGAAACAAAGTTCTGGTGCTTAGGCTGCCTGGAGAGAGCTGATGCCTCTGGTTGTATTGTGGCCATCAGATGTATGGGGCTGGCGTGGCTCTGGGTATCCCTGGCATGGTAATATGGCATTCCAGGTCTTTGTTCTGTGGGCTGGCTGCTGCAGGGGAGAGAACACAGGCAGTGGGGCTTGTTGAGTCTCTCACTGGGGCTTGTATGGACAGAATCAGTTATCGAATGGCTGCATAGGGTAAGGTGGCATCTCCATCCCCAGAAGGGACCAAATCACCCAGCAGGGAGTTCCAGAAGAGAGCAAACTGTCAGCACTGCCCTTTGCAATGGTTTGCACTTCTGGGACTCAGCATGCCATGGGGGATTTTCTCTGTGTTTAACCAAATTCAGAGCATTTGGGAACCCTGTGTCAGCAGCAGGGACTGCCTGCATGCATGCAAGGCCATGCTGGTAGGGCACCACACGTACCACTGCTGACCCAAAAAGCCCCCACTGACATCTGCTAAAGTTTTTCTTGTTTTCAGGAAGATCTGCTGCCTTCTTACCGACAGCAATGAGAACCCTTCCACCGCAGCACACAGAAACAAGATACCCTGACCACATGCTTGCTTTTTTTTTCTTGATGTTTATATGGGGTTGCAGCCAGATGGGCACTGGAGACTGCTTTCTGAGATCAGAATTTGGGACAGTGATAATCTAATCTGACCTCCTATGTAACCCAGGTCAGGGAGTTTAACATAATTATTCCTGCAAGGGAAAGAATCGGTCTTCCTGGCTGTGCTGTGAACCCTGCTCAGCCCTGCAATTTGTGGTTGAATTAGGTATGTCCAGTCCTGGGTCTGAAGGAACAATGAGTTTTCATCCCCTTTGTTGGATAAAGGTCTGGTTTGTTCCGTTAGATTTTCTTCCCAGCCACATTCAAGAGATGTTCAACAGTTGAATGAGATTAGAGAAATGAGACCCCACATGTTAGAGGTATAATTTGGATGTGCACAAATATATTAAACCACTAATTGTTTAACCCTGAAAATTCTGGAGTAAAAAGGATGATGATTGTAATTGTGGTGATCTCCTGCAGATGACTGTGAGTTATTTGTGCCCACAGTTGTGATTCAGAGGCTGTAGGAGCTGAGTGCAGATAATACATAAAGAAGTTTATGACTTCCTCCTCCACTTCTCTCCTCTGACCCTGCTTCTCTCCTGCCTCCACTTCTGATATTATTTTGGTTATATGAAGGCTTCTGAGGGGATTCTGGCTATGTTTCATGGGATATCCACTTGTGAAAGCTGAGTCATGTTCTCCTATGAGAAGAGTTTTATCAGAGTGTCTCATCTCTTGCATAATGTGAGAAAGAAAGACAAATAGGTTGGAGAAAGAAGGCTAAATTGAAAGCTTCAGAGATCTCAATCTGACCCTACCACTTGTTAAATGACCAAAGGGAGATCACTCTTAGCCAGAGTCTTTCCAGCAGGAAGCTGCTCCAGAGGCTGCTCCCTGCCTGTCTCTCAGGATAAATGAGTTCGTACGGAAATACATCACTTGGAATATGCAGCCATACGTGCATGTTTTATATATATATCTATGCACATACTTACTTGAATAATATATACAAACAGACCCCTGCAAATACCTGAGCTACTTCAGTTTGAACTAAGAGCTGTCAGTGCTCACAGCTTCCAGAAGACCTGACATACATGTTTACACACACACACACACACACACACACACACACACACATACACACATGAATCAGCTTTCCCTGTTTGCCCTGCCAAAGAAAGGGATCCCTGTGCCTTTAAGCAGCAGGAAATAGGCATTTCCATCATGTCGGGGCTGGATAGACCAGAGAGAATTGCAGGTATAAAACAAAGCTAACCTGGTTGGGAAGGAGGAAGCATTTCTAATCAAGCAAATACACACACAAGGCCCAATACTGCCCTTAGTACAGCTGTGCTCCCTTTTTGTGCCACTGGCAGAATTTAGTCCATAGAATGAGCTGGTTTATTTTCTTGTCTTTTCTAGTTGCAGATTCAGTAACTTACCTGCATAAAATTCCTCTCCTTCTCATAAAACCGTGGCTGCATTTCACCTAGTGGCTTAGCAGTGCACGGTCTGTGGCCTTCTGCATCTGCGTAACCATCTGAGAAAACAAACCTTTTGCCAGTTAAGGTTAGTAAAGTAGAGTTTTTCCCTCCACCAAGGCCAGCAAACTGAAAAAGGCAGAAGCCCTCCAGAGTGGTTTCAAACATACAGGCCAAAGAGCTGGAGAAAGAGCCTATACACAAGTCAGATGAGGAATGAATGGCAAATGCTTTTACATTCATCATCTTGTTCCTTCTTCCAATTCTTCGTCTCATTTCCTTTTCCACGGGTAAATTGGTTAAGTGGGTCTCAGGTTGCCTATGTTTAATGGAGTACAAGGAAATCCTGTTGCAACGTGTATCACTTATGGCACAGTTTGGTGGTGCAGGTTTTGCGACATTCAGGGAAGGAAGCATCTTGTTATTGGCATCTGAAACATCCTACATAAAACTAGGCTATGCTTTCCCCCTGCAGTCACTGCTTGTGGCTCACTGAACAAGAAGCTCTCCTTAAAAAGATAAGCTCAACCTGGACTAGTGATCTGCTGGAATGGGTGGAAATCAAAACGAGGCTGTTGGTTTTGGTTTTTTTCCTCTTGGCACCTAATGAATTTTCCCCATATAGAATACATTGGAGCCAAGATTTTTTTCCAGAGCTCCAAGATCGTTACTTTGCCTGTTCATACCTTTTCTTTTTCTAACAGGGTTTTATTTTTCAAACCAATTTTTCATCAAGCCAATGAGTGAGGAGCTTGTGGAGACCTGCTCATATGCTGAACCTGGAGAAAGGAGGGGAAAACCCAAACCAGTATTGCTGCCTTGCTAATGGTGCAGAGGCTCAGATAACAATTATGGCTGCTGGATATTTGGGCTCTACATTAACTCACCTTTCCTGGCTGCCTTTACAGCTCATGTTTAAACAACAAACACTTTCTCTTTCCCAAGGCTTTTCCTTAATTGGATTTTTGTTGTGCTTTTTTTTCTTCTCATCTGTGGCTTAAGAAACTGTAAAAAAATAGCTTGGAGGAACCAAAAAAACCAGCACTCTAATTTCAGGCAGGAATTACACAGCTTTCCTAAAAAGCCATTTTACCTCTTTTTTATGGGATGGGGAGAGAAGAAAGACAGAAGGCTTTTTGTTCTGCACAAGTTTGTGATGACCCTGAAATGCAAGTTTAATCAGGAACTGGGGCCAATTTCTTTGCTGAAACCAACACCCTAGGACAGAGGTCAATAATGCTATCCCAGCTTTATATATGCGTGTTTAATAAAGCATTTATGATGAAGGGAACGGCTTTGGGAAGGGATGGATTTTTATACACTATTTCCCTGTACTCTTCTTCCTACAGTCTTGCTGGTCCCACAGGGTAGCAGAGCTGGGACTGGCATGGAGGCTACTTGACTCCTGTTCCTGTTCCCAGTGGCTGAGCCATCCTTGTCCACAGTAACTCTAGTACTGTGGGTTAAACTGAGGACTTCACACCAGGCTGTGTAGTGCTTTATCTCATGAACAGTCATGTCACCTGCAATTGTGGGCACTGTGAGCTCTGAAGGAGAGAGTGAACACGCCAGTGACTAAAGGCAGCATCTCTCCTCTTGTCAATCCATACTGTTTCATTACCCAGTCCAGAGGAGAAAAAAAAAATGGGAGGGTCATTACCTGGCATATTTCCTTAGCAGCAAACCAGGTGTAGAACTTCCTACCCCACCTACCCAGCCACCCTCTGGCTCTTGTTTGTTCATCTTTGCTGTCTCCTTCAGGGTGAGAGCCTGACATAAGTCTGTGCTTACCCACAGCATCAGCAAAAACAGCCCCACTAGAAATAAAAACATCCTCTTCTGCACCAGCACAGCTGAAGGGGTGGTGAGCTGCAGCAGATGGTGAAAGCAAATTGGGTAGGATGCCCACCAAGGGCTCTTCTTCAAGAGAACTACAGACAGGCACTGTGCATACTCTTGCCCTTCCAAGATTTTCATGGTTCTGTGTCCCTTTGGCTCACAAACGTGCAAGTACATTGATCCTCATAGCACAAATCCTTCTGAAAATTCAAGAGCAATGCTTTTTCTGCCATCAAATAGTTTTGCCAGTTTTCAAAATGCACTGGGCACCAATTGTCAGCTTTTTTAAAGAAGCATTCACTCACAGGCCTCGAGTCAGAAACGCTGCAGATTTCCTGATAAAGGGGTGGTGAGATTTTTCTCAAGCCGCATCAGTCACTGCAATGGCAGCTGGATCCAGGCCTAAACTCCTGGTTTGGGGGATGCAGCAATACCCCTGTGAATAAATAACAACAGTGACTCTGTAGGCATCCTGAAGTCACTGAGTGCTAGACAGCTTTCCTCTTCTCTTCAGAAAATTACAGCATCATGTTGTATCAGAGCTTCAGCTGCTGTCATGAGCCAGGGATAGGATAGGACTGCTGCCAGAGACCTGGAGACATATAGATTTCCACTCTGCTTTTCTGGACTTTGTTACCTTTTAAAAGAAGCAATCAGCTTTCACAAGAACAGGGCTTTGCACTATTGCAGCATTTTTCATTTCCACATCACTTTACAAGCACTAAGTGGTGTATCCTCACAACACACCTCTAGATGTTTTATCTTAATTTTATAGTTGTATTTAATCAAGCAAACAGGAAACTAGTTTCTTGTCCAATCTTCATTTTCTGGCCTTCAGGCTAGACCCACAGGCACATTCGTGTCCGCTGTCTGGCTTGGGGTTGGTCTCTAATCAGCCTGGAATGGCATTGTTACAGAAAAACAGCCCAGAGAATAATCTGAGGGCAAGCTGCCAACGCCAGCATCAGGCTCAGAGTGACTGCATGTTATAGTTTTACCTCCAAATGTAAATGTTTAAGCTCTTGGGGATTTGCAACCTTCTCCTCTCATCCTGTCCTACACAGTGAATGGCATTTTGCAACCGCAGCTCATCCCTTCTGACCAAAGGGCTTATTTAAAAGGCATCCATTCCCTCCAGTTTATACCCACACAGGCCAACAGAAAATGACCTAGTGGTAAAATGTGGTTGTATAAATCTCTCCCAAAGCATATTTTCATTATCCATTAACTGTTCATAGTCAACAGTGAAGAACAGGTAACAGATATCAGGGAAGCATCGGCAGGACAGGTGAACCAGCACCCTGGCCCTGGAGGAGACCAAAACATCCCATGCACTGCAGTGAGCCTGGTGCTCCTGTCTCTTCAGCTAGGGCAGATTTTACACTCCTAAATAATTTTTAGTGAGTACACTGTGTCCTCTTACTTTCCCATCCTTCATTAGTGTACTCACATGTTCATAAGGAAAACTTTTTAAATTTTAGTTCTTTTTATTTTAGTGAATAAAATATACATAAAATGTATACAGGTTGCCCAGAGAAGTTGTGGAGGCCCCATCTCTGAAAGGGTACAAGGTTAGGTTAGATGGAGCTTTGGGCAACCTGGTCTAATGGAAGATGTGCCCACCTGCGGTGGTGGTGTCGGAACTGGACAATCTTTAAGGTTCCTTCCAACCTAAACCATTTTAGGATTCTATGATAGCCATCAGATCAATGTCTGAAGCTTCCAAATAACCTTATTTTTTATCACTTTTTACATTATGCTGCACCTTGATTTTCATTGCAGTTAGAAATCTAAATGAGTCAGAAAGGCTACAGCTTTGAGTCCCATCCCTATTGCTCATATCTCCTGGTCAGGATACACCACAGCAATCCATACCAAGCTCATTTTCATACTGTGTTTCTCAGAGGCTCTGTGTAAATAAAAAGGCTCCAAAAGCCCTCTGACTGTTCCCAATATTTTCATGAGGGCAAACCCCATGAAGCTGGAGTGCTTGGTCCCTGTGTCTCACGTGTCGATAGTCTTTTAACATGAGATTTTGAAAAAGGTCAATGACTCACTTCAAAGGAAAATCCCACCATGGATGGCAGTTCCTGATTGTCAGGAATCTTTAATCTGAGTATCGTGGTGCATCTGCTGCGAGTTTAAATCCATGAATACTGTTCAGATTCCTATTTAACCCTCAGAAGCCAAACATCACATCTGAAAACATGACACTGCTGTTGTCCTTGCTCCTGTACCAACCTACATAATTAACCCACCCACATTTGTTTGTAAAGCATGTAAGACAAATAAAGGCTGAAATTCCCAATAGCAGAATCAATGAATCTATAGACATAAGCGGAAAACTTCTCCACATCAATGGATTTCTTGCTTGTCTGGATCACTTGCATGTCTGTATTTCCTGCTGCTGTTAAGAATTATGGATGTAATCCTACAGAAATTGTTCTTTAGTTTTTAAAGTGCAGCTAAGCATCAGACGGGCAAGATGGCGCAAGCCACACGGACTGAGCTCGTCTGTGATCTCACCCCATTACACAACAGTTTGAGGAGCCCCAGTGGTGTAACATTGCACAGAACAAGGTCTGAGGAGTTTAGGGGTTATAGACAGTCCAGAGGAATTATTTTATGTCATGGGAGAAAGAAATGGGAATGAACAGGAGTTCAAAGTCCTGATTACTGTAAGGCCAGCAAAACACATTCCTATAGCCTGCAAGTATATAAAGACATCATAGTTGGCTCATTTCCTTTTCTCTTGCCTGTAGCAGTCACAGCCTCATCTCTACTTTATTTGGTTTACATCAGTGTGTCAATAAAATGTTACTGTGGGGCCTGATCCTCACCCAGTAGGTGTGAGGTAGCTCTGTGTGAACACCAGCCAGGGCTCAGGCTGGCAGCTCTGTCCTGGGCAAGGAAACACTATTTCCATTACATTATCTCTTTTGTTTATTGGCTTTTCTCTTTCCCCCGAAGGTATTTATATTTAAACCATAAAATATGATCAGATTCAAACTTGTTCTGTACTAGATCTTCTCCAAAGAGTTTGTATTTTAAGTTTCTTTTCAATTTTCCCGTAACATTGATACATTTGTAGGGATGCATGGTGATAGGCAGGCTGGAGTAAATCCACCAAATTCAGTTTGGATTTATATTATCACTGACCTCCTGCCAGGGGGTGAGGCAATGGCAGGCTGAAGGCTGAGGGAGGAACTGAGGACCTGGGGGAGATGGGGTCACACCAAACAAGCAAGAGAGAAAACAGAGCTCCACAAAATGGGGTTCCCACCCTAAAGCCAGGAAGGTGCAGAAGGAAACAGAACTGTTAACCTACCCCTACTGTCTATCCCCTGCAGGGATTGCTACCCAAGGCACACAGGAGATATTTTGCTCTCCAAGCTTTTGTCAGTCCTTGTGTTTCAGAGCTCCTCTGCTTTTTCAGGGCTGGCCTGAAAATCAGGCTGGATTTCTCCCTGCTGCAGAGGATGGGGCAGAGTTGGTTGCCCTGGCTAATGTCTACACCTACTTCTGCTGCGTTTGCGTATCATGTGCTTCCTTCCTGAAAGGTTTGGGTCAGAATGAGCTAACTTGCTGCTGTTCCATGGTTTAAACTCTAAGATTGCTATTACCAGAACCCCCTGAGGAGCAACTACTCGAGCACATAAACAAGCTGACCTTAGAGCACATGTCCTTAGAAACTGGGAAAAAAGCCCTGAAGAGTTTTAAGAAATCACATTATTTTTGCAGTTCAGATTTTAGAAAAAAAAATACTAATACCAGATTTACTGGCATCCCCAAATCATTGGTGGGGTCCCACAGATATCTTTCCTGCTAAACCAGCTGCGTTGGCACTTTAAGCAGTAGCCACTTCAGAATCCAATAAGGCACAATCAGAGATTACTTCTATCTACTGCATAATATCTGCCTTTTTATGCCATTTTTCTGGATTTTTGTGATGCTTCATATGTTTACTGGGCTTTGCCCTCAGCTGTGGTGAACACAGTCTTTAAAAGAAACCTCACACTCATCTGTGTGCTCGGTGCTTTGCAGAGCTTTCATGATTACCAAAACGCATCCTAATGTCCCTTCGGTTCCTCCCTGGGAGCCTTCATGCAGCAGCCTTCTGGGGTTGTTTCAGTTATCTGGATACTTTTCTCCTTGAATCAGATGACTTCTCCCTTCCTAGACAGATTACACAAAGTATTCCTTAACCAGACACCATGAGTCTTTCCGCCCACAGAAATTGCCACACAGCTCCTTGCTGAGCCTCTCTTTCCATAAATAATACATGCCCAGATTTCTTAAATTCTTGGTCACCTTCCTTGATTCATCTGCATGTCAGTGACCTTTGTTATGACAAACAAGTACATCTGCAGCTGGAATCCCATTTAATAACTTCTTTTTTCTTATTATATAAATAGAAGTATATACTGTAGTCCTTTGTGGGTGGAGCAGTGAAATTATCATGATGGTTTCTGTGCTCCGTTAGCAGCTTTGACCTGATTTAGCATAGGCTGGCT
This sequence comes from Lepidothrix coronata, assembly GCF_001604755.1. Lineage (NCBI taxonomy): Eukaryota > Metazoa > Chordata > Aves > Passeriformes > Pipridae > Lepidothrix > Lepidothrix coronata. Next base: position 81,572 of record NW_016690219.1, read on the forward strand.
CACATCACCTCTTACTCAACGTTTTCCATGGATGGGATGCAGAGAAGCCACGTACGCGGAGCTCATGGGTTTGTGTCACATGAGGAAACAAGGACGGAGGAAATTCATGCCAACTAACCGAGGTGCTCTAGCTATACTCCTAATTATACAGTCTCTTCCTCTATCCACTTGGTTTAATCTAATTCCTTTCTCTCTGTGAGAGTAACATGTTTGTTTTTCCCATGTCACTCCCCACAACTCTGGTACAAGAACAGGTTCACCGTAAATGTTGTGACCAGAGCAAAGGCACCGTATATGGGATGGATCATCTTCACAGCACAGATCATCTTTACGGGCGTGGTAACAGAAGTGAGATTCCCACGCTCAACCCAATGAAATCCAGTGGAAACAATGAGATCAGAAGCAGAAGCACACGAGATTCATTCCAGTTTAACCAGTAAAGCACCAGTTACCGAGTTTACAGTGTTCGATTTTCTCCACAGAACAGTTTTCTCCAGTAGAGAATCTTCTTTAAGTCTATATTGACTTTGTCTCCAAAATGTCTCTCTCCCTGTGGAAAGGCAGCCTGTTTCATGCTGTTTGTTATGGCCAATATAAACACATCCTTAAGAAGGAATGGATGCTTTTCACACCTTCTTTATCCTTACAGGATCTGAGGACCGAGACCTCCTCCCTGTGCTATGATGTGTTACATCTGCCAAGCAGTACTGCTGTGTTGATAAGCAGCGGTGCTACTTTCCCAAATTTATGTCTTCCAGAGTTCTGCCGTTGTCTCATCCCCTGACCTACTCTGTTCCCACATGCATGAGCATCCTCCTTCCCCCACTCCCCCTGTGTGGGTAGCTCATGGCCCTGCCACACTCCTGTGTTCCTCTTGTGAGGAGACTCCCTCCTCTTTATAGCCACCCTATAAGTACTGGAACACTGTGATCAGATTCCCCCAGAGCCTTCTCTTCTCCAAGGAGAAGGGACCTAACTCCTTCAGTCTTTTTGTCAAACCCCTGTGTTCAGAGCGTCTCCTGCTAGACATATCATGTTTATACAGGATCTCCTTGCACAGCCAGTGTTTACTGCCTGTGACCCTGCCATTCTCCCATGTTTATGTTCCATGGCCCATATTTACATACTATGGAATCTGAGGCCCTTCTGCCTGTCCCTGCTTTTGCCTTCCAACATCTGTCGCTCAGTGCACCTCTGCTCTTGGGTTCAAAGTGTAAAATGAAATGCAGTCATAGGCAGAAGATTAAAAAAACACAAGTGAAACAAGACACCTATATCGTTACATACTTCTGCTGATGTCCTTGATAGGAATTGATCTTTTCAGCCCCCTTGATATGTAGCCAGTGGACCCTTTGTACTGTGTGGGATGCAGAGATCAAAACAAGCACATTTAATGAGCTCATTTCTAACAATATTTTGAAGTTGTCTTTTTCTAGTCTAACTTCTAAATTCTCTCTGGCTATACTTTGCATTTCTCTCATTAGAAACATGCTCTTCCAGTCAGGCTGCTGACATTGCAGAGAAAGTTGCTGCCCTCAATTGGAAGCTGAAACATAATTTGAGATGCTTAAACTCATATTCACACATACACAGAGTTAAGATTCTCAAATATCTCTTGAACTTTTTAACCCAAGCAGCTCACTAAAATTCAGAATTTTGTAAAAGAAATCCAGTTACAGGGAGAAAGCTGAAGATGGGTTCAAACATTGTTGTACCGGCTGCTTTGCTGCAAGAAAGTACAAAGCCCTACTTCCCTGAAGACAGGAGAGGCAAGTTACTATTCATGCACAACTGGCTTTCTTTGAACCACAGCTCCCAAACTATGCAAGCTCTTCCCAGGTTTTCTCTCCTGCACTCTCTGCCCAAAAACAGGTGGCTTTGATTTTGCAGGCAGTTTGCCTGCCTTTCCTGCAGCTTCAGAGCTGGGTGTCTCTGCCCCTCAGCCTCGGGCTCGCCCATTGCTCTGTGGACACATCCGCACTCCAAATGATTCCTGGAAAAATGTCTTCACTGGGATCTATCAAATTCCTGTGTTATCAGTGCCTTTCTCTGTGCTTACATTGGGCTTTTGAGACTCCTGGTTTCCTAAAAGGCCATCTCACAGCTAAATTAAACAAAGGCTGGGGAAGACGTGCTGGCCAGGAGCTTTTGCACAACCTCCATCACAGCTTTCTGGTTTTGCAGCCAAGCTGTGCAGTGCCATCCCCTTCCTGTGCTGGGGATTTGCTGGAAAGGCTGCAGCCAAGTGTCCTCCGGCATCCTGGCATCCTGTGGTTGGTGCCAACCCTCCCAGAGCTGCCAGAGCAGGCTCTCCTATACCTGCTTTCCTTGCTACTCCACCTGAAGTCACAGTTCCTATTTCAGTGCTCTCAGCCTGGCTATCTTGGGACTGGACAGACACCACTCACACAAGAAGCAGATCTGACACAAACTTCCCATAATGGGGCTGGGCCAGGATGGGACCAAACAGTTTCTGCTGCCACTGTGGTGGCTGGGAGGGATGCCCATAGCCCCGAGCACTCCAGGAGCACAAAACGTCAGATTTCAATAAGCCACAAGCTCTGACTGTAATGAGGATGTTGGCCTGCATTTTAAAAACCTTGAATTCATCAACATTTGGAGTGTTGTGTTGTCAGACTCAATTATTAGTCTCACATATTGTCTTGCTGTTTGACCCAATTCACAAATTGTTTCTTTCCATCCCACAGTGGTTTGCAGCTAAAAATAAGTCTGATTTCATGAGTGTATGAGGGGTGCATTCTCAGAGGTGTCATGCACACCAGAGGTCATGTATATCCCACACCATCCAACAACAGTCCAGTGAAAGCTCCTGTCCCATTATACACAGCAGCAATACTCTCCAAACTGCAGTAGGGAATCAGAACTTACTGGAACTACGTGCTTACCCTCCTTGCAGCCCTGCAGCTCACATGTGGCTGCCAAGGTGTGCAGTGCCCACTGCATGCACACACCACAGGTTCGGATTTCCAAGACCACAGCACGTATGCTGTTAGAAATGGGCTTTTTGTTTCCTCAAATTCACCTGGTTACAGCGTGTACAGTGTGCAGCCACAGCTTTAGTATCCTTTTTTTTTCAGATTCAATTTTGTAAAACAAATGCATACACTGTAGTCAAACTCCTTCCACTCCTGTTTCTGATAATTTGAGGAGTTTGTCTGTATTTCTCACTGAAAGTGTTTTGCTCAGATAATTCCCATGACACTTTTCTTGACTTCTCCAGTTTGCCAGAGTACTGTAAAAAGAACACCAGAACTGCAGAACTTTTTCAAGGATCATCTTTAGGCAATTAGAGAGGCAAAATGTCTTCTCTGCTGCTGCTAAACAAGCTTCTGGTACAGACAAAAACTGCTTTATCCTCTTCCGTTACTGTGGGAGATCACATTGTGTCACTTGCCAGATAGGCCCCCTCAAACCTTCCAGTGTTACTGCTTTTCAGAGGCAACCTCTGCAGACGGTCAGCTCTCTTTGATATGAAATCTGTCATTTTACATCTCTCTAGTTGAAGACATAGGTTGTTTGAATCGGCTCAGTTTAGCTCTCTCTCCAGATGATTCTGGATGACAGCCTTATCTTCATCATTATTTATCATTCTGTCAACCTTTGTGTCACCTACAGCAAGTAATCTCGCAGTGTTTTATATATGCTCCCAGAACAGTGCACAAACTCTTGAGCAGCACTGAGGATACACTGATCCTTGCAGTTCATCATTAGATGATTCCCCATTGACAATCACTGTTTGATACCTATCAATTAGTATGTTCACAGTCCAATTAATGTGTGCTTTACTGGCAGTGTATGCTGGTATTCTTAATTGCAATGCTACAGGATTACCAAACTCTGAAAAGCCCTGTTTACCATCCCCACTCATCTCTGCAGATAATTAAATCAAACTAGTCTGAAAAAGACAGTGAACCATGTGTCAGCCATGAACTATGTTCTTATTGGTGCTTTCTTTGTGAAATGAATCTTGCTAATGGAACTATTCCCATTACCTTGTCTGAGAGAGGTAGGATAACTGGCCTGTAGTTATTCAAATAATCTTGATTTCCATGTGTGACTGCCTTCACATATGGGCCCATTTTCAGCTCTCTTAAACTTTTCAGCTTTTCCAAAATTTATAATCAGTGTGCTAAGTCTCCCTCCCCTAACTCCTTTATGGCGCTAGAGTTTAGGTTATCTGGAACCTCTAATTCTCCAAAATGTTCACCATTGTGCTGTTAATGGACTAGGAAGACATAAAAACACACTGTTCACTTTCTTGCCAATACAGAAGTACATACTGAATGTTTTCACTTTCTTCTGTGAATCTCCCGAAAGGAGGTTTCTGATTGCAATTTTACAAGGAAGTTATGCAGTCTGGTCCCTGTGCCAAGTTCCCTGTTCATGTAGGGTGTTTTTGTCTGGCTCAGCTCTATCTGGATTTAAGGATGTTGGCAAATAGGACTGGCATAGACTTGCTGTGATATAATCTTGTGGCCTTATGATATAATCCCTTTCACAAACTGTTTAAGCTTAGAAGTGACTGTATTGTTTGTTTCTCTGGGAAAGGCTCAGAGAATATCATTCTTCAGGAAGAAACTTACTTCCAGTTTCCAGCCTAACCTTATTCATGGCTAGCTTAGAAATAACTTGCTGTACCAACATTTTCCTTTTCCTTAAGCATCTTTTTCATGCCTCGCATGTACTCCTGTGTTGTATAACAGCCATATTGTACGAAACAATCTTTGATGAGATCGGTTAAGGAGCCGAGGTGTTTTGTTTTCTCCATGTCTAATAGGCTCCCTGTTCTTCCAGCCACTCAAGCTACTCTCCTCTGAACTTGTTCCAGTTTAAATCCTTCTTTCCTGACCTTAGGATGACCAAATGGGGACTTATCAAGGTTTTGCATAACAGTACTGATATTTCCCTTTTTTTTTCTTTCCTGGCAGTGCTTTTCTCAATGTGTTCCACTTCTCTCTCTTAAATTCCCTATTACACGTATTCTTGCTTCTTCTTATGAGATGGAGACACTAAGGAAATGGCAAGAAAAGTAAAAATACAAATACTTATAAGATAAATCATAGCCTGTGATTTCCAAATTCCCACAGTATCTTAGGGGTGTAGTCTGACTTTCACAGGTGTTTCAGTTCTAGTGCAGTTTTCTGTAGTGCTTAGGTGTGTAATGCACATGTGGCCCTTAAATTCAAATTCTGGTAAATCCCTACCTGCACCTTTAGGTCCTTGAAACATCTGACCATAAGCACATGGAGTACCTCTTAAAAAGGACTTTAGCTTGTAGTTTTAAACAATTCCCTCAGAGGTTGTACAGTGGGCATGGTGTGCAGCTCTAAGAGCACTGTAAATGGGATGCATCGGTAGTGACTAATCCTGACTTTATGGAAAGTCTTCAAAGTATTTGGCTAATAAAAGAAACAGTAGAATTTTCCTTGAATAGTCTTATACCAGGAAAAAACTAACAGGAGTTTTCCCTTAAGGATTGAAGGATAGCTCACTGATAGAGAAGGAACATGTGTAGGATGCCTGGTTGTCTCACTTGCGTCAGCTCTGGGAGTTGAGTGACCAATATTTTTATGGTATTAACTTTCCTCTGTTTATGTCCTGCTTATCGCCTTACACCTTGCAGAATATTGTCCTTTCTCTCAACTGTCAAAGATCCAGGTTTCCCCACACAGGAAGGGAATACCCAAGAAGGCCAGCAGGGAGGAGAGGAGGCAGAGGATGGTCACTACATGAGGAAGACCCACGTGTGCCTCTATTCATCTGCCAGGGGAGGCAACTGAGGACCTTGAGATACATGTCTATAAAATCATGAAGAGGGCCAGTTGAGAACTGCCTGCTTTTACTGTCACTACAAGATGAAAACAAACATAAGAGATGCAAATTCAAAACTCACAGAATTAAACGCTTCTTCACACTGTGCCTGAGCCCCTAAGACATGGGCATGTGTAGGCTGACAGAGTACATGGGGCAAGTGTCGTGGTGTGTTTGCATTTACCATATGTTTTCCCTAGGTGTCCGTTTTTCGTTCCTGTTGGCAACATGACTATAGACTGGCTGAGCCTTGGGTTGGAGCTGGCACGAATGTTTTCTACTCTTGTGTGGTGTAGGTGCACGTCTGCACAGCTTCGTTGGTGCTGCACCCTCAGACTCAGATTGGTGACCTACTTTGGTGTGGTACTGCATGGACAGGGAAATGGGAGGGAGGTTTTAGTGGAGCTGTTCTTGTGCCTGGCTCCTGTCCATGGCAAATCTATTTGCAGCAGGTCACTGAGATCAGCTGCATCTCTGACCAAAACCAGTTTGTGTTGCCATTAATTGTTTTCTCTTGGTTGGACCGTAGTGAGCTGTGGTGGCTGCTGACTCACCCTCATCTCCAACACCACAGCTTTATGTTACAAATAAACCTGTTTTGGAAGCAGTTGGTGTTTAAAGCAGTGCTCCTACTTTGCTTTCTCCTCCACCCTTGGCTGCCTCTCCACCCTCGCCACCTCTCTTCTGCCCTGCCACTCACCTTACTCTACAGTAAGCTGATTCGGGGATTCAGTCCCCCAGAAATTATTCCTCATATTGTGGGGTTGTTGTTCCTATGGGTTAGCACCACAAACTGGCTCTCAATGAAGTCAAAGTACTGTTACTGGTGCAAGGGAATAGTGGGAAGGGATGGGAAGGGGGAAGAGGAGTATGCTTTTTATGAGGCCCTGTTGTTAGTTTGGCTCTGCAACATGGACTCTCATCCCAGAAAACTTTGAATCTGTCTGGATGGAGAGTTAACACCTCTGTCCATATCACTTCCCAGTGGAGTGAAGTTAACATACTATAGTCCTTTGAAAGATCAGGAAGGATATTGAGGTGCTGGAGCAGGTCCAGAGAAGAGCAACAAGGCTGGTGAAGGGACTCGAGCACACGTCCTATGAGGAGAGGCTGAGGGAGCTGGGGCTGTTCAGCCTGGAGAAGAGGAGGCTCAGGGGAGACCTCACCACTCTCTACAACTCCCTGAAAGGAGGTTGTAGCCAAGTGGAGGTTGGTCTCTTCTCCCAGGCAGCTATCAGTAAGACAAGAGGGCATGGTCTTAAGCTGTGCCAGGGGAGGTTTAGGTTGGATATTAGGAAGAAATTCTTTGCAGAGAGGGTAATCAGGCATTGGAATGGGCTGCCCAGGGAAGTGGTGGATTCTCCATCCCTGGAGGTTTTTAAGATGAGACTGGATGTGGCACTTAGTGCCGTGGTCTGGTAACCACAGTGGTAGTAGATCAAGGGTTGGACTTGATCTCAGAGGTCCCTTCCAACCCAGCTGATTCTATGATTATATGATTTTGAAAAAAAAAAAGATGGATCTTTTCCTGTGTTTTCAGCTCAGGTAATCATTTCTTAGATACAAAGACCACTGTTAGTCACATCTGCATGAAAGACATAGAGAAACCAACATTATTTTAACATATGATTATTGTTAATGGGGATAAGGTGATTACCAGCCCATAATTAAAATTATGGCAATGTTTTTCAAGACAGACAATCAAAAATAAATTGTGCTCACATTGCAATATTGATATAAAGCCTCGGCTCTAATAATGTTAGGTATTTAATTGCAATTTCAAGCATTTAATTAGACTAATTTTTCAGGTTAATACATTATCTTGCACTTCAAATTAGCTCTACGCTCTTTACAAACAGCAATTAATTAAGCCTTATGCTACTCCTGCCAAGTCAGTTAATAGTATTATACCAGGGATATGAGGTTCAGAGGGGTTTGACAGTTTCCTCTCCCATCATTCTTCCCTAAGGAAGCAAAGGTGGCTGTGCTCCAGCCTTGTGCACCTCTTCCTGCTGTTTAAGTTAGATGGCAGGGACCTGGGCCCAGGAGGAAAGTGGCCAAATTATGCTAAAAGAGTCAATAGTGACAAGCTGGGTATGCTTGGACTCAAGCAAGAATCATGTGTGGACAGCTTATATTTGGCATTTCTGGTCACCTAGAGGTGGACACTGCTAGGACTTAGTGCACTTCAGAAACACTCAGGTATCAGACAGAAAAGGGGGGTGGGACCAAGAGCAAACATCACAGGACAAGGTCAGGACTGCTGGTGATGGTGTCTGTGGTGGATTTGGGCACAAGCAGGGTGTGATGAACTGGCAGGTGGCTGCCAATGGTGCCAGACTGGCATTGGCACCAACACGGTAATATGCTCCAGGATATACCTGTTCCCTTGCCAGACAAGAAAAGCTTAATATGGGAATATGAATATGGTTACCTACATGGTATGTTGTTTCTTATCATCAGCCATTTCTTTTGCCATGTCCTGGTTTCCTTTGTCTTGCTCAGTAGATTCCTCTCAAGCCATGGTCTGCTTAAGGGGATGGTCATTTTTCTGCCCCTAACACAAGGCACAAAGGCCAGAGACAGTCCAGAGGAGCCACACCACAGCATCAGTGGCTTCCTCAATGCTGAAGTGAGTGTGCAAACGCCACAGCTTGGGAAGGGGCTGGCAGCGCTCCCAGCAAGAGGTAACCAGTCTAGGTCTGACCTTGTCCTCAACATGGGCGGATGGAAACTCATGTCTTCCCCTTGCCAGAAGCATTTTGTGTCATCCCAGCATTAGACAAAACATAAAGCTCGACCATGAAGGTGAACCCCAGTTTTCTCACTTGCAGAGGTGTGTCCTGCAGTGTCCATTGGCTGCTAATGCATTTCCTTCTCCTCCCAGCAGAACATCTCCTGCCTGACAGCAGGGAGTTGCTCTAAGTTTGAGACTCCTCTGAGGAGGACAGGGGAGGATTGAGCCCCAGTCTTCTGGCTTGTTGCAGTCAAGTGAAACAGATCTCTCTCCCAGTTTGTCCCATACCTACATTATCCCTGTTCTGCTACTCATCCATGTTCAGGGAAGTGCCCTGCTCTGAAACCTGAATGCACAAAGGCTTTTGAAGGTCAAAGCTCAACATCTTCCACTGTCCCAACTCTGTGCTGGTTTGGGTTAGGGCTAAAGAGGTCTGAATCATGTAGTTCTGAGCCCCCAAAAACGATCTTCCTGATCTCTTCCAGCACCTGCAAGTGTTTAACTCTTCTCTGCCGAATCAATTTGGCTGTGACAACGCTGCCAGACTTTGCTGGAGTGGCATGGGATATAATGAATGCTTACCAAAATTACAAAGATGATTTGATGCAGGGCACTTGTGAAGTATAAAGTGATATGTAACCTGCAAAACAAGTTTAATGAAATGCTTTTAATTGCTGTGAGTTATGTAACCACATTAAAACAGTTGCATCAACACCGAAACTTCGAAGATAAGGTAGGATTTTCCAAGCAAGGATAGTCAAAAGCTAAGAATTCAACCTCCTTACCCACAATACTGCATATGTAGAAGACAAGGAATCAATTGCTGATTTTTATGGCAAAACTGTCACTACAGTTTCGTAATTAGTTTTTGTGTTGCTATTTACCTCAGCAAGGTGTACCAGACACCTCAGGATGTGATTCTCCACTTTCTCTGCATCACAGAAAGGAAGAAGTTGGAGGAAGGTACTGTCCTTCACTCCACCAACCTGTGTGAGCCAGAACTTCCCCTCTTCCTGCGACTGAGGGACTGAATGACCACATATCGTATGACTGACTCCAAACAGCCATCCCAGATGACCTTTGCTTCTCCCCTAATTAGAAATCCTCACAACTAGACAAGTCCTTTTGCAATCTGTTCATCTCAGTGGTACAATTTTTCCACATTTTTATTAGATCAATTTGCATTGACAAGATATGAGATGATTGAGGTTTTTAAAATCTCTTTTTGGGAAGGAACTTCCTCACACAGGTAATAGTCCAAATTATAGTCTCATTGTCCAAATCCACATTCTTTATTCTGATCAAAGCTTAACACTGTGTTGGTTACCTGAACATCTTCTTAGAAAATACTACTAATTTTTATCATCACTACCAAGGGGCAATGGCTACATAACATCAGGTTGCCATCCAGCAAGATGTGGAAGGAGTCCTCATGTGCTGAAGTTGAAGTCCTTTCAACTTCCTTTCAACTGAGATGAGCCCTTTCTGCCCTGTGACAGTCTAATTTAGAAGCAGGAAATTTCTCAGAATAACCAGCTCCCAGTCCCAGCTGAGAGCCGGCTGATAGAAGTGCTGTGAAATATTTAACTGTGCATAGTAGCAGAAGATTAAGAACAGATGTGATCTAGAATATCAGCTACACCTAGAGCAAACACAAACCCTGGTACAGCATTTGTGTTTCCACCAGCATCTGGCACACTGTGCCTGGCTGGCAAGGGCTCTGCCTGGCACCTCTGCACCTTGTCGTGCTGGTGCTCCCTCCCTGCTGGCACACGGAAAGAGCCGATAGTCTCCCTTTTCTCAGGAGTTCCCTTTATATCTGATTGAATCATAGAATGGTTTGAGTTGAAAGGAACCTTAGAGATCATCTAGTTCCAACCCCCTTCCCATGAGAAGGGACATCTTCCACTGTGATATATGCTTGTGATATAAATACTCTCAATCAAATCCTGGTGCCTGAGGGCACAGAGAGGTCACAATGCTGCTGTTCTCACCCAAGGATACACAAAGAGTGTGTGTTGCATGGAGCAGTAACATGTGTTCTTAGGCAAAATGAGAGAGCTGGAAAAAGCAGATAGACAGTGCAGTCTCAGATCCCCTTTGCTACACCTCTCAAGGACCTTCTGAGACCAAAAGTTTGCCTTCCTTCCTGAGGAGTTGACTCAATGATCTCGACAGGTGCCTTCCAACTCAGCATATTCTATGATTCTATGATTAAAAGGGATTATGTAAAAGGCAGTGGCCACAGAGTGGCTCAACTGACAGGTACAAGGTGGCATCTTCAAATAGGCCAAGGCATGTTTGTGCTCCAGACTTAGCCCAGATATTTGCTGTCCACAGCTGAGCACTCAGATTATCCCACTCTCCATACGGGCTAAGCACTGCAAAGCAGAAAACTCTTTATTGGGCCCGTTTTGGTGCTGACTGGGGCTGTTGGGAAACTTCCAGGAATACATTTCCTTTGTGCACTGGTGACCTGGGCTGCTGCATCCCAGGATGGGTCTGAGCCCTGGTTGTGAGTTGGGGTAGTGGGTGGGCAACAGCCAGCCCCTGGCTCAGCCCGTGGCTGCAGGATGCGGGTGTCTGATCACACGAGACCAGCCTTGATTAGATGTGAGTACGAACTACCTCAAAACTGGGAAGTGTTTGGAATTGAAACCCACATTTCAGCTGCCCAAAAGACACGACTCTACTTTCCAGGGTGCCAATTACCAGAGTTTGCCAGGTACTGACAGATCAGAGCTTTCAGTGACTCTAGTTGTGTTTGTTCATTACAACGTTTCTGACAGTGTAAGCTACTTTTATCTGGTTGCCTTGAATAAGGATTCAGGAGTGTAAATTTTGCTCCTGGACTTTGAAGCCTCATACAGTCACAATATTTCTTTGCTCCCTGGCTCTAATTCCATGGCCTTATGCTTTGGACTTACATTACTTACTTTCTCTACGTTTCGATATAGTTTTGTAGCTACCTAGCAGACACATTTATAAGAATTCATTTGCTTATAATTGCCAAATGTTTTCACAATGAATTCAAGGGAAAAAAATGAGACTTTAATTTCTTCACACAAAGATGACAGTCAGTCAGGCAATTCTTTGTCTCCTTATGATCAAGTGAATGGGAATGGGATTTTTTTGATTGCTATCCAGAGATGGCTGGCTGGCTCTGACTCACTGCATGCAGTTTTACCTACAGCCACTGAAACACTCTGAGTCATAAGGAGAGGCACAGCAGCTGACAGTGAGAAGTAATCACGCAAAGGATATTACAGCCATGAAGGCACTTTAGGCACCACTCCTGGTGGACAGCAGCAGCAGGGCACAAATACATCTATGTAGTTCTTAATTAACTACAAAAAGTCTCTGAGTCCCTTTTACCCCCCCACTCCCTCTTATTTCCCAGACCATAAACCAAATCTTCAGCAGGTATAAACTGGCACAGGCTCTCTGACTTCAAAGGTTCTGCATCAGTTTGAACCAACAGAGATTCTGGTGCCATATGGCCCTAATTATGTTAATGTGAGGCCCAAAGGATGCAGTGCAATAATAAAAAGGAAATACTGTGTGATCCATCATCACTTTGGCACTCAAGGCGGGACTTTCAAAGGTATTTAGGCACCAAAAGAAGCAGACAGGTGCGCAGGAGATTTTCTGTGTTCCATTTCCCCACAAAAAAAATTTATTTCCTTTCTATCCCAAACCAGGCTTGGGAGTCTCTGCAAAGGGCTAGAAGCACTTTATTTTTATCATCATGGAAATCAGAGATATCTTTCCAAGGTGGACCTCTAACTGCTTTGTCTCCAGACTTAGTACCCCTCTGAGCGCTCGGCAGGGTACCTGCCCTGGCAGCCTGGGGCAGCACCATGACAGGGCCTGCTGACAGCTACAAGGGTACAGGTGAGCCTTCTGCAGAGCATCTCTGGAGAGAAACTAGGGAAGTATCTCAACAAGGTGAACAATTCAAACCAGGCTCTCTCACCCTCAAGGAGCATGAAGCCAAGCTGCCCCATCAGCACAACTCCTTGCAGTGCTATCCCAGAGTGAGGAGCTGCAGGAGGATATTAGGAGGACAAGTGCAATTTATTCCAGTCCTCGGTAGATGGAAGCCTACCACACCCTGAGTTCCCTCAGGCCCACTAGTATGGAATCCTTCAACAGCGTGGAAACTGCCTTTGATTTTAAATCCAAACAACTAACCGCTGTTATTCTTGGACATTTATATTACATTTTCCTCATATTTTCCATCTCATGGATGATTAAAAACAAATTATTGCATTAAGGGGTTTGAAGTTAGGATGATCCGTGCGGCAGTTGTTTGTTTCTAAGTCCTTGACTAGAATTTCCTGCTGATCTGGTTTTACATTGTCTTTACCTAAAACAAATTTTTATCTGGGACTGAAATAGTCCCTAAATAGTTTAAAAAGAGTTCTCCCATCTCAGGCTGTTTTCTAAAAGCCTTGTAGTCTTTGTCCTGCCAGGGAATGAAGCAAGACTGCTGAAAGCATACTCAGGTTGTTCTAAAGGAGTGGGAAACAGATTGCTTAATAAGGCTAGAGCTACATCCCACACAATAATTGTCACAGTCATCCTTCACTGTTCCGATGCCTTTACATTGGTGCTCTCTGTAGTGTGCTTGGGAATGATGCAACTCTGATGCTGTAATAACCTGGATAGATTCCCTATAAAAAAGGTCACCATTTCATGAAGAATTCCGAGCATGTAAAACATGTTTATTGATGTCTTGTATTTCGTATAATTTTGTTCTTTAGCTGCATTACTGTTCAGAGGTTAGATGCAATCCCAGGGCATGGATGTACCCGCATGTGGTGCTGCTGCCCTTCTAAAGAGCTTGCAGAACTGTATGCTTTAGCTGTATTTCCCAGCATGTACTAATGTGTCCGGAGTACACACCATCTTTGGGACTGGCCAGAAAACATGCACAGTGAAGAGTAAGGTGAATTGAACAGCTAGGCTGCATACTTGTGAGAATAAGGTTTAAGATTCTGCTCTGCCTGAGCCAAACCGGTTGATGGAAATACGACTCCTGGAAGCTGGCAGATGTTTGTCTGCTCTGCTAGTCTGCAATGAGTCTCTCTAAATTTAATCAGATTTTTTTTTTAATTTTTTTTTTACTCTTAAAAGCAGCTGTCAAAGTGGGTTTGATCAAACCCAACATATTTCTGAAAAAATACTGAATTTTTTTTTTTTACATTTCCCAGTGAAAAGATTTTCCTGTTGAGATTCCAGATCAGTTCTGGGCAGCTGCAGTGAAACACAAGGGAGACTGTGTCAGATGGGTGATCCTGTATTCCTTCATGTAGAAGGTACAAACAGTCCTGACACCTGGTTGCAATAGAGCCACTGCAATTATAAGCCATTGAATTATGGATGGTGCCCTATGAGATAAAATATCCAAAAGATATTGTCAAAATGTATACTCTTAATAATATTGTGACCTCTTATGATTTTAATTTCAGTATGTGAAGGCTTACAAGACAAAAGCTGAGTCCTGCACATTTTTGTGATTTTAACTAATGTTACACATGCAAGCAATGTTTCCCTGTTGAATCAAGTTATTTATTGGCATAAATATTTGCAAGATCACAACATTAACACCTAACTAACATATTTTAGCATAAAATAGCAACAACTCATATGCAAGTCTTGATAGTTTCTGTATTTTTCTATAAAATACCTGGAGTTCCTTTATACTGTGCAGCAGGGAGGAACACATCTCTGCCTTTAAAAATTCACAGGACTTGTTGATTTATACTCAACTGAGAAAAAATGCGGAAAAAAAATATTTATAGCGAATTCCTCAAATATTTACCAGGTGAGACACCAATAGCAAGAACTTAACTAGACTCTTAATTCCACAGTGAGGTATTTAAACAGTGTGCTGAATTTCAAACATGCTTGACAACAGCACTGCTTATTGTCATCTTTTCTGAAGACCAAACTACAGACTTTGGCTCTTTCTAGAGATGAAAAACTTATATTTAGGCATTTATTTGCAAAATTTTCATTGCTACTTCCCTTATGTGACATTTCATCCTTCTCTTTGGGTAAAGGATGCTCACCTAATTAGTACAAATGCTTTGCAACACCCAGGTATTGTGTTCTCATTAATTCACAAACCTTTTTGTGTTTATAAAATGCTCTGAATATTTACTGGGGACCTGGACCATGCTAGTTCATTGTTACAGAGCGTAAGTATATGCAAAAGTCTCTTTTGCGGTTTCCATATTTGTAACCGTTTTCTTTTCCTCTTCTTACGTCATAATCTCTGCAGAGAGCTCTGTGATGAAATCCTTAGTACAATAAGGATAAAGGATTTATTATGATTCATCCAGAATAGGGATAACTTCATGGACTTCAACTAAAACATGAAGTTTTTTCCCCAGAATATACTTTTGTCAAAAATCAGACATTGCCTCCCCACTTTGTCAAGGCTACTGAGATTTTTAAACTGTGTGGGCCAAATTTCAGATATTTCTAATCTCAACAAGAGACTGGGGTTGAATTCAGACAAAACACAGGTGTTTCACTTTTGGCCCTGCTCTTGGAAAAACAAGGGATTTGAGCTTTTTTTTGATAGGACATGATTGGGCCTTCAAATCCAACACTTGGAAAAGGTAGGGGCTGCGGTTGAACTGAGAAGGAAAGGGGTGGAAGGAGTCTAAAAGACGAGCAAACTCAGGAGGCTGAGCTGTAGTCACCCCACTTTGCAATTTCCCTTACAAATATATTCATTTTAAGTAAAATCAGCTAAAGTTTTTTCCCCCACAGTCATACTGCACAGTACAAGAGAGCACGAGGATGGCTGCACACAACCAGATGGGATCAAACATCCACCCAGTGCAGTATCCCGTCCCTGTCACTGTCCCATCTGGTCCAGGTAGGCCATGGGACTGGGGCAAACACGTGGTCAGCCTGCTCACAGTGGTCTCCCATCTCCTGACTCATGGCTCAGGGCCTCTACACCAGAGGGAGGGACTTTGCATTTCATACACACTTGCGCTTTTGTCTTGTATGAATTGGTTCAGCTACTTGCTTGAAATCATGTGAAGGCTTAACATCTCTAACGTCACATGGAAAGGGTTGGCTTAAAGACATTTTGTTCAACTACCTGCTGAGTGGTCCCTTCCACTTCTACAGCATTCTTGGGAAAAATCAGGAAAGCTCTTTTTAGATACTGAACGGGAGCTTTTAAAGCTTCAAGACACTATTTGTACATTGACAATCTCCATGGAAAAGGTAAAAATAATCCAAAGAGTACTGAAGGGATGCTGAAGAGGACTGTGAGGAGCCCACTTAATGCTATCACATGGAGCTGTCAGGAGCAGACCCTGTTCAGGTCACTTGCTCCAGGTGAGCTGGTGTGGGCAGAGGTACAGTCCCAGCCCAGATGGCTGCACAGAGAGAGAAAGGTAAGACCTGCTGGGGGACAGCAGCAGCACAGCTTGTCAAACAGAGCAAATCAAAGGCCTGGAGAGGTCAGGAGTAGTTATTTATGTGGAGGGGTAATGTTAGCTGGAGTGTAATTGCTTTCAGGCTGCTCTTGGACAATTGCTTTTTGGCTGCTCTTAAACCGTTGCTTTAAGGTTGACCTCTCCTGGTTCATCTGGAGCTGCTCTGCTGCTTTATTAGTTACTATTAGTAATTGTAGCCTGCAGCTACGGGGCAAAGGAGCATGGGGGAGAAATAAAACATGGGAAGAGGTAGAGATGGGAGGTCTCTGCTCGGGAGGGTCTGCTGCAATGAGGCCTCTGCCGAAATGTGGCTCATCCCTCTGCAGAGTGGGGCCCTTGCAGACTTACCTGAGACTGTGCCCAGAGCTGAGGTTGCCAGAATGGTGGGAAGGGTTAAGGTGATGCAGGTTCACCATAAGCCACCATAAGCATAAACCCAGGTGGTGGAGATAGTTTAGGAGAGTAAATGGCAGTTTTGGAGAACTCAGAGGACTCAGAGCTGTGGGAGCAGCAGCTGGGAGCCTTCTATTGTTTCTTCTTCCAGGGCAGAGGTGCCCCACTGGGGCCAGGCAGCAGACTGGACATTCCCCAACAAATTGCAGCTTGTTTTCAACCTTCAGGCTCATTATATGGACTTTGGTAAGTGCCAGTTGCCACCAAGGTGGATATGTCATTTGGTTCCCCAGGTGTCTGCATACTTGTGTGAGGAACCTCCAGCAGTTGAGTCTGGTCTGTCTGAATTGGGAAACAGCTCTTCCAGGAGGATTTCATCACTCCAAGTTAGTCTGATGTGCTGATGCACTGTGTGGCTTCATGGAGAGGCTTGAAATAGAGCTGTCCTGAACAGGCTCAGAAAATTCCTGATTTTGGAGTAACTGGAGGCTGGGAAAGTACTTGGAGAAGCATTTTATACACTCACCCAGTTTATGCTCTTCCCTGGGTTCTCTTTAAGACCACCATTCCTATTTTTAATCTAAGAAATCAGAGAAGTGAGGAGGGAAGAAGGGAGGGGTGCATCACCAGTCTGCCCCCATATCCACCCTCAAAATTTTCCATCATGGGACACACAGTGAGCTGTGGTGGAAAACTAGCAGACAGCCTTGGCTCCGATGTCCTTGGTCAGGCATCAGTGGTAGAGACAGGGTGATACCTCCACAGCAAAGGAGGTGCAGAAGCATCAGTGCTCCCAGCAGTGGTGCAAAGTCCTAGCTGGATCTAGAAAACCCCTTTGATCAATTGAAAGGTGATGAGGATGTCTTAGCATGCTCCTTCATCACTAACTGGAGGCATCAGGGGATTGGGTTTCACTCTGGAAAAAGAAATCTAGTGAAATGTCAAGGAAAGACTCTCTTTTCCATTACTTCTGCAAGTTACCTCAAAACCCCCCGATCTCTTTAATGCAAACTGCAAGCACCATCATCACGAATAAAGTGACACCAGTTCTGCTACAGGAAAGCACCTTGGTATTACATTGCTTCAGCATGCAATTTATATGCTCTTTAACACTTTCCCAAAGTGTTTCCCATATCTCTTAAGCAAAATAGACTCTCCAATTTCAAAATGTGTCTGCCTATAGCTGCAGCCATAGCAGCTTAACTGGGACATATGTGAGCACATGTGTGTTTCTGTGCATGCACACATGACTCTTTAGTACTTATTTTTAAATCTTCATATCTGAAAGAAAATTTCTTTTGTGACTAGATGTGAAAAAAAAAGAAAGTCATTTATTTACTGAACTTGTAAGGGCTGTAGTTCTCAGGGAGAATAGCACAGACACTTCAGAGGCTTCCCAAATTGAATTGTTAAGCTTTTTTTTTTTATTTTCATGCCTGCTAATTGCTCTGTGCAGCTGTTTTTATTTAAGAGATTAGTATTTTAAAGTTGAAATGAGGACATATTGCAAACTTCACAGTTCACTGTGCTATGTACTCTGCATAGCAGCTCAGGCTGTTAATCATAGGTGAGGGTTAACAAAGCCAAAGTGATGCAACTGCAGAGAGACATGAGGATATGGCCAGACAGAGCAGCTTAGAGCTGTAAACAAAGCCACTGTCCCAGTGAAGGACATGTATATTGCAAAATATATTAGCTCAGGACATCCCTTTGCACTGCAGTATGAGGAATATGTGCAGAAGTCCTGTTACAGGTAAGGAAATCCTCCAGCGCCATCAGGACCACATGTCTGACTTATTTGCTCTGTCTAGGGGAAGACCTGGACAGGCTCTTCAGGAAGGGTCAGGGGGTGTCCACTCACAGGACTGGTTCAGTGCTGCAGAAGTGTGAACGGGGCAGACACTGAACACACAACCCTCGACCTTCTCAAGGCTGTTCCCAGGCACTGATCCTACCCCTGATCCATGTACTGCATGAGCAGGTGCTCCCTGCAGCACAGAGGTGCCTAACAGGTTGGTGTCAGTGGAAAGCTGGTCTGTACTCCTGGATAGGATGCTAAATGTTCCAAATATAATCCAAACAACACAAATACATACACTTCCTTCAGAGAAAAGTAGGGAATCACCTTTCCAACTTCATCTTATGGATCAGAGGGCACCAAATGCCAGATATTTTGGCTTTTGTTTTCCTATGACTCCTGTAATGTCTGGTAAATACATTCATTGGACAAGTCATTCAGGAGCGGTAAAGTTCAGACACAGCTTTCTCTTCATGCGCTCCCTCCTTCCCACCCACTGTTTGAAACTGTGCAAATACATTAACAGATTACAGGGTTAAAACAAAAATAAACAATCTGTCCTTCATCAAGACATTTCATATTGCACATGACCAAGGTGTGGCGTAATGAGGCTGCTACAAGGCAGCCTGAATCCTAAACAATTTCACCAGTCCAGCCAGTTGTGCTTGCTCAGATTGAAGGTGGCAGCACTTCCACCACTGGCAAATAGACTCCTTCTCCCTTGGGAAAATGGTAGATTAGGAGGACCAAGGGTGTGGATCAGCATTCCTGCTCTGTTTAGCATTGTCCAAGGAATTGGTAATGTAAAAGGAATTAAAGGAATCAGTGTCTTCTGGTAGAATTAATCGCTTGAGGATTTGCAGTCTGTAAAACAAGGTCTGGCTGGGCTATATGGGTGGGGAAAGCAAGTATTTAGATAGAAGAACTGAAACTTTTCTTTTTTTAAAAAAAAAAGTTTCTTTCATTCTGTTTGCTTGCAAACAGACAAAAAAAAAAGAAGAAAAAAACCCCCAAACCCAAAGGTTACTTTGGGAATTTAGAAGAGAAGTCAGCTATAAATTGAAGTATGCCGGGTTTTTTTCCCAAGTCTCAAAGGACTGAAAGACCTTTTCAGTATCTAGACCCCTTTCACCAAATATGCTTCCCACTGTTTTCAGTGAAAATACAATGCAATCAAAATCTGGGTTAAAAAAATCAAAACCCCAACCCAAGAATAATTGAGTTAAAAATACAAATTTCTACCTGAGGGGAAGTGTTTTGAAGGGAAGTTGTTGCTACTGAACTTGCTAGTAAACTACATTGTCAAAAAGCGTGATTAAGAGCCACTGAGAATACCGATTACATACCTTTAACATTTGGCTTGTAAAATAATTTGATATCAAAATTTTCTTTCCTGCCCAAAGCTGTAGGAGGAGAGGAGCTCATGGTTGCTGCTCCCTACAACAGGGACATGGAATAAGGGACCCTGGAAAGGCTTTTGATGCCCTCTCAGCAAGGAGCTGAGCTGCCCAGTTCTGAGACATGTTAAGGGACTTACTGAGACATGTTAAGGGAAAAAAGAATCCCTGCCCTCTGGAGAAAATCAGATAAATATTGAACCCTGGATCTTGACCCTCTTCTAGTTTTCCCACCATGCTTTATGCCTCTCTGCCACCAACAATCCCAGAAGAAGCAATCTGGGCAATACCACCCCAACTTCACAAGGTGATGATGTAAGAAAAAATACTGGATTTTGATTGTACCAGTATAACAGTTAGAGGTGATATCCTAGAGGCTGGAGGGAGTTGACAGAGAGGGTTGGGGTCATGTTATCATTTATTCCCCTCTGGGCCACGTCCAGAATTTGGGGACAGATTTCTGCTCCACCCTTCACTTACTTTCCTTTAACACTGACTAATCTCTCATAAACCTGCCTCTGCACAGAGGCTGGTTTTGAGGCTATTTCTGCCAGCTTTCTCATTCTGGATATCCACAAAGACCATTAAGAAAGCTTTATATATGGGAGGCTGGCTCTAGACTCCAGGACATGCTCAATATGATTTATGCTCCTGACCAGTAAAAGCAAAAAAATCCATGCTAGACATTACATTTTTTTTCAATAAGATATTTGGGAGTGTAACAGGTGTTAGATCAGCAGCAGGATTGCTCTCTTCCTTCAGTGAAAACTCTTCTAGTAAAACATTAATTCAAGAAATCAAAAGAAAGGGTTAGGCAGTTCAAACACAGCCCACTTCCAGGTTCAAAGCCTGGTTCAGACCTTGATCTATAAACCTCCAGCATTTGTTAAAAGGGAAGATGTAATTTTCTCAGTTATACCTGGATGTTACAGTAAAGAAAATGTTAGTGGAACATTTTGAATAAATGTTGAGCATTTCCAGACAATTCATTGGTGTTTGTTGCTGAACAGCAGTGATCTCTCTGACATACAGCAGAAGAATTTCTAATTAAAGTACAATCTTGAGCAAGCAAAATACTGTTTCATTATAATATATAATTTATCTTGGTGAAGATTAAAAAAAGCTAACAAATATGACTAGCCAGGGTTAAACTCTCGTCTCAGATATATCAGTGTAAATCTGATTATAACACTACTGCTGATAGTATTACTCCAAATTTGGACTGGTACAACTTAAAACTTGAAGTAAACATGTCTGTGATTTCAAATATCCTTTAGCACTCACTCAGCTATGCAAATTACCATCAGCAGAACACAAGCATGCTACTTTGGAATGAGAAAAAGCCTATTACATTAAAATAATAAAACCAACATGTAAGTGAGAGGGAGTTTGAAGGACAGGTATATGTTCTTCGTGTTCCCCAAAATCAACAGATATAAAACTCTTCCTGTAAATCAGACTCAATGTACTCCAAGCTTTCCTCTGAGAAGTGAGGAGAGTTTTCTATAATTATACACACTAGTAGCTATCTTTAAAAAAAAGTTTCCATTTTTTAGATGAAAAATGTAAGGCACTGAGTTGTATTATGCAATTTCTATCATAAAATCTCCATTAATAGCCTGCCTAAGGAAGTACTCTTGATTATTTGTAGCCTTGTCTTTGTAGCAGTGAGAGTTAAGAATTTGTGCAGTGAGAACTCCAGTGAGAGGCAATAGCTTTTATTGGAAAAAAACACATGACTAGTTGGAAAAGAAGAGAGGCTTTCAGGCAACAAGTCTGACCTGAAGCAGGGCTTATGTGCCTGAAAGCTTGTCAGCTGTTTCCATGTTTATCACTATGTCTTATGAAAGATTATCCCTCCTCACAAAACTTGCCCCAGATATTTACTAAACAAGTGCTTTGAATGGTAATGACCTTCTGGTTTATGCAGATGTTTAGCAGAATATAATAAATGTAATATAATTCACTATCTAATAATATAAAAATATTGTAAATATAATATAATTAATATAATATGGAAAACACACAAAAGAAAGGTCTGCCCCCACCCCTTGGTGTCAATAATGAAAACCCATCACTGCTGTGTTGCAGGCAAAGGGCTTGTGCAGAAGGGTCAGTGTTTGATTCTGGGTTTTATGGCAAGAAGGCATTTTAAACTGGCTGTAAAAGTGGATGATGTGAGGATAAATGAACTAAGTGATTAGCTTTGTGAAAAAGCTAAGAAGAAAGAGCAAAGTTTCTCCCCTTACTCTGGTGTAAGATGCAAACTTGGCCAGTCGGTGCTTTAAAGCAACAGTAGAGCTCTTTGTCTGGCTTAGCTGAGTCACACAATTATCTCAATAACAGTAAGTACCTAGCAACAGCCTCAATAAACACCCATTTATTTGATTAATCAGCCATTTTGAAACAGGTTTGGTAAACATTACCCTTTCACTTTTGGATTACATTATTAAAAAAGCTGCCCACTGAAGCTGCACCCCACGCTATGAATAACCACACAAAACCACCACTGGCCTGCCCAGCTCAGGCAGGTGGGCTGAGCTTAACTTGACACTTCTTGAGCATGCAGAAGCACAGAGGGCAGGGAGGGATCATGCAGCATTTATCATGGGTTTTCTAGCCATGGGCTCACAATAAAACTGTTGATGTTAATGAGCACTACCAAAAACTGCACAAGAATTTGGTCGTCGTGAGACCAAGATAGAAAGAAAGAAAAAGCAGAAACTGAAGTTTTCACAAATGTAAACATTTGCATGTGATATTTAAGGTTAACTTACAGTGGCTGGAATGTACTCTGAATACTGAAAGGGTTTAGAGTACTCAGAGATTGTGAGAAGTGTTTGCAGGGAATTGGGATCTGTTAACAAAGGGAATTTTTTGTTATCATGGAAAATATCAAGATTACTTCCAAAGTAACCCTTAGAGGACTCCTGTGAAAGGGAGGCTGTGAAGTCTGGTTACATAGCGCACGAATATATATGTAAATACATATTTATATTTATATATGTATGTATATATGGATTAGAGGTGCACTTTTCACAGGAATACTGAGGTGGCAGCAGTTTGCTGCTTTTCCCAAGCTCTCCAAACAATGCTCTGACTGCCTCTTATGCAGTGATGAGGGAATTCTCCCTCTTTGAGGAACAGGGAAACTTATTTCACAGGTAAATGTCTTTGTTCAGCTGAACCTCTATTCTCTTCCCCTCAGGTAAACATACTGTGATCCTGTATGGTCAGAACTGACCTTACCTTCACCTTTCTGGCTGAAACTGTTCTCATAACCATGAAACAATTAAGTGTAGATCTCTATTTGCTTCAGTACGATAAATAATTATATATCTGCATTCTCATCCAGCATTTCTTTTCATAATGCTGTTATAATTCTACTTACATATATATTGTTTTTCATCAACATACCTATATTATCCCCAGTGTTAAATTTTCGTGTAGCAGCAGAGGTTACTCCCTTTCCTGTTGATTTTTAGTGCACAAAGAAATAAACTCTTTTTATAACAGTGCTCAGAGCCCAGTGATTGTGCCTGTCACTAAAGCAATACAGAACCTCCATTCAGGGAAGGTCTAAGTCTAACCTTGCTCAGCAGAGAGGAAAGGAAGAAGAAACAGAGATCTCTCCTGCAAAACATCACTCTTTTGCTGGGTGGGGGTGAAGTTCTCAGGTGTCTCCCATTCTCCCAGCTTATCTCAACCAGTCATCACACCTCTTCATGTTTTTCGTGTGTTTACCTTAATGCAGCATCAACAGAATGAAATGCAACACATTTCTATAAAAAAAACAAACACATGCCAGAAATAATACACCCTACACACGAGTTAATTAATTACATATTTTCCCAAATACTTTTCTGAGATAATCTCATGAGCTTTTGTCTCCAGAATTTACAATCCGGTTAATGGGAAGGTTCTGTGGAGTCTCTATCCTTAGAGACTTCTCAAAACTTCTCTGGAAAAATTCTGAGAGCAATCTCATCTAGCTCTGAGGCTGGCCCTGCCCCGAGCAGGGCTCAGAACTTGTTTCCAAATAGTTTTTTCAATAATTCCCTGAAACTGATTCCAGAATTGACATCATTCATGCCTCAATATACAGTGTGCTCTGTTATATCACAAAGAACCTGGGATACCTTTAATTGGTTTATTTCCCCAAAAAGGGCAAAAAAGCTTCTTGGAATGTGAATTGAGGCCATTACACCTGTAGCCCTGTAAGGCTCAATGTAACACAAGAGAAAACTAGTAGCATTTTACCAGGTGTGACTACACAGGCAATTTTATTACTTGCAGTCAACTGTACAGGAAGGACAAATGTAATTATTCACCCATTACAAGGTTACTTTTGCTTTTTATATTTTCTTGTACATAATGTCTGGCAAGTTGTAAACAGCATCAATTTTCTAGCCTCTTCCATACCGGCAAGTTAAGGCTCTTCACCCCTCCATACAAAGAGGACTCAAAAGATATTACACAAGACTGCAACAGAAAGGGAGAATAAATGCAACAGCTTTCAGAGGTGCACATAGATAATCCAAGTGCTCTTTTCCCCTAAAGAGTGAACACCTTCCCTTGGGAAAGGTGTTTCTGTGGATGACATGCCACTACCTGAATAAACACACGTAGTACCACAGCACATGCAGGAAAATAAATGTGGTGGATATACTCGGGATGGGATAAACCTCTAACCAAAAGTGAAGGAGTCTACTTGTTTCTTTTGTTCCCTGCCTACAGAGGATATTTGTAAGGAGGCATTGTGGAGACACATGGAAATAAAATGACAGGGAATGGGTATGTGAGCTGTTTTCCTGAAAGCAGATGAAGAGATTTATTGTATGAAATTTAAAAGATGAAGAAAGACAACAAGTCAGAGGAAGCCAGAGTTCTCTTAATGGCAATTGAAAATCTTTCCTTTGCTTGCCCACACCTCTCACTACAGAACACAGCACATTTTAACAGCTCCCTTGTTAAAGATGGTTGTTCAATGCAAAGTTAGGGTTATGCAAGTCAGGGCAAATGCGAAGCACTGTGCAGCTTTGAGAAGTAACACTTTGGAATTACACTTTCATTGTGTGATCTCTTCAGGAAAAAAAAAAAAAACAAAGTGAAAACTTTACAACATTGAAACAAAGTCCTGATTTTGTTCTATGTGAAGAAATTATAATAGAATCCACATTAAGTAAAAATTTAAATTAAATTCTCCCTGGGAGCTTGGAATAAAGCATCAAAATTGCAAGGTGAAAAGTTTCTAAAACACAGGAACTAGCCAGAACTTGTTACGTTCCTGACTGATAAACACAAAGTTCAGCTGATCTTTCATGGAAAAAATACAGAAAAAATAACCCCCTTCTGGGGGTTATATTTACCCAGCCTTTTCAGGCTGCTTTATCGCCCACTGTAATCTATTTAACTTCCATTCATGAGTCACTCTGACACTATACTGCTTTTCAGCTCTGCAAACAATACAAAAACTGAGCCCCTAGCTACAAATAAGGAAGGAATTTTGAACATAATATTTTTATCAATGAAACACATTGACACATGACTATACTGTTGTCAGTCATGTTTCCAATGAAGTTAAAGGAATAAGAGCAGGCCAGTATTTGATGATCATTTCACAAATGCACTTCATGGTCTCTGAAGACCAAGTCCTAAGAGACATTGAACGCAATTGATTCTACCAATTAGTGGCAGCTACAGATCTGCACATCTTTAATAATTGGTCATGATGCAACTTCCAACAAAAAATGTGTATACTAACTCAGTGAACATGTTCTAAAGGTGAGCATATAGTATATGGGAATGTAATATATACTTTATTAAAAATGTTTTACTATTATTTAAAGTTAGAAATAAAATGGTCGTGTAAGGCTCATTCATGTTACAGACTTTGTATTATTATAAGCAATAAATACTTTATTAAAGTTGAGGCAACAAAGAAGCATAACACATTAAACTGAGAATTAAACTGAGGCACATTTTTATACTATGAAGTTGGAATGTAGATTTGGGAGTAGCGAGCTCCCACTATTGAGTTCTTACCCCAGTAGGCAGGCAGTAAAGTCTTTTTAAAAGATTCAGATGTGTAGTCCTGAGATGTGAGATTTCCTGAGATAAACAAAACTATCCAACCATAGATTTGGTCTGAATTCAGAGCCTGATTTCTAGTATGGTCGGAGATGTGGTGTCACCTGTGCTCTTGCAAGACATCCCAGCCTTTCACTAGACTCTAATGGGCAGGTAGGCATATGCACGATGTGGTTCCTTCCACACCTGGACTCAGCACAGCTCTCCTTGGTGCACGATTCTTGGGAATGTATCTACTTGATTTCAGCAAAACCTAACCAAAATAACCCTGGTTTAACAGAATTCTTAGGGATAGCAGAATGGGGGGAATTTGGCTGGTAATAGTTTGTCTGTGTCAGTGACAAACTGACAAACCATGACAATGTATTTTTTTTTGGCAAAGGGAAAGGTTTGAGAATGAAACGTGAAATTTACACCCGAGTCCTGTGGTCATAGGAGCACCCAAGCCTATTTTTTGCACCAGGACAACTCGCTCAAGCTTCCTTCCTAGTGCCCAGGCGGGTCCTTGCATGCAACCTGCTGGATTCCTCTTGCAGTTTCCTCTTGCAGGTAAGCAAGACATTTATTACTTCCTCTTCTGAACTGCTGGGAGCCTGATTATACACTTCTGATATTTGCTTTGTTGATTCAGGACTTGGCTGCCTTTCTGAAAGAGGTGCTTTCTTAGTGGTCAAAATGATTTCTGATGTCAATCTATATACACAGCTAGAAACAATGCAGCAGTGGGATAGAGAATTCTTGATTTGAAAATGGTACGGTGAGCTTGGAAGTCCTGCCTCAATCCTGTCTCCACACATACCATAAAATGCAGTATCCTTTATATTCTGTTACACTGTATATAAAATAATGCAGTCCGTATATTGATGGAACACCATCGATTATATACTTTGTACCCTTTACCCTCTGAGGTCTTAAAGAAAAATCACTGTGCAAACCTGTGCTAACTGAATATCGCTGACCAAGTCCATTTCTAGCTCATGATCCGGCTAACCCAGACAAACAGTAGGTTAGCAATAAATAAATAGTAAATAATAGGCTGTTATTTGCTGTTTTGACAGTAGATGTCATTTCTGAGAGATCTTCACCCTCTGTCATGCTTAACACATTAGATGAAAGGAGGAGGAGGATTAGGAGGTGGAGGACAAAGACTTACTCCCTGGTCTGCCTTGAGCACTGAGACAAGGAGTGCTCCAGGAAGCTGTGAGGCTTCTTCAGGCTACAGGAACGTCTGGGCCATATAATAACAGCTCATTGGCCATGAAATTTTATGTATAGGGTTCTTTTTGCATGTGTGATTCACTTTTGGGTATTGACACACACTCAGTGAAATCTCACCAGTGACTGCAACAGGAGCAGGCTCAGGGATGGACATAAGCACTTTGTAAAATCCCATGAAGCCTTTAAGGAAGAATTTGGGCTGTCTGAAGACTCGACTGTGTTCCCAAGCAGGTTTTGCAACTTCCTGGGACAAAGTTCTGCCAAGGCTGGATGGTTACTGACACCCACTCTGGAAGCCCTTTGGGCTGTGCTTTTGAAAACTGGCCTGGCTGCAGCACAAGCACCCCAGGGGCCTGAACCCCACTAGGATTAGACAAAGATTCATGATTTGGCCCAGAAAATATCACAAGTTATGGTCTCAGGTCTCTGATCTCCCTCCTTCTGCATGGTAGTTTGGAACCCCAGCCTGGACAGATGCTCCTGTGAATTTATATCCCTGTGTCCCAAGCTCCACAACTTCACATGTAGCAATCCACAGGGCCCATTTCCTGCTCACACCTCCCTGATCCTTGCTGCTTGGGCCACAGAAACTCCCTTGGGGAACCAGTTCCCTCCCTCCTGTCCTGGGGCACCACCCAGCATGGTCCCAGAAAACTGTTCCTCACTGGGACATGCCTCAAACAGGCAATGCAGAGATAGAATTATAATCATAGAACCATAGAATATACCGAGTTAGAAGGGAGCCATAAGGATCATCTAGTCCAGCTCCTAGCCCTGCACAGGAGCAACATAAGAATCACAGTGTGTGCCTGAGAGCATTGTCCAAACAGTTCCTGAACTCCGGCAGTTCAATTCCCTTTGAATTGTGGAGGGATGGAAGAGCATGAAAAAAAAAAGAATAAATTATTTTCTTTCCTCTTCACTGTGTTACTAAAATTGCCTAGGCAATCATGTGACTCCTCAGGTTTGTTGTCACTCCTTTTCTGATGTTCTTAGCCTTCCCACTTGCTAAATACCCATCAATCTGCTGGCACATTGCAGACTGAAGGCACATCATTCTGTAGTTGCTTATATTGAGGAGAAAACCTCAGTTTGCTGAAAGATGCTGAGCTGAAAGATGTTTAACTGAATTTTGTGAAAGAAAATCCTCTTTCAGACAACACTGCCAGAAAGATGAGGCTTGCATTTATTAAGGAAGATCCAAGGGCAGATAAGCAAGCCCAGCATGTGTTTTGCAGTCTGGCTGCTTTATTAAAGTAGGAATGAAAAGTGCTGCAGCAGCCAACACAGAAGCCAGCGGACTGCCTTTTTTTAAAAGGAAAATCTGCCTTTGCTTTAAAAAGTACCTCAGTACTCCCTTGATCATTCTGGCTTCAGATAGTGGGCAATGCTTCTGAACTACTGGGTTAAGGTGAGTGTGTCCCAGAAATATCGTGCCTTCCAGAGGAAGGATGAGGAGTGGGAGTTCCAGTGGGAAGCTGTGCCACCATCCAGCTGCTGCCCTATCACCGCGGCAGGGGATGGGACACTGCAGTGTTCCATGACCTTCTATACCAGGGACTCAGCTTTCATGAATCCAGCCACTAAATGAAAGAATGGCCCTGGAGTTTTGTGTTCTTAACATTTATCCCTACTGTGCTTGTCCTCTGCCAAAATATGGGCACAAGTGTGCCCACCCCAATTCCTTCATCATGTCTATAGGTTGGGAATAATTTACACTTAATATTTTTTAAATTCCCAATTTCACATTTTACAAATTACTTGAGTTTTAAAATCACTAAACGGATTGTATCCAGGTTTTGCTTCTATCTTCAATCTCTATTAATAATTGAAATAGGCCAGGGACCATTTGCTCGCTCCAGGGCAGAGTGGCACAACACAGGTCCCATCCATATGGCTGAATGCTCTCTCTTCCCCTGTGCACTGTGGCTGAGGGAAAACCAACCACAGGGAGCAGTCATCAGCCTGTGGTGTTTCCCAGCTGGTTCACAGTGCTGTTGGGACAGTGCTGGTTGGTATAAGGCAGCAATAATGGAGTACATGTTAACAACTGAACATGCCAGCCTTGTGTGCCTGTGGCTGAAGTCTGCTCCAGCTTCATTTTCTGTACTAGTATAGATGATGATGATGATGATGATGATGATAGATGTACTTGGGGAGAATTAATTCATTCCAGTTTAGTTCTCTAAATCCTGATGCCTTCTAGATACTTGTAGCATTTGCTTCTAAACAGCAATGATGGAAAAAGTTGACAATTTTATTTAATTTATGTCACTATTTATCTCATCAATTTTTCAGCTCATGAACTTCATGTCTATGGTCAAGCTGTGCAAACGTGGCCTGGAAAAGCTTAAGAACTGCATCTGCAAAGGTGAGAAAGACAGAAGAAATACATAGGGAGATGGCTCAGGGTATAGATAGCACTCAGAGTATAAGGTGGAGGGAAACCTGACCAAATAAAAGTCATTCTGAAGTGTAAGACCCACACGGCCATCAATGCTTTCACCCTACAGAATCATGCACTATTTATTTTCTTTTAATTTTCCAAAGTGATCTTATCAGCATCCTGGAGAACAAGAAAGCTAATCCTCATCCTCCAGTGGTCAAGGACCACAAGGTTTTCTTTAACAAGACTAGATAAGCTTGATACATTTTCAGGAAGAAATAAAGCCACGGAGACCATTATTTTGCTATTTATTCTTCACTAAACACCTTCACGTCTTGGATAGCTTCAGCCACAGTGTGAATGGGGGTGTGGGCAGGTCGTTTTCCAGGCAACCCCACTGCCAAAGCCCAAGGGCAGGTTCCTATGGTGACTGAGCACTGAAGGCTTTTTGCCTGGCTCTTAAAAATCACTTTCCAAAGCAGGAATGAAACACTATTCTTCTTAAAACCTTTTACACAGGATTTATTCACCTGTGGCCAGGCAAGCAATTAACCAGCTGCATTACTCCTGAGGGAAGTGATAGATACTTGAAGCCTTGAGTGTATCTCTATTAGTTCTTGGCTGTAACCATTTTTAGGACTCAGGAATTACTAAGGCTGAAAGCTTAGATATGTATTATCTGTCATTACTTGCATAATTCCCAATTAAAAAAATATAGCCTTACTGAACTTACATAGTTATATTAGGGATGACATTCACACAGCAAATGGATTATACACTGGCGACAGGAGCAGGTATTAATGTAGTTTATTTAGTTAATTGGCAAAAACAATGAAAAACCAGATCAGACCATGTAATTCACAGTCTATGTCATTGAATTCTGAGCATGTCAGAAAAGGCTCTCCCTGTGCAAGTGAAAAAAAAAGTAGCATTTCTAGGCTGGTCATACTAGTTTGAACCGCAGGACATCAAGATTTTATCTCCAGAATTCAACTTTAAACTTTTTCTGTATTAGCTAAAATGGCACCCAGCACATCTTCCAGCAGAGGTGACAGATAAGCTGTCGCTCTGTTTCCAACGTAGGTTCCCCAGGAATCCCATCCACTGTCAAGCTCCTGCTTTCCTTGCCAGACAGGTGGTCAAAAAATATCTGGAGGCCTCAGGAGCTCTATGTGCTGCCATAATCTGCCATAACCACATCCACTTACCCAGCTCACTGGTGGTGGAGACCACGACACCTCTGGGCTGCCTCTGCGAAACACAGTGCAGGACTCCCCTGGGACTGCACACTGGGACTGCCCCCCACCACGTCTGCAGCAGAGGTGGGTCTGTTGCTGCAGCCCAACCTGCCTTTGGGTTTTATCTGACCTTTACAAATCACTCCTGTCACTCTGTGTTAGTAGTCTTCTGAGCATTGACAGGAAAAACAAGTCACCCTGTGAGCAGCGGGACTAATTGGTCTTTTCCTGTGCTTGAAGCGTTCATTACAAAGCTCTTTCTCTCTTCATTTAGTTATCCAATATGGGCTGAACTCAGACTGCAGCCTCTCCCTCAGTTAGGCACTAATGGAGTCAGCTTTCTCTTCCTGTTGCTATGAAACTCATGGGTAAAAAAGACCTTTGCAACTGCTACCTACTGTCCTAACTGTCCTTTGAATGCAGGGGTTTGTGTAGGTGTTGTACTTGACTCAGCTTGTCAATACTAGGTTTCCATGAAGGTCAGGGTCTGTTTCCTAGGAAGGGAGTATTTCTTAATCACGTTACTTTAAACCATTTTGCTGTACTTCTAATCTTGGTCAATGTAGGAAAACCCCTCAAAGTGCTCCTATATCTAACAAGCACATACAGTATTCAACTGATGTTAGCAGCCAGGAGCACACGAAAGAGCTGCTAAACTGTCACAGAATCCTGAAAAGGTTACAGATGTCCTGCAAATTAATGCAGCTGAAATTTGGTTGTGTGTAACCCTATTTTGCACATAGAATCACAGAATGGTTTGGGTTGTAAGTGACCTTAAAGACCATCTAGTTCCAACTCCACTGCCATGGGCAGGGACACCTTCCACTAGACCAGGTTGCTCAAAGCACCATCTAGCCTGGCATTGAACCCTTCCAGGGAACAACCTCTCTGGGCAACCTATTCAAGTGTCTCACCAGCCCCACAGTAAAGAATTTCTTCCTAATATCTAATCTAAACCTGCCCTCTATCAGTTTAAAGCCATTTCCCCTAGTCTAATCACTCCACACCCTTGTAAAAAGTCCCTCTCCAGCTCTCTCATAGCCCCTTTTGGTACTGGAAGATACTATAAGGTCTCCCCAGAGCCTTCTCTTCTTCAGTTATTTCAATGTGCCACAGTCCAGCTGGCTCTCCACTCTGGACTGGCTTTCCATCAGGAAGGCAAGCACACATGAGACTCCATCAACCATTCTTTGCTTGCAGATGTCTGTTCCCTGGGAAGCTTAAAAAGGCCCAGGTTTCAGCAATTAAGATGTTCCATGCTGGTGTTGTATTTCACCATGATTCTTGCTCCTGAAGGACTTTAGGCAACCTTTTGGCCTTCCTCCCTTGCATAAGCAGAACCATGCAAGAACAACAGGAACATGAGAACCTGCACAGGACAGGCTCCCTCAGTCTGAGCCCTCCAGACTTCAAAAGCCACACCGTACCATCAACCGCAGGATGGACAGACAGACAGGAAATGCTACCAACCACAGTGGCTGCTGCTCTCCTGCCCCCTCAGCAGATTCTTTCCTGCCTTTTTTTGATTCATCACCATCAGCTGCTCACATCTTCATGCACTATCCCACTTGGCAGCCCTGGTTATCTTATTCCAAAGGAGGACTTCCATTCTGAACTTAAATTGTTGTTTTTCTGTTCTCTTTTTTTTTTTTTTTCTAATCAGATACACCTTGTTTTGCAAAGGTTATTGTAAAAATACTTTCTAGCAACTAAGTCAACAAGTGCTGCCAGATGTGTTGTACAGGCTGATTGTTTGTGATGTTTCTGGAGAAGTGAGCATTTGCTACATCTGACCTCACACCACAGGTGATGCTCACTTGTGATGAAACAGCACAAGACATCAACCAAACAAGCCAAAAGAAAAGCACTGCAATCAGTGATCTGAGGTCTTGCATTCCTTTCTCTTGGTTGTGGCCTATCACAATAGTTATTTTTTAATCTCTCTATCAATTACGTGCATATATACAGACTTTTGCTACTGTAGGATGGTAAAAATATTTTAGCCCTGTCTCTATTAAATCTGCAACCATTACTGTAAGGTAAAGGGTTTTTTCCCTTAATAAAGAGAGATCTTAGAAACACAGGTTAAACCTTGGTGGAAAATAGCATTACCACATACGAGATCCAAAATGGATTAGTTGTGTGCCAGAAAACATTAAGTGGAAGGGACCTCAAGAATCATCTGGTCCAACCTTTCTTGGCAAAAGTACGGTCTAGAGAAGATGGCCCCATACTCTGTTTAGCTGAATCTCAGAAGTGTCCAATGTTGAGGAATCCACCACTTCCCTGGGGAGATTATTCCAATAGCTTGTCTAGACTGTAACACATCTCTTTCTCTAGGTGGAGGCTGTGGGAAACTGTATCAAAAGCCCCGGAGAAATCCAGGTGAACAACGTCCACTGCTTGCCCCACATCAACAAAGCAGGTTACTTTGTTGTAGAAGGCAATCAGGTTTTTCCAGCACAATTTGCCTGTGGTGAATCTGTGCTGGCTTTTCCCAATAATGTGTTTCGTCTGACTTGTGATAGCCCCCAAGGAGGATTCATTCCATAACTTTCACAGAGACAGAGGTAAGACTGATGTGTGCATATTTTCCTAGATCTTTCTTTAAGCCCTTCTTATAGATGGGCTTAAAGATGTGATGTTAAACTTCTTCCAGCCTTCTGGGATTTTCCTCAATCTCCATGACTTCTCGAAGATTATGGAGAGCAGCCTAAAATCACATCAGCCTGTTCTCTTAACACCCTCAGGTGGATATTGTCAGGGCCCACCAATGCATAGGGGACAAGCTCCTGTAGCAGTTCACAGACCAATTCTTCCTTCACCAACAGTGGGTCTGTGTTTGCATCAGCCTGGACTTTAGTCCCCAAGGCCTGAGGTCCAGCAGTGCTGGTAAAGCAGGGGTGAAGAAGGTGTTGAGAACCTCTGCCTTTCCAATGTTATTTGTAACCAATTCACCTCTCCTGTTGAACAAGAGGCAAATATTTTCCTTCTGTTTCTACTTGTTGTTTACATGCCTGGAGAACCCTTTTTTGTAGGTTTTGACAACTCTGGCTAGTTTCAATTTGATCTGAGCATTTGCTTTTCTAACTGCATGTCTGCATGCCCTGGCAGTGCCCTTGTAGTTCTCAATGGATTTTCACCTGCTTTTCTGTCTCTGGTACAGCCCTGTTTTTGACTTTGAGCAGTCTCAGAAACTCACAGTTAAGCCAAGGGAGTCTCTTGCTCTGCCTACTTCCCTTACCTTTAGAGGCATGAACAGCTTTTGTGCTTCCAGGAGAGCATTCTTGAAAAATTCCCCACATTCACTAGCTCCTTTATCCTTCATGGAAGCTTCCTATGGATTCCCTTCCAGGTGAGTTCTGGGATAGCACACATGGCTTCTGACACATGTGCTCCCACCAGGTTTGTACTCCCACGAGAGCAGCCAGATCTGTGGGATCTCAGGGTGAGACTTGCTCAGGGGGACAGACAGGAATCACCTGAACAGGGTGCCAGTGAGGCCATGGGTCAGCATGGTAGCAGCAGCCCTGGGAACAGTTTCTCTTGTCCATGGGAACCTGTCCCCATGCTGTTAGTTGGGAGGGCAAAGACCAGCCCAGCCCTTGGAACGTGACCATGCTCTTCCTCTTGCAGGTGTCCAGGGGCCGCAGTGGGTTGTGTGTTTCAGAGACCCTCAGCTCTGCCACCATCCCCAGACCCTGCAGGGACCAGCCTTCAGATGCCCCATCTGTACTGTACAGAACAAGGACTTCTGAACACATCTATTCATTCCCTGTAATAAACAAGGGAATATTTGGCTCCGATATTATCATTAATGTTAAGGAAGTGGGGTGAGGAGGAGGCAGGGGGGACAGGGAAAGGTTTAAACACTCATTCCTGAAACTTCAGCATACTTTCTGGCTCCCCAGCTGTGATACAGTCCTTGTGAGCCTGAAGAACCACAGCACAGAAGGCTGTGTAACTGGCCTCTGGAGGGGAAATGCCAGCAGTGCACTGTGAAATTGTACCATGGTGTTTCTCATTGCTCATACCTCATTTAACATGGATGAATCCAATGGAAAGGCGCTGGAGGACTGATGGGAAGACAAGGAAACTTCTCAAGAGGCAGCTCTGAAATGACATGCAAAGTGTCCTAGCTGGCCAGGGGAATTGTGTTGTGCAGGATTTATTTTCCCATTTATGAAACTGGAGTTCAGTGTAGGAATCCACTGCATGGGATAGTTTCAGATCTCCTTTTTCTCTAAGGTGTTTTCTAGATCAATATTAATGTCTCCTTGCTCAAAGCAAAGCTGGAGTTTATGTTGCCTCATGCAGAGAAAACGTGAGGAGCCTGAGGTAACCTTCTATTTCTGCAGGTAGGGAAGGGAAGGGATGGTCTGAAAAGCGCTACTGGGGTAACAGGGAAACAAGCCGGAGCAGGTATTGGAGACACTGGTGCTTGGTAAGGAGGGAAATTAGCTCAGTGCACAGAAAACATCCAGTTTCTCAGAGCAATACAACTTCTCACATTATAGTATTACCTAAGTTCCTACCCCAGCCTAAACTGCCTTTTTCAGGCAAGAGCCGGGACGAGGACATAGCTTCAGGAAGCAGAATGGAACCAGAGAAGCTGACCGAGGATTCCCAGCTTCAGTTCCCAAACACAGGGACATCACTTTCAGCAAAAACAGAAAGCTGCTGTTCCTTGTTCCCAGTGCTCAGCTCTCCTTGATGTACTCAATAAGCAGCTGGAGTCTAAAGGAACCTCACTTATTTATGTGAAAGAGACTTTGTTGGTTGCTGACTTGCAATGGGACATGTGACACAGGCCTGAAGCAAATCAGAAAATACAGAAATTTTCTCTTGAGAAGGCAAGGGTGGGGCTGAGGACATGGTAATTACATGTTCTCCATGAGTGCTGCTTTTCTTCCCTTGCCCAAAGCAGCTTTGGAGAAAGCATTCCTAATTATGTATCTCTCATTTGCACTGCCTTCTCTGCCCCTCTCTTCCCCCAGTAAATATTCCCATTAAGAAGGTTTGTCACTCTTTCCATGGAATTCAACAGCAGTGGGGGAACAACAGAATCCATGTTTGGTGGATGATGATCCGGGACCCTCTCCTGTAAGTCCTGAAGTGTATAATGTGGCACTAGCAGTTTTCAGAGACCAAAGCTTGATGCAGAGTGGCCCTAAAAAGACACATGTTTCCAGGGGGTATGCTGCTGTCCTCCTTGTTCTCTAAGCTCCCCAGCTTTACTACCTCTGAGAAGATCTGGAGAGGAGGACTTGTAAACGGAGTGCAGGATCCACACTTTGCTGAAACCCATGCAAAGTGAGACATGTGGAGAGAAGGGCAACAGTGATGGATGGTGGTTTTCTATCGAGTAAAAAGTAAGAGAACTTGCTACAGCCTTTAGCTATCATCTTGGCAATGAGCAAGGGTGTCCCTGCTCCTCATAGGCCTAAAGTTTTTGTCCTAAATCATCATTTGGCATCACCTGCTTTCTTTGCCTCAAGCAATGAAATCATGTGGCTAAACAGTGACAGTGTGAATATCCCTTCCCCTACCAGGACCTGCTGTTTTAGAAACACTGGCTGTCTCTGCTTTAGCTGCAAGACGTCTGTAGACCAATCATCCATGGAAGTGGAGGAGGCAGAGGAGTGCCAGAGGAAAAGCTACAACGCATCTTGAGAGCAAAGTGAACAGGCCAGCTATATGTTGCCCAGTGCTGAAGCAAAATGGAACAGAAACCCACCTCCTCAGTAACAAGCAGCAGACTCAAAGGCCCTCAGTGTTTGGCTGTGATTTTCCCATAGACATGTTTTTACAGCTGTGGTTAATGTGTGACTAATCCTCACTGTGGAGTAACCACACAACCACTCCTTAGAGCGGTGCGAGCTCGCGGAGTTGCACTTCTGCAGGAAGGGTTTGGGTTGGAAGCAGAGATGGTAACATCTGAAAAGAATACTTAAAACTGACAACACTTCTGAGCAGGGCTCTAATCATTTATGTCATGCCTCAGAAACTTGCAGCCAGGCTCCAGTGTACGTATATATATATATATATATAAAACAAAAAAGACAAGCCACCTCCTGAGAACGATAAACAGTTCTGTTCTCAAATGGCTGCTATCAAACATTAACAGCACTATTTAAGCAGGAAGAACAGACTCAACCAGCATTTTCAAGAGCACATGTCTTTTCCTCCAGTACTACATAAATAATGATAATAATAAAGCCACATTTTCAATCTGAATAAAAGGCAGGTAATGTAGTTCCAAAATGGCCATATTTTCCCTTGGGCCACCCTGAGAACAATAAAACTCCAAGAAGTCCTTCTTGACCCATTGCTCTGTGTTATAAAGACAGAACACTGAACTGCTGTTTCAAGTTACTCATAAAGGCAACTTCAGGCCTGAATGTACTGAATGAGAAATGACTGATTCTTCCATCATCAGGGCTGTGTGCTGCGTGTAGCTGCACGTACAGTCCTACTCACTCCGCGTGACAGTCCCTGAAGGGCTGGCCAAACCCTGGTGTCCATTTGGAGCTGGGCTTTGAAGGCCTCTGACCACAGAGGGTGGATGACTGAGGTGATTTCTGATTGCCAGCAAAGGCAGCTTTTCAGATTTCCTTCAGGTATGGCTGGATAACCAATTAGATGGGCCATCCACTCCCTTGATTGGATACATGCCAACCTTTTCTTTGTCTGCAAAACCTGCCTTATTTTGAGGGGTTCTACTTTGGGGGAGAGTGTGTTAAAAGACAATAATGGCCTTTTGAAATTATTTCAGTCTTAATTACAGTTGGTTTGATTTTGTCCTGCACAACTCTTTTAAGATTTCCTCAGCTAGGGCTTTGCATAAGGCAGTCTGTGCACACCTGTAAGAACAAAAAACTGTGATTCCTTTCAGTCTGGCTCATACAGTGGGGAATAGCACCCAGCACACCACCTGAGCACAGCAGCATGTTCTTGAACAGCATGTGCTCTTGCTTAGGAAGCCACAACAGCCTGGAGCATCTCCAGAGGAGCAGCCCCTTCCCCTCAGCATATACTATATCCAAATCTGATGGGAGTCGGGTGCCACAGAAAAGAGAAATACCTCATTCAGAACCTGCATTTCTCAGCTAGTGCTGAATTTCTGCTGGTACTCAAACTCTCTCCTTTCAGAAAGAGATGCAACCTGATTTACCACATGAGGAAAACCCCTACCCAGTCAGTTAAGGCAAGAGTTCCCAGGCTTTATTTAGAGGACCGGTGGCATTAGCATAAGTTTCTTCCAGGCTGCCCCACTCCTTTGCTCAAGGGCCGTGCCCTCACCTTAATCACCTGCAGCAGCCCTAGTTCTGTGTACAGAAGGAATCTAGATGGCTCCTGCCTATGACTCCCAGAGGTAAGGCAGGTGTGATAGGTTTTAGTGGTGGATTTTTTGAGGTTTGGGGTTTCGTGATCGTTTTTCTCTGCACATTTGGAAATAAATTGCATATCTCAGAAGTACTACAATTTGGGGGACCCCTGGACTGGTGGCGCACTTTAAGCATATGTCTCTCTCCCACACAGGTTATCAGGGGTCAGGAATGCTTTGATGGCTGGCTCAGACAAGTAGGGGTTCATGCTGAGGACGTTTTTATACAACATAGTCACATGGCTTTGGTTAAACCAGAACAGCTGCGCTCTGAGATCCACGATCTATCCAAATGCTATTGTCCTATTGAAGTTAATCCTAATTCTTATTGGTCAGAACATTATTCTACTCCAAGTTATCGAGGGTGCCCAAATTCCCAGTGGCTAATGTAATTCTGTGTATTCCCTTCCATTTCAGACAGTATTTAGAGAGATGTCCCCAAAATGAGGTGTCCTTAACTCTATGCCTTGCAGAGCCTCCTGCTCTTCCACTAATCCCCAGCTTCCTCCTTTGGATTATTCATTTTCTGTGTGACACTGATAACTTTCTTTGCCTTTGACTGAAAAAACTGCTCTTAAAAAGCAAGAGATCTGATTAGTCTGGCACAATCCACTTTTGGTGAATCTATTTTATATTTTGTCTTGTATATCAGCATCCTACCTTTTAATTCCTCTATCCATCAGATTCTTTTGAAAGACCGTGCATATTGCAGAGGCCATACCTTTTCTCTCCTCTTTTCTTAGAGAAGACACTGCACTTAATTTTCTGCAATAAAATTGCTGTCTTCTAATTTGATAAGCTTATTAAAAATTCTGTCCATCAGGCAGCTAAACACTATCCTAGAATGCCAAGTAACTACTTGGTTTTGAGCCTCTGTCTCATCTCCTGCATATTTAAAAGGTTGAGTTTTGTTTTTTTTTTAGTTTTGCAGCTATCGCAAATAGAGCAAATTTCACCCTGTCGCTTTATTCCACTCATTTTCATCAATATAGATGCTAGGCCTGATGAAGAGTCAGATGAGGCATTTATGAAATGCCTGAAATAGTTTTTCTTCTCAGTACCCCTGTAGAGTGGCCCTCTTTTTTTTTTTTCTTGTTCTCTATTCCAGTTACAAGATTATACAGCCTTTTAGATTTGCTTTAGCTTCCTTTATAGGCTCTAATACAACCTGACAACGTGAGAATTGTGTAAAGTCCCCCTTCTCTCATAGTTTGCCGCCTTTGACATTCAGTGCATTTATACCCTCCAGCTCATTTTTCCAGAACAAAGAAGGGGTCAAGTTTTTCTGCCAGCCACATTCTTTGCATCTCACTTGTGAACAAGAGCAAATGTGATAATTGCTCCAGCATGGATGAAGAAGAAAGTCAGGAAGCACAGTGAACAGCAATGTGACTCAGGAAAACCCAGGCTAACCTGTGCCAGAGTACAGAGGTAGACCAGCCCTCCTGTGAATTATTCACTCTTGGTACAATGAAGTTTCTCTCAAGTGCACAACAAGGATGAGGCAAGTGTTGTACTTGTAAGGGTTTTCACATAGAAATTTCCCACTTCCCTCAGCAATTCATTTTATTCCCTCCCTGCCACCTTAATTTCCCGCAGTATCACTGATTAGAAAAGTAGAAGCAAAAGTCTTGGTAAAGCCCCAAGGAAGAGAATTCGTAGCTGGTAAGGCACTTCAACA
The DNA here is from genome assembly GCF_001604755.1 of Lepidothrix coronata. Taxonomy (NCBI): domain Eukaryota; kingdom Metazoa; phylum Chordata; class Aves; order Passeriformes; family Pipridae; genus Lepidothrix; species Lepidothrix coronata. The sequence goes on from NW_016690219.1 coordinate 121,198, forward strand.
CAAACCAGCCAACTCTGACCTTACAGAAGCCTTTCACCCAGCTTAAGGGACTGGCCAAGTTGGCATGAAGTTAGAAAGCACTTTCCAGCTTTGTTTAGCTAAGAAGCCAAGTCTTCTAAACTCAATCCTTCAGTCTCCACCACAGCCCATTTATCCCACACCACTGCATCTGGGTAGAGCAGGTCACTGCAACCAGGACACTCAAGGCAGGGTGAGAGGGAAGGAGGCCACTCTATTACCCCTCAAATGCTGAGCTGAATCTCCATATCTTTAGCCCAAAAATTCACACTTCTGGAATCCAAATTCCTTAAAGACCCAGGCAGTCTTAAAAACCACACCTATTTTTTAAAATATTATAAAGATCAATGTTCACCAATCAGACACATTCTTGCCAAAATGCCATTTATTGCAGTATACCCTTACATGGCATACAGATAACCGAATGTTGCATCTTCTGTTAGAATTCATCTCATTTGTACCACTTAAATAACACAGAATGTCATGTTTGTTTCACAAACTGTCAGTTAAGACTACCAAAATATACAGTTTTTTTTCCTTTCCCCCTAACAAGGTTGTGAGGTACAACTGAAGTTTACTACTTTATCTTCCTGTGCTTTACAAGAACCTTTCCATAGACAGACCTATCAAACAACATTTCTACATTCCTATACAAAGCAAAGAATTACAGCTGAAATTAACACCATCTGGTCATTGCATTTAACCTATAAAAATTCATTCAGTAAAAAAGAAAAAAAAAAGAAAAAAAAAAAAAAAAAAAAAACCAAAACAAAACAAAAACCAAAACAACAACCAAAAAAAAAAAAGAAAAAGAAAAGAAAATACATAATGGTTGTTGCAGCTTTACTTAAAAACAGCCAGCTACACATATGCACAAGCTCTCTGTGCATAAAGAAGAGTTTGGAATCAAGAAGTTTTGGGTTCTTTTCTTGAGTTTGCAGAGAAGGCACCAATTTTAGCTGCATAGCAGCTCAGGAGTGTTTTATACTTCATTTAAATTACACAGGTTTTTGACTGTTAATGTGCAACATTTATACCAACTGTTGCAGCATTCTCCAATATTCTCCGATCATTCCCTCTGGCTCAACAGTACAAATATTTACATCAGTTGTAAACACTCCTCCACCCACCCCATACCTTCTGCACTGAGTGATGAGGAATGGAACTGGCAAGAAGCTACCCAAAGGCAGAGCAGAAGTAAGGCTTTGTACAGAACACCACACTTGTCTTCTCACTCGGCTTGAGATACTCTGGAGAGCTCCAGGCCCTCAGCAAGGCCTCAGTGCCTGGCATCTGGCACACACCGACCACACACAGCTTCAGGCACCCAGACTTTTCTTAGGAAGCATTTTTTGGCCTTTACTAGTCTGACATCCCTGGAGCTGCTTCTCTCCAAAGTGCAGGAACAGCTTCTGAAGAGCTGTTCCGGAGCAGCGAGAGTCAAGCACACAAACTGTTTAAGGCTATCTACACTCAGCCTTCCCCAGACTCATTTCAGAGGCTTCTCTACTCCTCAGCTGCAAAGTCATGGCGTGCTGCTTTCTATCTCCCACCCCTGTGTGCCAAGGCATTCCGTGGCACAGATGGCAGACCAAGTTCTGAAACAACCACTGTGAACATGTGTGGAGAGGAAGGTGCCGCAACACGCCATCGGTCACCTGCCGACTGCACGGTAGCGCGGGGTAAGATCACCAACAGCACGACAGCCCAGCCTTGGTTCAGCACCTAACAAAGGGAATGTCTGAGATGAGACTGCTTAGAAAAATCTACTTACCTAAGTCTTGAAAGAGCAAGAGGGTAGTGGGACAGTCCAACACTATTGGTAAAATTAACTCTCTACGTAGTTTTGGGGGCTTTGGGGTTTGTTTTTTTGCTAATCTATGTACCAACTGCTTAGGAGCTGGTTCTGAGTATGGGATAATGCTTCCAAAGTATAAGTTATTTTAAACCATGTGACAGTCATTTGTTTACTCTGCCCCTCACACCAACTTTCACTAGAAATCATGTTCAGTTTGATGTTTAATAGGCATTAAGTGCTCCAAATACAGCGGCCATAAAGAGCTAGAGCATTGCAGCATACCAAATGTCTGCACAGCACAGACACTTGTTACACTCAAAACACATCTATGAGTTAAATAGGAAGGATCCCTGCTATACAGAATTCGAGCACTGATAATTGTTTATTCTTGCTAGCCCTTTCCCTAAATATCAATAGTTCTATACACACAGTGCTCCCTTGTCTTCTCCCCACCGCCTGCTCCAGCAGTCTCTAGATAAACCAAAGTGAGTTTAGGAACTTGCAGTCCCAATTCTGTTTAAAAAAAAAAAAAAAATCGTGCAGGAAAGCGGGGAATGTTCAATGAATCCAGATCTACTTTGTAGTTATAAGATTTCCAATGGCAAATTGGTACGGGCAAATAACCCAATGATCGTATGGCTTAAGTTTAATGCAAAGCACACTAGGAGGTCCACGTGCAGGGAGAGAAGAATCCAAGAAAGATGGATTAAGAAGTGTCCTGAAAATCAGTGTTTATGCATAGAATTCTTCTTGTTTGTGTGGTTTTTGGTATCCTCCGTTCGACTGTTTTGGTTCATCCAGTGAATAGCTGCCTTCGTCTTTTTTCTTCATTCTGTACAGCATAAATGCAACTAGAAACACTGCAAACACCAAGCCTACTAGTCCTCCAGCAATAACACCTAGAAGGGGAGAAAAAGACAAATTACTCCAGATGCCACATCAGATAATGCTACTATGATTTTAAGTTCCAGATTATTCCAGAAATTAATTTGTCCTACTGCCCCCTCCCAGTCACCCTGCCATTACCAGTCACCTACTTATCTACTAGCCAATCCTAGGGACAGATTTCCCACCAGGCCACACTACAAAGCACACAAGGCTCTGGTGTTCAACCCTAGTAATTTGATCCAGACAGCAACAGAGCAATTTAACTGTAATTTTTGAGAGGAGTGAAGGAATAGGCTTAAACATAAAGTTGCAGATAAAGCAGCCACTGCTGGCTGGCATTAGCAGACAATATTTGCCCTTGCCATGGTGTTGAGAACACAGAATTGTGAATCACCACCCTCATTTCAGAGGTCTAACATAAAGGGTTGGCTTCAGAGATGCCAACAGAGATGTACTTGCAGAACTGCAGCTTCTGCTGCTTGGAGACTCCTATAGGAATCTGCTTTTACCAATTAGAAATCCAGAATATCTGGTACCTCCAAGAACTTCTTTTCTGTCCATAATTCCTGAGGCTCCTGCTGCTTTGGCATTCCTCCCAGAGTCAGCCAGTACTTCTGAGTTCTGAGTGGGAACCAAATCCTCATCTTTAGTCAAGATGAAGTCTCCCTGTTGGGACATAAAAGGAAGGTTATTCATGTTTCTCATCATGTCTGTTACTGGAGACTTTCCACAGCTTTGTTTTTTCTCATCTAAAACCCTCCACCAATACAACCTATTAAATCAATCCTTGTTTTTGAGAAATTACCATTCTTTCCTGCCAAACCAACTGATTGCATACTATTAAAGCCATCTCCCTAGAAAGGGTGTCAAAACTGTTAGTCCTTACTGGGTCTCCAGAGCCATCTTCAGAAATCTCCTCTTGTGTAGGAACAACATCCTTTGGAGCTGTCGTCGTGGGGATGTCAGTGATGTCTCCCTCATGATGGACAGTAGAGTGTGGCTCAGGGACATCTTTAGTGTCTGGTACATGAGAGCTGGGGATTTTAGGTTCGAACTCATGGAGTACATCTGAGGCTTCTGAAGGAGTTACATGAACCACTGAAGGAAAGTGAGTAGTGGGGCTTCTCACTGTTGTTGTGATCACATCACTTGTTGGTTTCCCATCAGGTGAGCCCAGGACAGCTACTTCGTCCTTCACAGCTACAACTGGTTCCTCTGTCACTAGATTACTAGTTGCAGAAGGAGATACTGCTTCCTTTTCAGTTCGGCTCTCAATCCCGGGAAATAGCTGCTCGTTGAAGTCCACTGGTGTTGCCAGTACTGAGGAATTAGTTGGTTCTCCTAGGATTCTCCAGGTGTGAGACTGGTCAGTCAGAGGACCTGAAAAAACAAAAAAAGTATTATTCTTGCCCAGTTTAGAGAGACCTCTTAATAGTATCTTCAGGACACCACTCTAAGGAGGATGCCTAACCTGCATAGCCAATTTTCATAATAACAGCAGTTCAGTTTGTAATTCCTCATTCTTTTCTGTGGAATAAGGAAGGGACAGACCAACAGGCTATCAGCAATACTTTGTTAGTCATCTGCTTCTCCCCAAAGCAAAGTGCCAGTCTGTTTGCGGTGACAAGGGGGAAGTCTGCTTTCAGTACAGTGGTTCCTCAGGGTGGTTAGCTGACTTTTCTCACATTAATATTTTTGCTTGATTCAGAGCAGTCACATCTTTAGTCACTAGCACATTTGGCACCAATTTCAGGGTGTTATTCCTGCAGAATTTAATCTGAAATACAAGCCTGTGGCTGGAAGGAAGCAGAAGGATACCATGCTTCAGCTTTCAATAGCTTGCTCTTTTCTAGTAGCATCTCCTCAACTTCAGCACTGAACACCAAAGATCTCTCTCATGCAGTTTAGCAATCATTTTAATAGACTTTTTCCCCACCCTAAACCCCCTTCATTCTGCTTATAAAAAATTATGGCCCATGGGAACATGCACATCTGATGACAGATAAAATTTTCCTGTCGGTGTATGTTGGCAGGTTGGGGTTTACACACCCTCAAATGGTATCTCCTAGCAGCTCGTAAAGGCCCTTCTTATGGTCTCTTTTCCCCATGAGTAAAGAATCACTCGAGTTTCATAACATTCTTCACACAACATCTCACATTAGCAGTCACACAGAGTCTACCTACTTCTGCTCCCTTTCAAGTCTCCTACAACTCGTTTTCTGCTAATTGTTAGTATCTCAAGCAATATAAGATTAATAGATTAGGCTCTTTCTCTGTTCCCAGCTCTCATATTCTAGGGCAGGGTTGTGTGTGTGTGATTCCTCCCTCCACCCCCCTCCACTTGGTTATTCATCAAGATCTCAATTGCCACATTCTAGAAGGATCAAGCACTAACAGTAGAAGTGCTAATAACCCACCTGCACCTGAACCTGAGAATGCATCATCTTCATCACCAGATGAATCAAGGTCCTCAGGAGGAAGATTCAGATTTGTAGTTTGCTTTAAAGAGAAGGAGAAAAAAGGAGTGTCAGTGATGAGATTAAAGTCATCATGTTGCTTGCACCAAGTCCTCTAAGGGCTCCTGGAGGTTACACAAACTTTCTTTGTTCAGATTGCATTTTTTCATCTTCCTTCATTCCAGCCCCCTTCCCAAAAAGAGTAGTTCTGGTTACTCTGTTTGGTGCTAAAAAGGTCAGTCTTGCTGTCTCCTTTCTCTGCACTGCTTCCAGGCTACACTTGCTTTGGGAAAGAAGAACGCAAGGAATCCATTCAGAGCTGCATCCTGGTAGTGACACTCAGTCCTTACACAACATAACCAGTCTGTGTCAAGTGCTGACTGCTCATGTCTTCCCTATCTACCAACCACTTCACCTGCAAGTTACTGCATTAATTCTAAGAACCAGAAAGGAAGGGGAGACAAAGTAGTTTGCCTTCTCTCCCTTTATGAGCCCCTCAAACACTGTTCACATATCTGAAACTACAACATCTAACTGGAAGTAGAATGAGAGCCCCGTTTTATAAGTGTGGGCGCTCAAACTAAGTCCAGGAGCCAGCCTTCCCTGTAGGAGAATACAGCCCTGAGCTTTCTCCATTTATGCTCCAAGGAGTACACTAACCAGCATAAAAGTTCAGTTGCTGAAACAAGAGGCCAAACTCCTGTTCTACGGCACTTGTTTGTCATTGCACACAATGCTCAAAGCTGCTCAGGATCTCTGAAGAATACAATGCTATTTTAATGTTTACTAATTACTTCAGAGTGATTACTTCATGAATCTTGTTAGCTTGTCCTGTATACACTTACTGTTCCTATCAGTACAACATGCCTGACTCTCAGCTCGTCACTAGCCCCCAGGTTTATTTCTGTAGGGTTACCATTACCTACCAAGTCATTCACCCTTCTCAGATTTCAAACCAAAGCCCTATAAGTCACCTTTCCTGAATTTTATCTTTTCCTATCCAACTACATTCCCTGTTTCCCAAATTTTGACTTCTATCCCATCCTCAAGATGCGTTGGTCACCCCTTTCCAGTGCTGTCCCATCTTCAAGTTTAGATGTTGCATTGCATCATCCAAGCTGTGGGATCCCTGGCATCCCAAGGAGCGGGAAATCTTATTTTATTATGTAAAAAAGAACATGCATTCTTCACAGCTTTGCAACCAGGCCCATGGCATTTCTCTAGCTTGCATTAACACAGTTTCACTTAAAAATGAATATAACACTCATCTTCATTCCAAGAAGTTAGCCAGCACTAGTATGTACTGTCAAAGCAATCCAGCTCTCTGTTGTCACTTTATTATCTACAATGGATGTGTTTATTGGCCTTATCTCCTTTTCATTCTTTTTATGACACCAGGTTTACCCAGTTTTCCCTTCTATCCTTAATATCTTATCCATTCCCCACATTTCCATGGAACAACTAGTTTCCAAGGTGGTTGACTAGCCCATTTGATTTGACCTCTCTGAAGACAAGTATCCAAGTTGCCACCAACCCAATCAGGTCCAAGATCTTACCCCTTCTAGGCAATCGTAGTTAGATGACTTTTTTTTTCCTTTAATAACAAGAAAGTAGGAACAAAATCCTCTCATTAAACTTTTTAGCACTTTCCATCCCTACTGAAAATAAACCCCCAAAACACTATTCCTGAAGCTTCTGCAAGCATAAATCTAGAGAAAATTGCCCTTCGATCTCTTGCTTAACTGCCTGTCATGAGGTAATTTGGAATTTTAGATTTGTCCCTGCTTGTTTGCACTGTGCTTTTGCAGTCTTCCACAGAAAGTAGGTCAGATAAGTACTTCCCCTATGTTTTCCTTCTCGTGTCGAAGGGTGGTGACTCACACAAGCTGATCTCACTACACTTCAAATATTAAAGAGTACAAACTGTTGGTGCATAAAGAATAAAGAAATAACTGCCAGGCTTCCCAAACTCATCTCCCTCGCCCTTTCCAGTACGTTCGGAAGCTAAGTCAGGCTTCAGGAATTGCACCATTTTTGTTGATGGGGGTTGGGGACCGTTCTTCTCCCTCACTTCTTGCACTAGCAGAGGCAAGCACAACCCTTTGTTCTTCCACTCAGCCTGTTTGAGTGAAAAAGGGGGACGCATTGCAAAAGGGGAAAAGGGGTGTGTGTGTGCATTCTCCTCCCAGTGAGAAGACTCTACATTGAAGCAGCTAGAAAATAATCTCTCCAGCTTTTCATTGAAGAAAGGGACTGCCAATACAGTTTATGTCACCATACACCTTTCTCTAGGATAGAGACTAACTTCCCCCCAGATCTGAATCTCCAGGGGTAGCTCATACCAGATTTCAAAGAACACCTGTTCAGGTTGATGGTCTGCACACCTTAACAAACTCTCCTGAAAGGATCACAGACTGTCAATAAATGAAATAGGAACTCTTGATCTTGACTATTGAGCCTGCATCCCTTGCCCTTGTGGGGCTAACAGGCAAGGCAGCTTGTTAGTCATGCCATGCTTCCTTTCTTGTTATCGAGCATGTCCAGCCACCCCACCCTTATACTTCCCCTCACACCTGAGCTCTAAGCCTCTTCCCAGTCTGCTGCATGTTCTGCTTCTCCATAACCTTTGTTATGTACTTGTTTGAACCCTAGTTTGATTTCTGTATCTGAGCAGGGATAGCTAGGTCCTCCTCAAAAGGGGAAAGCCCAGTGCAGCCCAGTTAAACCAATGGAGACCCACGGTGTTCCAGTGTAGAGGTGTCCAGCTGCTGCTCAGCACTCACCCTACAAACACAAAGGCAGACTCAGACCAGTTCCTGTCCTCTGAGGTTGGCTTCTACACTTAAGAGAATAATAGAAAATATGCATCAGGATTAATAAAGTCTGCTTTCCACAGTTTTATATGAGAACTTAGTGAAGTTCCACTATGTGTGTCCTTCTACTTAGTTGTGTCTTGTTGTCTCTTGTCCCAAGCTGCTCCTCTGTTGTTGTGGCATCTCCCCTTGACCAGGCAGTTTAAGGCTTGGGAACTGAGAGGGACTTTCTTTGTCTCAAACACTCAAGGGACAGTATAAGATTATGCACGTGTGGATAGCAGTTAGAATACCCACAAGGTGATGTAACTTCATGAGATCATCTAGTTTCATGACAGATTAGTATTAAGGAACATTTGCCTAATTTATGTAACTGTATGGTTATATAAAGACTACATTTTTTGCTCCATAGATTACACATTCAATGGGCATAAGAGGCAGTAACCTCTCCTTATGGCACCACAAAATACAAGTACTGCAGAAAGGTCATGCTTCTATAATGATCTGCTGCTGAACGAGTTCAGACACAGCAAGGTTAACATAAAACACTCAGGACAGCATTGGAAGGGATTTGAACTAATTTGGGTTTGCATCAGGAAGATGGACTGTGCTGTTCAAACAACAAACACCTCATGGTCAAGGCTTTTCCATGACCTTTTACTGCAGCTGAGTTACACCAATAGGAAAGGTTTTGATTAACCAAGAGGATTAGGGGCACAGAATCCAGGTTGAGTCACCAGGTTGTGCTATCATACAAAAGAGCTGAAAATAAATTCCAGCTTAAAGCAAGCTTACTCTACCAACAACTTTGCATTGCTCTAGCTCAAAATTTTATTATCAGATTAATATAATCAAACATGGACATGCTTTTAGAAATTACTTCCATCATCATCCAGTTTGTTTATTAGCCCACCAAGACTATTTGTGGACCACTCACACAGTAATTGATGAGAGAGATGTTGGATAAACACATCTAAGTTCAGGCAGTGGATCCTTTGAAGGACTTCTGGTGGTATCTCGTATTCTAGTCAAAAAACTTTAAATTCTTACAGTGCACCTATAACACGTTGCTTTTTTACCCAGCTCATATGTTTTTGTTGAGGTTTTTTTCAGCCATTGAGACAACTGGTTAGAAATACTTGCCCAGTCCTTTTAATTTGCTGTTACTGAATTCAGTTGCATGTGAGGGGTAACATTTTTAACTATATTTTTGATATGCGTTAACCAGTAGAAGACCCCCTTCCCCAAGGATCAAAGCAGCCTGTTTAGGGGAAACCCTGGGGTGACTGGTAGCTTCTGCTCTTGCTGAGCGCTGTATTGTTGCAGAACAATAGTTATTCAGTTCTGCTGGGACAACCAGAAAGCTGCTTAGTGGCATCTTCAATTTAATCAACAATAGGCCAGGCTTTCACAACTCATTAGCAATATTATTGGCTCCAGAAGTCTGACATACTCTAGATATTTTTTTTTAAGCATCATTTTTAACTATTCTTCAGTCTTCATCTTGGTCACAGTCTCAATACGTGAGTCTTTCTATGTTTATTCCATCAGCTGTCACAGAGCTCCCTCCTACTACAGCACAGATCTGAAGTACTCTCTCATGATGAAGGGGAGATTTATAGTTTATTAGCTGAATCTCACCCTGCCCAAACTAGGAACCACATTTATTTAATTTGATATATGCAAAAGGAAACAGCTTTTCTCAAATTGCTCTTTGAGGTAAGCAAAAACACTGGCTTTGCCACAAGCTGCTACAAGCCCTAAACTAGATTAAGGATGATTTGTATCCCACTTTTATTAATCCTAGTTAGTGATCAGCAGTGTCAAAAACACTTGAAATCCTCCATTATCTGAATAAAGCTGTTAAATTTGCACATTTGTTTCTCCTAATAAATCCTCCTCGCTCAGCTGAAAAGGAAGGAGCTGAGCTCTCCCACCTCAAACACCTCCTTAAGCATTCTGTGAGATTATTCCAACTTTATGGAAGGCAAAACCAATGGTTTGGTCTTGTTTAAGAGGTATATAAGAGCAACTCAAGCATTTGCTCTGTAATTTGGCTACCAAATAGGACACTAGACCAAGTAGAAAAATACTTTCACAAAGATTCGAACAGCTCTAAAATAAACAGAAAGGTTTGTCTTTCCTGCATATTGAAGAGCAGAGCTAGTCCCAGTAACAGAAATGCTTTCTGAGGCAGAGTAGAGCCTGAAGAGCTTCTAACCTCAAAATAATCTTGATATTAGTGTGGGGGGAGGGAAAGATAAAACCCCCTTCTGAAGGAAACTTTGGCTTTGTTAGACCTTGTATTCTGCAGTTAATAGTCCATATATGATTAACTCCAATCTCAGATGTCCATGGTCTGAAGACAGCTTATTGGTTAAGGGAAGAAAAAACAAAAACCCACTATCACCAAAAAAACAAACAAAAAAAATCACCAGCAGTACCCTCACCTATCCTCCTTCTCCTGCAGATATACAGACTGCAGCATTGAGACAGTCAGCCATAAATTCTGGAGTAGCTGAAAGAGAACTGATTTTATATATGGTGAGTCAAAAGTGAAGCTTGCATGTAAGTCTGCTTCATCAGAAGTGAGCAGCAGTGGGGCACCATCTCACCTAAATTCTCTTCCATTGTTTCTCCTGCTGCTCAAAATAAACCCCAGTGCTGCTTGGTGGCCCTGCAGGTTAATGAAGCAGCTCTCTTCCTAGAAGAGCCAAAGATGCAGACTGACAGTGCAAGGCCAAAGTGCAGAAAGACAGCTACAAACCACCCCACAAATAGCCCATGGGCTGGACAGCCTAGATTTAAGCAGTATTTTTATCCCCTGGCTAGTGTTCCAGTCAAGGCTGTTCAAAGCATTACAAACCCCCCTGCCCATGGCATTAGAACTAGATGATCTTTATGGTCCCTTCCAACCTAAACCCTTCTATGATTCTATGAACTATCTGCCCTCCCTGTTTCAGATAGTGTTGTTCCCCCATGCCCTCAACAAGCTTTTGATGCGTATCAACCAGCTTCAGCATGCCCACCACTCCATGCATCAGTTTGTGTCACCTGAAGGAAGGCTGGTTAGTGGCTCACAGGGTGCTCTTTCCAAAGGGAAGCAAGTGGAAGGTAAAGGATGCTCTTTTGCTCAGCAAGGCAAGCACCATTTTAGCAGCTAGAGGTAAGTAATCCAATTAATCTGGCTGCTTGTCTATCAGATCATTATTAGTAGAAAGAAATCTGGAAAATCTTACTAGCCTTCTCTTACTGGCCAGTAAGATCTGGCATTCTTTCTGGCCTTCTCCTGCATTTTTGGGTGGTGACTTGAGAAGGGAACTATCTTTGAGGGAAAGGTCTTAGCTGCAACAGCAGTTGCTTTTGTTTGAAACATGAACTCTGATCATCACAACAGAAGTTTCCTCTTGGCACTCAGCTCTCAAGGCAGCAAAACACCTTCCAACACCTACTCAAAATAGGATGAGGGTTCTTAGGATCTATATGAGCTGAACAAAACAGACTGCAGAGTGCCCACTGTCCACTAGGCTTTGATCCTCCTTTTCTATCAAGCTGTAGGAGCATACTCTGATCTTTGTACAAGATGCAGTGGCCAAGGAAGAGCATCCAGCTCCTCCACACCCACATCAACCACAGTCCCAATGTTTCTAGAGACTCCACACTATTGCCCAACCAGCATTACATTTTCTCCTTACTGCGACAGGGCAATTTTTTTAATTAAGTAAGGCTAAAACACAGCAATCAATATGCCAAGAGCAAAAATAAACCAGCCTATCACCATCAGGTTGAGTTCCACACTCTGCAGTGGGGCCCTTTAAATTCCCACCTCCCATAAGAGCATGTCACTTCATGCTTCCTGGACCATTCCCTGCATATCTGTTTGTGCACTTTCACAGTGAACCAGATCAGGGAACTGGTCTGGCTAAACAAAAATAAAAGAGGATAAAATATCATGCAAAGAATTTTCCAGCAGGACCAGTTCCCCAGTCCTACTCAGTGCATGAATGCACAAGTGTTTGTGTTGGCACAGGGCAGAGCATGGCAGCCAGGGGTGCTGAAGCATTCATACAGATTTACAGTCTGGGTTCTGGGATGCTGACACACATTCCCCTGCCCGCCATGCATTATGGAAATGCACAGAACCAGGCTGCAGGCAACACGCAAATCAGTGGCTGACTCAAAGGGCCACACAGGTTCATACAAAAATGAGCAAGGAGAGGGACTGTAGGGAGAGTTCTCTTATGCAGTGTTTGCTCACAATGGATAATGTTTGTTCCCAAGTCTGACAACAGTGCTTTTAAGTCCTCCCCGACCTCATGTACACAGTAGCAAAGGCTAGACAGATGCCTTGCTCAAAATGGGAGCAGTTCTGCTTTTGCCCTGGGTCACCTGAACTTTACAGGAGGTGCAGCGGAATTGCTGTTTAATCCTAGACAAAGAGTACATTGCACATCCTTTAGAAGAGATGGCTGAGCAAACCTGGAGAAGCTGGAGTCCAAGAGGGCTATGGACTCCACAGCCAGAGGAGCTCATGGCCATGTAACACAAGCAGTGACAGCACGCCAGCTGTGCGTGCCTGGGAGTGCACTGAGCACTGGGTCAGTTCTCATGCAGAAGAGCTGAGCTGCCTCTCAGCCAGCTCCACTAGAAGCGTGGTCAGTCCTCCAGCAATACAGAGAAGCGAGTTACAGCCTGTGCTCCTGGTTTTGCACCTGGACAATATATCAAACAAGTAAGTTACTACACGCTGCTTCCACTCACACCAACCTGCTCCTTCCAGCCAAGCAATGTAGCCCAGGCCAGAGACTGAATCGCATCGACAGGTCAACACATCCACAGACATGGCACACAACAATCACACAACTTAATCGTCTATCAGTGGCAGGCTGTCACAACGTGGCCAGAAGTGGGGTCCATTTTGTCTCCCGTGTTCAAGGCAGTCTGGGCTTTGAAGATGCAGTCTAATGAGAAAGCTTATTTCCCTACAGCTAATCTCATGAGAAGCAGCCAGTTCAGTTTTATGTTATAAACCACTTTTCTTTAAAGATCCTTCCCTGCAGCTCTTTAACATACTTGATAGTTCAGGTATTCATTTCTTGAGCTAGCACAAGAAAGCCACAGCCAGTGTATAAGCTCAAAGGGTTGTGCAAAGTAGGTGCAGCCCAGGAAGGCCATACAGCTAACAGCTCCACTTCATCCTGGGGAATTAATTTCAATCTACTTTAGCTGGCTTGAGAGATGAGCAGTGAGCTGCCTAAGTCAAGACCAGACAAACCTCGCTTGTCTTAAAACCCTCTGACTTAGTCACCAGTACTTTTTAGTTCCTATTATAGCCAAATGCAGAGAAGATTCATTCTTACAGCAACAGCTACTTCATCTGCTTGTTTAGAAAGGAATGGACCAAAAATTGCTTGGTTTCAGCTAAGGCTGGAGGAGGGCCACCCATCTCTGAAATCCTGACAAAGTAAGGCTAAAAGAGGGGAGTATGCTGGAGATGAGAAAATCTTTATTAAATGAAAACCTATCCAGCAAAGGACTCCAGCAGCCCAAGACTCACTACCCATATGTACTTGTAACTACAACACAGATAAACATGACCCTCTTGACAGGAAAAGAAACTAAAAGTGACATAATCTAAGGTCCCTGCTGTCTCTTCCTCCCATATCCATGCAGCCCCTGCTGTAGAGTTCAGGCAGGTGAGGATGAGCAATTCACCTCACACAAAACAGCAGCAGCTAGAGCCACTTTAAAGTAGATACTGGACTTTGTAGCATTGCCCAACATATATAAACATAACATCCTTAGCCAATTATTTCCAAAAACCTGACCTCTGTTGGGTGCAGATTCCTTTCTTTGCCCTATCTCTTGACACCCATTTACCCTGTTTTATGGGATCAGCACCGAGGACTGTCATTGGAGTTAAACTTACTACAGAACCACCGAGAGCTCCTGGCAAGTGCAGCAGCGGGCCTCAGACTGCCTGACTGCTCCTGGACAGCATGCGTGGTCTAGAGAAGTCAGCCTCCTCTCCCCAGAAACCACCCAGTTCCTAGGGAAGCAGAGCAGTTACAGCCCTGAGACTGCTGAATGTAGTCCAAGGCTGGGTTTGAGGGAATAGCTGCAAGGGTCTCCATTTGTTCCATTTGAGACTATCTTCTCCCAGCAGACCTGTCAGCTCAAACTGGTCAGCATGTGGCCGCAGGCCTTGTGCCAGGATGCCGAGAGCCTCAGCCCTGCACACTCCTCCTGCCGAGGCCATTGCTGCAGAACAGAGCACAAGCCTGCAGCACACCAGCACTGGGATGTGGCAGGGGCAGCTCAGGGACCTCAGTCCCACAGGTGCACAACTTGCTCTTATCATCATCAGCCGTCCAGCTCAGGAAGTCCCAGCTCAGAAATCAGACGCCTCTATAGGAAATCATTTCTACAGAACATGTTCTATGGCATCTCAAGTCTTCAAATTAGGCTGGTGCATCTCTGATGTCTCTTGGCAGCACCAGGAAAACACACATGCCTCTGGTCCTAGGAAAGCCTGATTCCTGGAGACAAATGCCATGCAACTTGGCTGGTGGAACTACTACCCATTTCAAATGAGATCCACACCACTACTACAAGTAGTACAAGTGCTCTGACCTGAGCAGACATGGTTCCAGAAGTCAAAAACCACCTTATCACTATGCTACACAGTATTCTGGGGGGAAAGAAGCTTTTCTGCCTCACCTGAGGAAGGGAAGCCAACATGCAGCCACAAACAATTATCAGACAAGAGTAAATGCAAAAACTTTTGGCATCCAGACACACAGCTAGGAGAAGACCCATGTTCTCATCTCAATCCCAGAAGTTTCCCTCTTCTTCTCCTTGAACTCCAGCAATGCAGGTTATGTCAGGGAGCCAGGAGACAAAGCTCTAATATCTTCTTGAAGGATCACTGAAGCATTTTCACTCCTTTAGTGATACATACGTGTTTCTAATTTGAGCAAATTGCTTGCAGTGCTTCACTAAGGAAATCCAAGTTTCGGATAAAAGTCCCTAGTGTATCAAACTGAGTTTGTACTTAGGGCAGTTCCTAGAACTGAGGATGTTGTTTAAACCTCTGCAGAAAGATAAACTTGCAACCCTGGAGTACTAAAAGGTCTCAGCTAAAGCGCTCGGTAAACTAAAATGAGACTACTTAAACCTACAAACATTTAGCCTTACAACAACAAAAAAGCTGACAAGGTGTTCTGATTAGTTATGTAGAGTTACAGTGGAACTACCCAGACCTAATGTTTTGCAACATATATCCTGCAGCAACCGGATATACAAAAGATAACAAAAATTACTGTCTATTTGCTTACACTTCAGTGACAGAAAGACCTATCAGAAAGATAGCAGCTGCAAGGCCTGCTGCTATCAAATTGTGCTTTAGCTTCCCAGTTGATCTGTTCACAGTTTACCTTACAGAACATACATCAAGGCCTTCGTATCAGGACAACAGCCTGAGACTCAACAATCCAAGACAAGTCCCTCTTGATTGCTTTTTTAAATTCCACATTTTCTTCAGAGGGATGCACAATGAAGTCTCCAATGCTTGTGAAATTATTTTTTGGTAACAATCTGTATCTTCCACACACACATCCCAGACATATGTTCCCTCCAAATGCTGTATTTTGTTATTAAACTCACACTCAAACTTCTCAGTTACAGCATCACCACCAGCCCTCTCAAGCCCACCCCCCACTGAAGAACTCATGGATCAGGGAACTGGAAGCACCCAGAAAGAGCTGCCTGGCTTGAACAAATACCATGTCAGTCTCTGTCTCACACATGCACACCAGATAGCAAGACAAGTGACATCCCACAGCCTGATCCCTTGGTGCTGTTAGTTGCCAGCCTGCTACAGAAGACCTTGACTATTTGCAAGGGAGCTGCAGAACCAAGTGAGACTTGGGCAGCAAAAGTCAGCCAAGAGTCATCATTCAGCAGCTCCCTTCTGATCCAGTCATGCTCTGTGTAGCTCAGCTCTTAACAGTTTTAAGAAATTCTGTTCTTGCACAGCAGGACTCATACCAGTCAGCCACCAGTCTGCTAGGAAGGAACTAGAGAGTCTCAATCTACAGCCAGCATCTGGACTCACAAAACCCACGCAAGAAGCGGCTTTAAATTTTGGGTTTGGTCCAGTGCAAG
The DNA here is from genome assembly GCF_001604755.1 of Lepidothrix coronata. Classification (NCBI taxonomy): domain Eukaryota; kingdom Metazoa; phylum Chordata; class Aves; order Passeriformes; family Pipridae; genus Lepidothrix; species Lepidothrix coronata. The sequence continues at coordinate 137,337 of NW_016690219.1, forward strand.
GCAGTTCCTGCACCTTGGCAGGTCTTACATTAACACAGAAGGGACTCAGTGATCCTTGTGGGTCTCTTTCAACTCAGGATCTTCTGTGATTCTAGGTATACTTTTGTATTTGCTTCTACAGCTCACCATTTCCAGTTTCAAGTAAACCAGCGTAGATGTGACGAAATCAAGTCTCTCCCTACATTAGGAGGCATGCTGCCACATCTGTTTTATCCACAGGATCTTACAGTGTTGACTAAGCCTAGATTGTTTATAATGCAGAAGTCATCCCTACTAACAGATGCAGTTACACCAGCATGACTAAGGCATTTGCAAAAGGACTGAAACATCTCCACCAAATGACGGAGCCACATCTCAGGTCAGGAATACCCTGTTCCCCCATCTGAAGTGTCTTCTCAAAGAGGTACTTTCAGGATCACCCCCTCCTTCCACATAGCAGCTCCTGAAAAAAAGGTGGATGCAAATGTATTGGGTGCTACAAGTCTCCTTGGAATAAGGAGCAGTAGGTCAGATGGTCTTTGGGCACAGGCTGGACCACATTTCACTGAATTAGTCTAAGGTAGAACACAGTTCAGACTGCATGAACTCCCTTTGAGAAATACACCTGCTCACAACCACTGGAGAACACAGCAAGTGATCTACCCATATAAAATGGTGAAAATCAAGTTCCCAGTGCCTCTTCCTAAGACACTAATGGTCTCTGTGTTCAGGTTTACAAAAGCATTGGTAACCCTACACATACTACAAAGTTCTGACAGCAGTTGTCCTGTTTACAGTTAAATTATGCAACACCTCAGTGAGATTATGGAAGCTGACTGGTGTACTTCCATGCTGAGTCATGAGGGTGTTGGAGTATAATTTCAACACTGAAGCATCAAATGAAATCCTCCCACAGAAAGTCTTAAAAAACCTGCTGCTGCAATTGTGCTCCAGTCACCTATTGTTCCACTGATTTCATTTATGAACATTAGCATTTCTTGACCAAACACCTACTGGATTAAACTAACTCTGACCTAGTCACCCAGTTACACTATTTCATACCATATCTGTATAGCGGAGCCCTGAATAAGGGGCTGCTATGAAGGCAAGATAAATCAGAGCTTCCCTTTGATCTCAGCTGTAACCCAAGTTTCACTGTAACAGATCAGCTACCTCATGCCTTCATTTTGGGTGTACAACCTGTTCACCTGTCTTCCCTATAGCCTTGTTTCAGAGCAGCCACCAAATCAGTTGGGGAGGTTTGAGTTTAGTGGGAAATGCTACCCTATTTGTGCAATCTTGATGCCCTCATGCCTCATATGAGCAACTGCTCAGACCTGAGCTGTAATTTGGACACCCCTGCGTTTCACACATTTATGCTGTGAAGAGACAAGACATCACTAATACCACCTCTGACAGACTGTTGGCATTAAGACAAGTCAATAAAACAGTACTAAAATTGCAAGGCAAGGTGAAGTACTTTACTACCAAGTTACTCCTAGCACAACACATCCCATAGCTCAGACCAGTTTCTGTCAAGGAGTACTGTTGGGATAGCTATGTAACAACAGACTGAGCTTCTAAGAATCTGTTCAAACATTACTAAGTTAAAGATATTTCATATACGAATAAACTTCCGGGTCTACTCACTGACTACCAACTCCAACCAGCACAATATCCCTCTAAATAAAGCAGGGCATAAAAAGATGAAGGACCACTTACAGACCAAGTCTAAAAGCACATCTGAATCACTAGCATGTACCAGCACCATCACCACCACACTGAATGCTTTGCTGTCCCAGGTGTGTAGTATTCACCTCACAACCCTCAGCTGATAGATTGTGAAGGATTTCTCATACAACTGTAGTTGCTCATCTCTCTGAAGCATCCAAAACAGGTTCAGTTTTCAACAAGAGAGTTGTGATCTCTTATTATGAACTTTCACTTTCTTTTACTGGATACTGCAGTTTTCACAACTTCATAATATTCTGGGCCTGCTGCCAGAGACCCACTGGCTACATCCATACTAGTAAATTAAATAACATCAGAGAACGTCCCCAGGCACTGGAACACAATCTACACCATCAAATTATTAGAATGATTTCTGGCACAGTTTTGAGCCTTGTCAACTGGTATGCCCCCAAATAATGCACAGGAAGGTTCCCCACAGGCAGTTTCATGTGCAGGGGGACTGTTTCAGAATAGGCCAGAAAATTAGATTTTCTACACAGTTGGGACTCCAGCATTTCAACTGGCCACAGGACACCTTGTGTTCAATGTGTTTTACTGTACTGGGTTTGCACAGCAAGATTTTGGTAGCAGGAGGACTACAGGGGTGGTTTCCCTAAGAACTGCTAGAACGTCCCCCATGTCTGACAGAGCCAATCCCAGTCGGCTCCAAGACAGACCCACTGCTGGCCAAGGCTCAGCCCATCAGCGATGGTTGTAAGTGCCTCTGGGATAATAGAGTTGAGAAGGGGAAAGAAGTTATTGCACAGGAGCAATTGCAGCCAGAGAAGAGTGAGAACATGTGAGAGCAACAACCCTGTAGACCCCAAGGTCAATGCAGGAGGAGGGGCAGGAGGAGCTCCAGGTGCCAGAGCAGAGATTCCCCTGCAGCCCCTGGTGCAGACCACAGTGAAGCAGCTGTGTCCCTGCAGCCCATGAAGGCTGATGGGGGAGCAGAGATCCACCTGTAGCCCAGGGAGGGCCCCACACTGGAGCAGATGGATGCCTGCAGGAGTCTGTGAACCCATGGGAAGCCCCCACTGGAGCAGGCTCCTGGCAGGGACTTGTGGCCCTGTGGAGAGAGGAGCTCACACTGGAGCAGGTTTGCTGGCAGGAGTTGTGACCCTGTGAGGGATCCACCCTGGAGCAGCCTGTTCCCAAGGATGGCACCTCATGGGAGGGACCCACACTGAAGCAGTCAACGAAGAACCTCAGCCCATGGGAAAGACTCACATTAGAGAAGTTCATAGAGGACTCTTTCCTGTGGGAGGAACTCTATGCTGGAGCAGAGGAACAGTGTGAGGGGTCCTCCACTGAAGAGGAATGGGCAGCTGAGACGTATGATGAACTGACAGCAATCCCCATTCCCTGTCCCCTTGCACCACTGGGGGAGAAAAGTTAGAGAATTGGGAATACAGCTAAGCCCAAGAAGGATGGAAGAGTAGGAGGAAAAGGTGTTTTTAACATTTGGGTTTACTGCTCATTATCCTACTCTGATTGAATTTATTACCAATTAATTTCCCTAAGTTGAGTCTGTTTTGCCCATGACAGTCACTAGTGAGTGATCTCTGCCTGCCCTTATCTCAATCCACAAACCTGTTGTTGTATTTTCTCTCCCCTGCCCAGCTGAGGAGGGCAGTGACGGAGCAGCTTTGGTGAGCAGCTGGCATCCAGTCAGGGTCAACCCACCATATTTGCTTACTAGATTCAGTGAAGGAGGTTTGGTGAATCTTTTTAACCCCTTTTGGCTGCATGCTAGGTAGGGGGGAGGGGATACTGAGCATTTAGCACTTTTCAGCTACTAGAGTAATAACTTCTAATTATTCATAATTGCATCTTCCAACTTCTGTAGAAAGGAGCTCACCAGTGTCTCACAGCTCAGTGCAACTACAGATGCAGACTGAGGAATTTTGTGCAGGTTAAACACGCTCCAGAGCGGAGTCGATGCTGCTGGAGGATTAAGCCAGCAGCTTTCCTCTGCGAGGCCATGAGTCAGTCGATGTGAGCACACGATAGCAGTGCACTCCTTTGCCACTGCCCAGACATGCCAGAGTCAGCCTCTTTTGTTAGGTGCTTTGTTCACTGATGAGAAAGTAGTCACGATCTAGATGATTCCTCCGTTAGGACAGAAAGAGATTTAGAAGTCAAAGCTGTCTAGCTGCAGGCTGTAGGCAAGTTTCGATGCAAGCCTCACTACCACTTTTCCACTGCACGTAGGTGCCACTTACACACTGTTAGAGTCAGTGAAGTGGACAAATCTCATTTGTCCATCAAATCTGCTGGTGTGAGAGTCTCTATTATAGTTTCATAAGCACAGACCACAGCAGGTGAGTGAAAAATATCACATATACTAGTGTTTGTGTCAGATATGAATTCAAGGAAGCTTTGTGGTTCCTTTACTCCTCTTACCCCTCAACTTCTTGACTGAAGAAAGCCTGGGCTCTAACCCTAAAGATCCCTATTAGCTGGTCAATGGGATAACAGGTTATCCCTTCTGCAGAGATGCTTTAACCAGAGACTGATGTTTTGGTAGATCAACAGACTGCTCTAAGTTCCTGTGGTTGTGCAGTGCACAGGCATCAAATCACCCTGATCATCATCCTGGGGTCAGGGCACACACCCTCCAAATTTTGCTGTGAGCTGGATAACAAATAGCACAACAGGTATAGATATCTCTCTATATAAATATATACATAACTATATTTGTGGGGCCTCTGGTGGTCTAGTGGTTAGGGTGCAGGATGGGGACCTCACTGCCACTGTCCAGGGGCCTCTGGTGGTCTAGTAGTTAGGGTGCAGGACTCTCACCGCTGCGACCCGGGTTCAATTCCCAGCCCCCCGGGCAGATGGAGCTCGCTTAGCCCTGTAAGGCAATCCATCTAAGAGAAGGTCACTCTAAACAAACCTACGTCCTGGGGACCTCACTGCCACTGTCCAAGCTTGCTCGGCCCCGGCAGATGAACCTCAGGATTAAAGGGTGGGCTCAGTTCAGCGCACGCTGTGTCTCACCTAAAAAATCCACTGCGCAGGCTCGAAGGGTTAATGACCTTTCCCAAATCTTCGCTCGCGAAGACTGGCCATTATTATTATTATATATTATATTTGTATTTCTCCACTCTACTGGTCTCAGAGCATACAATAAGGCAGCATAGGATTCTGTTCTGAGACAGGAAAAAGCCAGGTAGGCTCTTCCTACAGTGCTGTAGGTGCCAGCCCGGTCCCCAGGGACCATACAAAGGCTCCATACTAGCACAGCTGCTATGATACACAGCTTCACAAGAGCTCTCATCTGGAACTTGTTATGTTAATCACCGCTTGCTCTCTAGAAGGCAGACTGGCTCCACTCACCCCTGCCCACCTCTGGCTTCAATCTACAATCTGCTCCTCCAGTAATCCCGAGATGCAAGGGGCTGGACTGGAGTTGCTGACTGACTCTGACCAGGAGGTGTACAGCCACCAGCATTAGAAACTAATTAGTAAGAGCTTTCCTGTGTAAAGCACAAGACAGCCATGGTCTGCAGTGCTGCCCAGAAAGCATTCTGCATGCTCTCCTTCCAATTGGAATGGAGTTCAAGTTTCCTAAAGTTTAAGAGGCAATAAGCTCCTCATCACGTGGCAGAGGCAGACAAAGAGCAACCCCCATTCTCCAGCTACGGCTTGTGTGCGCTCAGGTGATGGAGCCAGAGCACTCTGAGAAGTTGTTGCATGAACTGGCTGTACTTTGCAGAAGGCTGGTTGACACGAGTGTGTGCCTGGGACTGCCTACAGCCAAAAATCAAGACTGTCAGCCTTTGTTTCCAGTACTGACAATTAAGACACTGACATTACTGCACAGATAGTGCAGAAAAGTTACACAGTAGAGCATGAAAAGAACACAGAGCCTCCATGCAAGGCAAGACATCCATGAGTATTTTAAGCTGGCTGGCAGGCAGTTCCCTATCTGTTATATCAGTACCCTTGATTTAGTTGAGAGTCATTCTGCAATAGCAATCCTGAAGGCCTTTCACTCATTAGAAAAGCCTGAACACTAAGAGGCAAAATGAGTGGACATGAAAGAGAACCATGTTGCAAAAAGGAGCGCCATGGAGAAGATAGTTCTGCCAGAGAGCACAGCAGCAAGACACAGAAGTATAACAGCAAGAGCTCTTTAACTGATCAATACCCAAAGGGGTTTCAAGCTAGAAGTCTAGCAGGGAAAGCCATGACTTACACCACCTCCATGACTCAGTTGTAACTGCAACTCCAGTGACTCAACGGGAAGTTCTACTGCCAACTCCATCCAAATCCCACTAACACACTGATTCCCATCCAGCAAAGCAAGCCCCACTGGTGAGACTGGTCTCAGCAGTGAGATACAACATTACAGTCAAGCATGGCAAGGAGCCCAAGCTAACAGACTCCGTTGGATCCATGCCGGTTCCACAAGACCCAGAACATCGAATGCAGCCAAGAACTGCTTGAGAAATGGAGAGGTTGGGAAACCACCACATTAGCAGATGTTGCCCCACAAGGGTTGCTTGTAGGAGGTCCAAATGTTATCTCACCTTGAGGTGAGGCTTCACAGTACAGTAACTTTTCCACTAGCATCTCCACGGTAGAAAGTGCACTATCCTGGGTTTCTAGCCAGGCCAGATAAGGCTCATTGCTGCGGTACACCCGTAGCCAGCAGAGCAGCAGTTCAAATGAAGGCTCTAACTTAGAGACCTGCTAACAAAACTGACACTCAGCACTCCAAAGGAGACACCACATGCTTTCTGCATGGAAGAATACCTTCTCAGCTCAGAAGTAAACTTATAAGAAGTACTTGCACTGTTGGTCAAAACAAGTTCCACATTGTAAGTTCACTGCCTATATCAGGAGTCTAGGAGTAACAAAGGTTTCTCACTTCTAATTTACAAATAAATAGTGTCTTTAAATAGTGATGCATCCTCAACAGCTCACAACCATCCCTCAAAAACACATCCACTTATGTTTCCACTCATATATATTCTGCTCACTTCAGAACTCTGAGAGAGGACCCAACTATACTCCCCAATTTCTTCCACAGCCTTTAGCAGTGCAAGACTACAGTATTGTTTGGAGGCACTACTCCAGTTGCACTAGAACAGGAAAGAGCTGCTGTTCTAGCTGAAAGCTGATGTTCCCCACTGCTTTGCTAGTTCTCTTGGCACAAACAGCACCTGTCCAGTCTGCTTGTTTGTGGAGAGAGTTACAATGAAAGTTTCACAAATAAAGTCTATCACTTTGAGCTAAATTTCTCTCGGACAAAAGCACTAAAATAAAGGTGTCTATGCTCCCCTTACAGGCAACAAGAGATCTAGTCAACAAAGCCCTGACAAAGCAACTCACCTTGGAATTGTTGTGTAGGGGCTGGTCAGATAATCACTCTCTTTGGCTCCACTGATTACATCACCATGACTCTAATGAGGGCTTAAATACCCAGCACACACAGACACCTACATTTAAGTGCCTTAACATCAGCTGAACACTGTCCCAAGGGAGTAATGCCATTTGCACACAGCGAGTGCATCAATCTCCAGCTGTCCTGGAGTGCTGTATTAGACATCTCCTACTTTTGATTATCTCAGAGCTATTAAGACAAAAATACTAACGCTGCAATGCTGAAGCACTGCAATTTTATAATTGACAGCACCTCCTCAGGAAAGGGGTCCTATCTTCTCTCTGCCAATAAGTTCTCTCCTCCCTGTGGGAGGCCCTACTGAAATCCCAGCTCCCTAGACGCCAGAAACAAGTGTGGAATGTCCCTCTCAGAGGCATTAGTACAATTCTTGGACACAAGAATCACTTTAAGCAAGGTTAGGATGAAATGTTAGTATATAGGCCACCTGGAGACATCTAAGCACTAGGAATGCAAAACACATATTTAAAATGGACCAATTTTGCTGCTAAAACAGCAGCCTACATTTCAGGTTCGTGCAGTAGTTTACTTTTAGAAGGCTTACAGGTTTCTTGCACTTGCTGTGACTTGTCTTGAGTTGTTAGGAGAGGATTGTTTGGTTTCCAGAAGTTTCAGAGTGCTGCCATTAGAAATGTTAGCTCTTCTCACCACTTGAAACTGAGAGAAACCTGGAACAAAGACTACAGATTTGCACCAGAGCCCCCTTACAAGACACAAACCCCAGTCTATTTGTTGCTGCTCTAATCAGAGCTGACCATATAACAGAGTCACCATTTCACTGTGAAGTGGCCACCAGCAAGCATTTAGATGAAGAATCTCTGTTTATAGTGCTCAATAAATATTGTGACACTGCTCTGTATGTACTATAGAAGAAAGTGTTTCCTCCTTATCCACTGCCTACATGTTTAATAATTAAGATGGACTACCTAATTTCTTCTAATTAGTTTATATTCAGATAGCAATGACATCACCCTTGGAAAAAGGTTCGGCCTGCTCTGCTAAGCTTATGTCAACCACCAGCATACCAGACAAAACAATCAAACCCCCGTTTCCCCTCACGATTGTCCTCCTGTAGTAGGATGTGCATCTTGGCTCAGTTGGCTTGGTGGCAGGGTTATACCATGTAACAGTTTCTCTTTGAGACAATAACTAGGTAGGTCTGTTAAAACGTATCAGCCTTCTTATTTCAAGGAAATCCATGCACCCATCATAACTGAGGGTAATTACTCTCCCACATTGTGTTTTAGGCAATAAAGTGTCACCTTGAAGAAGACCAGGAACCTCCCTAATCATTTCTGCAGGTAAGAGTACTCAGGAAAAAAACAACTATTGTTTGGTCACTTTCTTGTTCCTGTTTATTATTTCTATGACAATATGCATGGACAAGTCAAGTCATGCAGCAAGAGCCAAGAGATGTGTCAGCAGCAGTGGCACCCTTCCCAACGATCAGACCACCAAGAACCCCACACAACCACGGCAGCACCCATAACACTGCAATATAGCAGATTCAAAGGATTGTGTAGGGTCACTCTGCTTCTGTGCCCAAAACAAGGTTTTCAGCCACTTGATGCAAAAGTATAATTATTCCAGATGGGTGGGAAAGGCAGCTTAGTCCATGTCCCTGACATTTCAACATGGGGAAAAAAAGCCACATGATCACCAGAAGGGAAAAAACCTCAGTGCTGAGTCACCACAGAGAGCCCCGAGGACTTCTGCTCCTCCATGTGCTCACCCCAGAAATCCCTTGATCGCAGTGTCACCCAGGCCCAAGTGTCTCTGACACACAGGAAAACTCCAGACAAGCATTAACTTCATGACCTTATCATTCCTAGTAAGAAGTATTTATCACAGAGGGGATTTTATCCAAATGCACTAAAGAGACTAAATTAACTGCAGCTTTTCCACTTTATTCAGAAGCTATGAGCAGAGCCCTCTCCCCATGGAACACTGCTGACTATGCTCACATGTTTGTCATTTTTAGCTATGTCATTAACGACTCACTACCATGTGGAACAGAAGGGTACATGCCCATAACTACATGTTGGATTCACAAACAGAACAGTACAGTGAAACTGGAGGTATTTCGGGCAGCTTAGATCCCCCTGTGCATTTCGTTCTGCCAGATATGGATCTGACTCTTGCTGCAATTCATCCCCAGACAAGTTTCAAATCAATTACTCCATTTAAGAAAAAAAACCAAAACGGCCAGTTTTGACTCTGATGTACCAGCCTGCTCACACTTTTTCCTCCTATTCCATCCAAAGGAGAAGACTCCATAACCGGTGCACACTCAGGTCTGGCGGGGCATTCATGGGAAACGGGGAGCTACCTCAGGAGAAAGGGATGGGATTGAGCTTTTGTGTCCATCAAGGGGCAGCCACAATGCCTCCTGCCCCGCACCCGCTGACCCTACAGACCTGGAGCACCGAGCACAGCATTTCACAGCGCGGTGGTGGCCAGGTTTCCGCGGAAAGCCGCTCGCAGGCGAGGCTGGAGCAAGAGCAGAGCCATCCCCTGTCCGTGGATGACACCTGGCGGCTGCTGCTGCGGGACCAGCGCTCCCCACGGCTCAAGGCTCGCCCGGGCCCCCAGAGCTGCTCCCGGGACACCGGGGCCGGGACGGTACAGGCCTCGCTGCCGCGGGGTTACCGAGCTCCGGGGAGCGGGGCTGGCTCCGAGCCCGGCACTGGGACCTTTGTTTGAGTGGGCAGAAATTAACGACCCCGGGCGTACCCTCCACTGGGATGGGGCTCCCGGGCACAAAGGCGGTCGGGAGCCGCCGGCCCGCGCTCCCCTGGGCTGTGCTGGGGCAGGGCAGAAGCGCCCCCGCTTTAGGAACCACCCGTGACTTCGGCCACGGCCGAACCACAAAGGGCCACATGCCCACGCTCACCCGGACTCGTCGCTCGCCGCCTCCGGCGCGCAACACGCCGAAGGGACGGCGGGAGCATCCTGCCCACCCCCGGCCCCTCCAGGGGCGCCCCGAGGGGTCCCCGGTCCCGGTGAGGGGAGCCGGGCAGAGCCGCCCGCCCGGCCCGCGGCGCCCCGGGGCGGAGCCGCCGGCAGGTCAGGAGCCGCCGCGGCGGGTCTGGTTTGAATTAAGGCTGCCGGGGCAGCCGGGCTGGAGCCCGCCGCCAGCACAAAGGCCACCGCAGTCCTCCATGCCGGGATGGGCTGGCCACCGCTCCGCTCCCCTGCGAGAACCCGTCGGAAGGGGGGAGCCGGGCGGTCCCCCCAGCCCAGCGAAGCCCGCCCCAGCCCCCCTTGCCCCGCCGTCCCGGCCCCGGCCCCGCACGCCGCCCGGGCCCCGCCGCCCCACGTGCTCCGCTCCGCTCGGCTCACCGGGACAGCAGCCTGGAAGCAAAGGGCCACCAGCCACACGGACACCACGTTTATCATCCTTCCTCCTCGCTGGGCCTCGGGAGCTCGCAGCCTGCCCGTGCTTCCCGCCGTCTCCGTTCCTTGCCCCGCTCCTCTTAGGATTGTTTTAAGTAGCTGCGGCTTTGCTCCCTTTCCTGGTTTCTCTTTTTTTTTTTTTTTCCCTCTTTCTTTTCCCCTTTTCTCCCTTCGCACGCCACGAAACCAGCCTCCCAGCAGCGTTCTGCGACGACGAGGAGTTGAACCCTGTCTTTTAATGAACCCACTGCAACAACCTTCACCTTACGGCCACCCCCCGGCCGGCCCCGCCTCCGCCCCGCTCCCCTCCCCTCGGCTCTGCTGGGTCGGCTCAGCCCGGCTCCTCGGCCCCAGCCCGGCCCGGCCGGCACGCCCTGCCCCGCGGCCCGCCCCCGCTTCCTGCCGCCGGGATACCTGCGCCGGTGCCCCCTCCCCGCCCGGCCCCCCCCCAGCCCCTCCGGCAGCCGCTGCTTCCCTCGCATTGCATTCACAGATTTCCTCTCTGGCAGCGACGTTGCTCCTGCCGAGCTTCCTTCCTTCTCGCTAAAAATAATAATAATTCATAATAATAATAGTAGTAATGCTGTTAAAAGCTCTCCCTTCCCGTTCCGCTGTGAGAAAATCCCGGGGGTGCGCGGCCGTCTCCCCCTTCCCCCGGCGCCGCTCCGGGGAGAGGGGCGGGAGCGCTCCCCGGTGGCCCCGCACCTGGAGCAGCCCCCCTGGTGCCCAGGCTCCCGAGCACCTCCGGCGGGGGCTTCTCCCCCCAAGAGGACGTGTTTAGGGGGGTGAGGGTGTCCTCCCTCTTGCCCGGGGGTCCCCAGGACCGGCCCCGCAGCCTCTGCCCGTGCCTTCGTGCTCCCGTTTTTCTGCCTCTCTCAACAGGATTTCTGGCAGTGTAAAATGCTGCTGGAGGTTTGCGGCAAGAAATGCTGCTTTGAAAGAAGTTCCCTCCTGCAAGTCACCCTCTTTTTTTCTGGAGTTAAAAGCGGCTTCAGCACTGCTGCGGGTTGGTCTTTGCACATCCCGCCAAGGATGGCAAAAATGAGGCCGGCAACAACCATCCTGCAAAAGCACACCGCAGGATGGATTTTATCACCCCAGCAAACGGTCAGGGCTGGAGTTCCTGTTGCCTTTCAGTCCATTCAGTTGTCTTGGTTTTCTTTCTCTACGTGTGCCAGCTCCTGTTGAAGTGTTTGCAGCCCAATGTGTGTGCAAACGTTATTTAAGAAAAAAAAAAAAGAGGCAGTTTTTAGGAACTTTTACAGCTTCTGGGAGCTGTAAGAGCACACTGGCCACACAGCCGAGGGGCACTGCATGCCTGCAGAGCAGCTGGATGGATGAGGGAGGCAGCCAAGGCTGCAGGCACTGGGCCCTGTTGTCCCAGGGCTGCCTGGGGGAGGAGTAACCAAAAAAGAGCCATAACTGGTGTTTCTTGGCTGCTCCCGAGGCTCTCAGTGGGTGTTGGTCCATCTCTGCCAGACACAGAATCCCTTCCCACAGCTGTGGCCCAAAGGGTTCATAGACCTAATTGGATATTCAATGTGGCTAAAACTGTTGAGATTTTATCACGTCTTTAATTAGCTTGCTTTCTTTCCCTCTCTCTTAAATTACTCATGCAGCCTTCCTAGGAACGACTCCTACCACGCTGCCTTTCCCTCAGATGAGCCATGGCCACCATGTGCTTCTCCCTGCCGTGTCTTGAACTTGATATAACCAGAACATTGGAGATGAGACTTTTGGGATGGGTCTTGGGACAGAGGTCTTTGGTGCTGGGTAGGACTAGTGGAGCATGAGGCTGAAAACGTCACCCAGGCCTGGTGGACAGATGGTGACATCGAGCTGCATTGTTGTCACTGGGAATTGGGAAATGCGTGCTGGGCAAGGTCAGCCTTTTTGGCAGATTTTGGTGGAGCAGGGGCCAGTTTGGCCAGGGCTATGTATGGTGGACTCTGGCAGCATGGAGGAGGGAGGAAACACTTCCACAAGGCTGCTCCTGGGGGCAGAGGCAGGGCACTGGTGGAGTTGTGGGGCGTATGGGTTTCATGCCAGCGTGGGTGCGCGTGTGTGTTCAGTAGATCAAATAGCACTTGGTGCTCCTTGCTGGATTTGTTAGAAAACATTTAGAGCTTGATTGGGATGTTCTGGTTGGGATCTGTGAATGGGGTAAGGGAAGAACAATGCAGTGTTTGGAAGCCAAGTGTTTTCAGTGACATTCCCGTGCCCTCCGCTTGATCATTGAAGCATGTTAAGTATTGCGGTTTCAGTCAAAAGAGCTCCATGCTGAAAAGCCAGATGAGACTTGTATGGAGAGGAGTTTCTTGGCAGCCCGGAGCTCAGGGGATCATAGGAGTTGGTTGCCTCTGCCCAGTACAGTGGAGCTGTGGGGATTTCCCAGAACTGGATCAAGGGCTTCCAGCAGCGTAGCCCAATTGAACTCAGCCTCCCCAGGGAAAAGGGGCTGGTTTGAACTGTGTCCTGCCATGGAAAGAGGGGAAACACAGCCACAGGAGGAATCCAGCCCACTGCTTCCGCAACCACCAGAGGCAAGAGGGGAGCAGGGATGGCGACTGTTGCTCTTGGGCAACTGCCACCATTCTTCCCTGTGTTCAGCAGCAGAATCCATCGTCCCTTCTCCCCCAGTGAACGTGAGCATCACACAGCAGCAGGAGCTGCCTGCCTTTCCAGGTGTTGGACCTTCCAACAGCAGTGTGTGAGGATGTGGCCACTGTCACCGTGTGTCCTCACCTTGCAGCAGTGGTGCAGCCTGCCGAGCTTCTCCAGAAGCCTGGTGCTGTGTGTCCTTACGTGGGGTAGGGTTAGAAAAAGCTGATTCGAGTTCCTTAATGAGGGCTGGATTGTACCTGTGACATCAAGCTGGACAGGCTCACTCGGTGACTTCATCTATTGATAAACTTGTTTGAGGATATTACAGCCTGATGCCTTGGGATGAAGAAGAGGAGCATATTCCCTAATACACAATGTGAGGTTACAGTACGTGAAAATATTGAGATTGCTTTAAGTGTCCAGGCTGTCTACCTCCTGGGGTGGTAGAGTTGACAGCTCACTGCTAATGGGTGCTATCCCTAGTTGGCTTCAGGTAGTTGGCTTCCCTGCTGATGATTGCCATTTTCTCTGTTGTTGCCTTTGTGACAGAAAGAAAATACTTTCTTCCCCTATCCTTTACCTCAGTTGACTAAAGGGGGCTTATAAGAACAGGAAACCCACAGAGCTCTCATGCGTTTCACTTCTCAGCTATAATGTGTAGGGAAGGTTTTGGGTGAAAGCCTGAATTTGTGTGGTGATTGCTACAGAGAAAAGAGAGGAAAGAGGTTGCCTCTGGACAGGAGGGGCAGCTACGGCATGTTAAATACATTAAGTTAAATGCATTCAGATTCAGTCTGCCCCAGAAACTTCTTGGAGTGAGGTAGGAGATGCACCCAAAACAATGGTGTCTGGGAAGAGATTGAAGTACTGTCGCTGACATTTCCTTTCAATGTCAGGTTTTTTTCCATGGATGAAGCCTCAGAATGCTGAGCTGGCAATGAGAAGTTTTGATCAGTGGGCTAAAACCTAGAGATGGAAGAGGAAGACTTGTTTGTCCCAACAGGAGAAGGTTAGAACGGTGTGGCTGGTGGTCTATTTGGAGACTGCATAGAAAGGGAAGATTTGCAAAGTTTCATTTCTTGCTAGCCTAGAGCTTGTTGCCCTTTGAAGTTCCTCTGGCCAGTGCCTCTATTATCCATGGTTCACAACACATCCTCCTCTTTCTAACTCCATGCAGTAACAAAAGAGCAATCTGCCCAGTCATTAAACCAATACAAAGTGTAAGAACAAGTCTGCAGAGGAAGCAGCCTGGACCTTCAACTTTGCATTACCAAAAGCTTGTATTTGGCATCCAGTGTGCCACTCATCTTCTGAGAGAGACACAGGGGTCCCGTATTCCTAAGACCATCTCTGTTACTTCTGGGTGGTGGCACCAAATACACTTAACTCTCTTCCTGACTCCTTGTATGCTTTGGCAAATCCTGTGCAGTTTGGATTGGCTGTCCTTTTGCACCAATGCAGACATAATTGATTCTGACCCTTTCAAATGCCGACTGTGATTTACAGCAGGATCACCTGAACCCACCCACAATGCTTGCACAGTGATATCTGATTTTGCTTGTTCTGTCCGGCAGCCTTTACAGTGAGTCAGACATTTCTGAGCAACTCCATCTGCCTCCTGGCTTTCACTCCCAGGAAGTTGGAGACCAAAGGAGACTCCCCTGTGGCCCACCCTAAGGTGTGGAGTGTGGAGTTAGCCTGAGGCGATGTCTGCTCTGTTCTTCTTTCTTCTTCCCAATGTAATGCTCTGATGGAAAGGATGTCCTTGCTTATTTGGACAAGAATAAGCCCTCTTGCAAAAACTCTGAGGGTTTTTTCTTCAGCTTAAACAATGAAATGTTTAATGGTCCAAGTGTCAGTCTTGGCTTTATAAATACTACTGAATCAACTTGGCTGCCTCTTGCAGGAGTTTGGTGACTTTTTTTCATTCTCTTCCATCCCTTTTCCCTGTGTCCTGCTAATGAGAACTCCTGTGTGGACACTGAAAACTATATATAACAGTGTCTGCGCCACTAACCAAATAATTCTTGACCTAATTAAGCAGAGCTTCCTTTGGCAAAAGTCCAGCTGGCAGTGGCATGCCACTTTTGTGATAGTTTTCATAAACATCTGTAATAAAACCAGCTGCATTGCTTTGATGCTGCATGCGAGGGCCTGGTAGGATCCTGCACGCTCATTACAGAGAGCTTCAGAGCTGGATTTTGGGGGCTGGTGCATCAAAATCTACCGAGGGATTTCCCATTACCCTAAAGTTACACCGGTGTTGCCCACAAGAAAAGACTGACTTGCTCTTTCTTAATGAGGCCTTTTGCTGTAATGCTGGCTGGTGCTTTCACTGCTCAACAGTTTTGTCCCACCTCTCTCAGGGCTTGCGGACTAGGCAGGTACTTCTCAAAGCACTCACCTGAGTAACCACTTTTTTGTTGTTTTTTCCCTTGCCCAGGGAGAGGCTCTCCTGCATTTCTGTGATGCACTTACCCATGTGGTCAGCTCGGGGTGACTCACTTGCAGTGACTCACTCTGGCTTGCAGTGCGTGATCCCTCAACCTCTGTGACCCCAAATAATTTGAGCACAGAATGGGGTTTGCCCTGGCATGAAAATGAGCACAGAGAGAAGGGAATCACAAGGAACAAGAGCTTTCTTCAGTGCATTCAGTGGGGAAATGCTGAGACCAAGACTTGCAGGTCGGATGCCTCCGTTGCAAACCCTCTGGACATGGGAGAAGTTGGACCCTTCATAGCTTCCTACCACCCTGCAAAATAGGGGCTATGATACTTAGTGCTGTTGTACTACCTCGATGAGTGCTGTGACAATAAAATATGTTGAAGTTTTAATCCTACAGCTGGCTCTGGCAGTGCCACAGAGATGCATTATTTGCCTGGGAGAGATGGGGACTCCAGGTCAAATGAGGTATAATCTCTTATCAAAGGACTCCTGTATTTTCTCTGTGTATTCCTTTATTGACTTGATTTGTGAGAGAGGCTTATGCTCTATCTTATGATAGGTTATGCTTGAATAACTTGCATAAAACTTTAATAAACGTTCTCCTTGTGCAATGTGGTGCCTGTACCTCTCTGACTGTACCAAATATACAATGTACTGTTGAGGTTAGCTATCAGTTTTTGAATAAACTAGTGCTTTACTGCTGGTTAAAAAGTTCCAAATGAAGGAGAAAATCAGAGAATTCTAGCCAAAATACAGAAGTATTCAGTCCACATGAAACATGTTAACTGTGTGCTTAAAGACTGTCACTTTTAAACAGCTAAGTGACTTGGATTAGGTGTTTCTGCTACAAAGAGAAGTTGAGTAAGCACTTCTAGCTCCAGGAATTCTGCCTAAGCAGGTTTAGTACTCCTACATATGCAAAAACGCTGTGGTCTTGGGAGAAGCAAATGCTGCAGAAGAGCAGTCATGAGAGCAGGGTTAGCTGCATCAGATGCTTTAGTTCCATTTCAGTAACTGCTGGCTAGAGCAGATATTTCGAGCATTGTGAAAAATACTATTAGTTCTTTATCTTTTCATCAAGCTGATGTGATCTGGACCCCAGGTTGGCTGAGGGTCTCTGAGGAATGCTGCTCCAGGGCCAGCTTCAGGTTTTACCATTTACTCTTGCTGCCAACCGTGACTATGCCGGGAAATTGCTCTGATGTAACACACAGGTTTTCTTCCTGATTAACCAAAAGGATGCATCCTGGTGTAATTATCATCCTTCATTTAGCATTTTGAGGCCACTTACCCGTTTCCGCAGACACTGTCTGTCGGTGTGCAGTCACCCCACAGCCATGCCCCTCCGGGTGGTACGAGAGTCTCTCTGCCCTTGCTGTCATAGCGTTGATTCACTCACCGATTCCCCACCCATCCTGCCTCATCCTTCACCCTGGACCTTCTCACGCATTCATTAGGGGAATGCCTGTGCCCAGCTCCTGTTGTCACCCCACGTGGGAGTGGGGTTGGTGTAACCCCCTGCCCTGGGCAGGTTGGTGCTCGTGTGCTGCAGCAATGGAGCTGATGCAAGGCTGCAGCAGAGACCAAGCTGTGCCTGAGCTGTCTGCCCGTCAGCACCTGTAACTGGGGATGAACCACCTCCAGAGGAGCATCTGTCCAGGGGGGAGGCACGAGCATGGCCAGAGGGAGGAGGGCAGGGGGTACAGGAGGGGATGCACGTGGGAGAGGAACTGGAAGGCAGGAGGGGAGCAAGGGCTGTGACTCTTGTTGGGTTGTGGGGTGGGTTCCTGCAGTGCTGACCAACATGTCTATGGGAAGGAGAGAGAGGGGGGTTTACCACAGGTTTAAGCTCATCGTAGCATGTGTGCCTGCTGCCTGCCCCACTCTGAGCAGCACTGACCTTGGAGGGTGAACACGGATGTTTTAATTGCTTAATATTTTCTGCATTTATGTTTCTTTTCTGTAGTTTGATTTCTTTTTAGGTGATTTAGATGAAACTAGCTATACTTTACAGGGAGGCCTGGAATCAAGGTTTTGCTGTGCATAAACTGTTTTATTACTATTATTATTACTTTATATACTTTTTAAAGACACCATTTTGTTCTCGAGGTGCTCCTTCTGCCTTCCCCCTCCCCTTCTCCAAGTATTGGCAAATCAAAGGGTCCTTATGGTTGTTTATTATACCTTGAGCATGTGTGTGGGGATGTGGATGCTTTGTTTCTTCATCTCTCATCCCATCCTATTCTCCAGTATAAAGCTGTTCTCACTCTTACCCCCAACAAACCCTTTGGGCCTAGTCATCTTCTCTTCCCTGCCTCCTCTTTGTAATCATTGATTTATGAAATGCTACTTATTGGCTTCTGATCCCTGCTAGTTTGAGAGACCCATTGGGTCTATGAAGGTGTCCAGTGCTATCTAAGATGTTCTTCTGGAACAGAAGGTAGAGGCTAGGCTGAGGCAAGCTTCTAGGGAATGTTCCTCTGCTCTGTCCAGGTGTCCTGGATGTTCAAAGGACTCTTGAATGGCACCAGATCCCTAAGTAGGCAACAAGATCTGATCCCAGTGTATGTATCTGCATGGAAGTGTCTACACCTAAACAGAAGTGGTTTTAAACTGGAATGGTGTCCCCCCACACCCTTGCTGATGAGGTGTGGCTGCGTGGTCCCTGTGGGAATATCCCTTCTCCAAGGGGCCAGCAGGAGCCATGCAGCACTTCACTGAAGTGTGGAGTGGGTGACCTTTAACACCCTGATCAAACCTCTGAGCTTTTGGTTCCCTACATGTGGAGGGGGTGACACATGGGGTAGGGCTGGATGAGAGACCCTTTCCCAGCAGGATGTGAGCTCGTATGACTCCCAAACAATCAAATCCTTGGTTCTCATGAGACACATGACATTTCAAGGAAATAGGAGCTATCATGTGAATTTTGGAGTACTTAAGATAGCCAGTTTTCATACAAAAAGGCTTTTTAAGAGCCAAATGGCCCAGTTGAAAGAGATCAGTGTATAGCCTGGAGCTCTGACAGGGGTGAACTCTCCTCCATTTATTCTGTCCCTCCATGCAGAAGTTTGTTATTGATTCTCTGGCTTGCACTGAGTTTGTCCATCCTGAGCTCCTCAGCCCAGCTTCAGATCTCTGTAATTCTTGCTTAATGAGTGATTGCCCTGATTGTTGTACCAGCCTCTGGATCCAGTTCAGACACACAGCTGTGGAGCAGCGAACAGCACCGAGGCAGTCCCACCAGACCTGAGCCCAAGCAACTGGGCTGAATCCTTGCCCAAGATCTGAGCTTGTACAAGCAGATGGCCTCCGAGAACCTCTCCTCCTGGACTGATCCTGCAGGGAGACAATTGCAAATACTTACAATGCTGTATTTCAGCTCTGTTAGGGAGATAAGGATTATACAGGAGAGGAAAGAGAGGTCTTCATTCCCACCAGGGAATCTGATTTCTGATCCAAGATTCCAAGATAAGGAATAAGGCGCCTGTATTTGAACTCGTGGGAGAAGAGAATGGAGCTGTGAATGTGCTCTCACCATCTTCCTTGCTGCCCAGGCTGGCTAGTGCTTTCTGCCACCACCTCCCCATGTGTTCCCTTGCTGTAACACTCCCCTTCTTGCACTTTCCATTAGCCCTCAGTAAGCAGTTGTATGTCTTTGGGGATCTTACTTCATTTTGGGACCTACTTTAAGTGATACTTGAAACGGTTCTGCTTCCCCAATGCTGTGAAAAGCCCTTTGACAGGATCAGTGTGGCCTGGCAGCCTGAGAGGGCACAGCTAATGTGACCTGTATGGAGAGGGACCTCATCAGGCTTGGCCAGTTCCTTGCCAGTCCCCAGCAGTGACATTCCTCTGCAGCGGTCGAGCACCTCAGAGCTCCGCGCTGTTGATACAAATCTGTAGCCAGTAACCGAGGCGAGTGTTTGTGAAACTGAAGCGTGTGAACCTGCCCTGCGATAGCAGACAAGCGGGCTGCCTTCCCCAACAGCCTCCACCACCTAAGCACTGCTGGGATGGGGAAGGGCTGGCTCCCTCCCTGCCTCCCTGAGGCTCGGCTGGGAAACGATCCAGCAGCCGAGCCGAGGAAGGGCTGCGGTGCTGTGCGGCTGCCAGGAAATCTGAACCCTCTAGGCAGGTCTGAAGCTCAAATGAAGCTCATTAGGGCTACGCAGCTCAGCTGTGTAAGGGATTTCGCCCTGTCCAATGGTCTAGTACAGCAGTTGTGTCACCTGCAATGTGCCCCTGGCTCTTGTTTGCAGATCTAGGGAATTTACGGTTGGGTAGGCACTGTGCAAGCAGATGAGGAAGAGGCAGAAGTCCTCCTGTGCCCAGAGTACTAATGCTGGTGAGAGGGTGAACGTTTCATTCCAACGTTTCTTCATAATAATGAAAGGAAGAGGGTCTTTAGAATAGGTTTTCCTACATTTCAGCTGCTTTTTATAAAGCCTCTGGAAAGTTTCCAGTCTGTTAATGAAGGGGGAATGCTGCTCCCAAGATGTATTTTGCATTAAGAGAGTCTGGGAGAATCGAGGTGGAGACAAGGATCTCAAGCGCAGAACCCACCCACTCCCACCTGCACGCTTTAGAAGTCATGCTCCATCTTGTGCTCTTTGTGATGCAATGAATGGTTCAAGCTGTGCTAAAAGCCCAGCCCAAATTCAGGAGTAGCAAGTGAACCCGCCCAGCTTCTTGTGGTTAGGAAAATGCCTGTGAAGTGAGGGAGGTGGGTTCAAAACCCTGAGGCTGATAAAGGAAACTAATTCAAGCATCTCTTCTGCTGGGCAAGTTCCCTGACCACAGGGGCAGTGTGGAAAGGGAGCAGGCTCTGTCCAATGGGTTGATGGAGGAAACGCTCCTGCACCACCTCCCTGAGAAACAACTGCAGTTCAGTTAAACCCATAAGCTCAGTTTTCCCTACTGCTCCCTGCCTTGACACAGGGTGGTCACTTCCCAAAAGCCTCTGTGTTCTGACATGTAATATGGGATGCTGGGATCTGGTTCATTCTCTCAGCTGAAGCAGTTACCTCCTTTCCTGCACCAACAGGGGGGAGCCCACATCCTGTACTGGCTCTGGAGTCCTATCAACACTGGATGGACATCCTTCCATCCTTTCGGTGTGTGACTAGTCTTTCCATGACAGTGGTGCTGGTTTCTAACCCCTTCTGATGACAGCATGAGGGAGGCCTGGGCTGCTCTGCCATGCAGGAGTGCCAACACCCCAGGCTCACTGCAGCAGCTCTCAAATTGTCTCTTACTGGGTGGCAGGATCTACACTTGCCAAGTTCTCCCAAACCTCTCCAGCTCAAGACTAGGAATCCAGCAGAGCCCCAAGAGGGATATATCCTTGACAAGAACCAAACTTCCGCATTTCCAAGCCAAGAGGTACTTGAATGAAGTAACCTTTGGGCACAGATAGCGCCTGTTTCTGAAACTCTTCGTGCAGAGGAAAAGCATTGCCTGTAGCTCATCACAACCTCTATGTAGCCCACAGACTAATGAGACCTCGGGTCACTGCAAGTGTACCAGTAGCCTGGTACAATGTGAACTACTGTAGTGACAGGTGCTCCTACCCTACTGCGGGCTGGGACAGCTCAGATCAGATCCAGCACATGGTTTTCCCTGTTCCTTCCTCAAGCAGCAACAGAGAACTGTGTCAGCACTACAAAGGGATCTGCTGCTCTCAGAACAGACCATGACCAGCCACCACTCTGTACAAAATTCCACACGAGTGCAGCAGCTGCCCGGACTGCAGGAGCAAAGTGCTGCTCTGGAGGTCTCGCCCTGGGTTCCTTCTCCAGGCATATGATTTACATCCAACCTAGTTTTAATGACCAGTCACTAGATCTTAAAATGCTTTTGCAATCATTCTCTCAGCTTTACTTCCCCAAATGACATGGTGGGAGTTGTTGTCACCTCATGGTTTACCCACTTTCCTAGTTAGTGGTATGTTGAGCATCAAACGTTCTCATGGAACAAAACTGACGGACGGACCAACCCCATTGCAATGCTACTACTCAGCAGTGAGTCATGAGCATCTCTCCAAATGCCTGTTCCTTAGGGCAGCATGAAGAAGAGTGGTTTCTGAATTTGCATCAGCACTTTAAAACATCTAGGCATCATGACCCCAAAACCTCAATCTTCCCCATATTCTGATGGAAAAGTCTGGGATGGAGGCAAAAGCATTATGGCTGTTCTGTCCACAGGTGAGTTGTATAACACCAGAGAGCAGGCTCACTTCAGCAGTCAGACCACTTTGCTCTACACCTTAAGCTAAAAATGGTCCTTTGAAGTGAGTGCGGATCCAAGTATAGCAGAGAGAGCTAACAATCTCTCTCAGTTGAAAAAATCCTGGGCAGTAACAGAAACTAGTGTGGATCCAGAGATGCCACAGAGAGCTAACAATCTCTCTCATGTGAAAGCTAACTGTCTCAAACGCTCCAGAACTCATCCTGGATCCAGGGATGTATGAAGAAACTGTTGTCACGCTGTAGCCCTAACTAGACACCAGTAAAGATTTTTCGTAAGACAACAGGAAGGTTTAGCTGCTCAGAACTGCCCTCTGGAGATTTAATTATCTAATCCAGGGTTCTTCAATAATTGCCCAACTCCCATCAGATCACTAGAAGCAAGCACCTTCCCAAAACTGAGCTCCACAGATACAGACAAGTCACATAACTGACAATATGGCTGGTTTCCTACAGGAAAAAACACAAGACCAAATGTATTTCACACAGTGTTATTCACACATTTTCATTTTGATTTTTACAGTATATACATGTGAACATTACATTATTCAATAAGAGCCACCTGGAGTCAAACCTAATCAAACTGGTCCATAAACAATCTATATCAAAAAGCAATACTTGAGCAAAAAGTCTAGTGGTTCTACCCAAAGCCTAAAATAGTTGAAAGGAAACCCAGTGATTTTCATGTTCCTGGACAAAATTTCTGCACAAACGATTTTAGGAGAGCAAGTGGAAGATTATGTTCAAGATACTGAAAGCACCAAGGATGACAGTTACAGGACTGTTTAAATTCAACCATGGCATGAGTGCTACAGGGACAAAGTACTGGGACATTATCAGTTTCTGCCTGGACACCCCCGAAAGCCTGACGTACTGTCTTACATGCTGAAGGAATGTCAGCTCTGTGGATTATAACACACGGCACAGGTACACAGGGTACAGATAGTCACTGAGGGGAATTGATGTGTCCAAGGAAGTGGCTCAGGAGTCATCCTCTGGGTGACTACGGGAAAGCTCTGGCTCCAGTGACAGGGCTTGTACCTCCGGAGAGGGATTTTGTGAACTGCCATGCAAAAACTACTTGGCAATTAGAATTGTGCTTACTCAAAATAACAAGGCCTACTACACCACTTCATGCAGGCACTGGAAGCAGGCCAGGACAAACTTTCCCATTTGCCTATTAATGAGTTAACGCTACCCTTAGGAAAGCAGCGCCTCAGATGTAGGCTTTAGTAACAGTTATGTAAACCTGGTATCAACAGTAACATGACAGAAATCCTTTTACAAGTTTATACCACTGCTATTTTCTTTCCTTGTGATCACACCCCTACCATAACAGCCTTTTATCTGGTCAATGCTCAAGACATTGTTTCCAAACTATCATGTTGATCAAAACTTTAGGTTAAGCCATCCAACGTTTTACACAAAATACTTACTTCAACAACATACAAAGCACTTTCTTTATCTTTCAGAAACTGAATATACAAAGTAAGCTTTTTCCAAAATATTTCCATAGGCAAAGGATTAAAAAGGACTTTAATTATACACATATGGTCACAATTCTGCCTTAAAAAGATCATTGGGAAATGTACATAAGGCCGCTTGTAAATGTACATCATCTTTATGTTACTGTTACAATGTCATATGTCCAGAGAAAAAAATTGACAGTATCATACATATTTGCTTTATGCTGGGAGAAGGCTATTCAAAAATACAGTACTCTTCTGTACAAAAAAATCATGCCACATTTATTAAGATGGAAGAAGCATTGGTTTCTGTGATAACCAAATATTTCAGTCCACTTTTTACTATGCTTATTTATCCCAATTTAAAATTTGAACAGATTGATTTCCCAAAGTGTCCATATGAACAGAATCAACAGCTGTGTTATAAACAAAACATAATGTTTCTCACAATAGATAAAAAGAAAGCCGGTTTGTATTTTTGAAACCATATAAAGATAGAATTTTAAAAAAATCACTCTTGATTTGCTGAAATAAATTTACATTATACAACACTATATGCCGGGGGAAAGAAGGGAATGGGGATATGAATATACACTAAAATGCAAATTTTTGTCCCAAAAAGGGGTAAAACAAATTACATTTACAGCATGAAGGTTTACAAATGTACATCTGTACAACCAAGGTAAGCATCACTACTAAATTAGCAAGGCTTTGTAATAAACATCGAAACGAGAGATTTGTTTTCAAACTGTAAACTTACACCTATTAACTACACGTATACAATGCATATATTTATAGGAAGCAAAAAGCTATCTGAATATTTAATCAATCATGCTTAAATGTTGAGCTATCAAGTTTACTTTTCAGTGGCCCCTTTTCTCTTCATCATTACCTATTTTTTGCATCTACAGTGAGAAAGCAAAATAAATGCTCAACACTTTCAAATCCTTACAATTCTATATGCAAAATAAAAAAATACAAATCTCTACTTTTCCTGCTTGTAAAACTGACTGTAAAGTTAATACAGGGTTCACTCCTTTTCCAACAGTGTACTTTACTGAATGGAAGTACCACCATCATTTTCATCCCTCTACCTTGTACAACAATTAAATATATAAGTATATACAGCACTTTATTTTTAATACATTGCTAGAGAAAACCTTAGGGCACCATTTAAAAAAGCCTGTATCCACAGCAAGTGCCGAAAGCTAGTCTTTTAAAGTTTCCATTGTTTTGTTATTTTAATTTGCTGTGCCCTGTTTGTTATTTGGATAGGATGTTGTGAACCACCAAAATACAACTTAACTTTTCAACATGTTAAATAATGTTTATGCAGCTGATCAATTTTAATCTGGTATAAAAGACTTCACACAAAAGGGAAAAATAAGGATTAATTCTATATACAACTCTATAAACCTGTTGTGCTATGATGCTGGGTAGACCTACCAGATTGCAAGCCAGTGTATTAAAAGAATACTGTACTTTTTCCCTTTAAAAACTATTTCAGTGACTTTACAAGGTAAAAATTTACAAAATATGTGACAGCTATTTTGATACAATTACATCATATACAGGCATTCTGTGCTTTGCCAGCCATCCAATCTGATAGGTCTCTGGATCAGGGCTGGAGATATTTTTTCTTTTTTTTTTTTAATAATTCACTCCCCAAAAATATACACAAGAATAAAAATTTTACAAATGGATGAACAAAGTCAATAAATAGATTTAAAAAAATCAGAACATTTAGAGTTAAGTTGTACGTTTTGATAATTCACAATTTAATTTTTCTTCCATTTCTCTTTCTCTTTCACAGCATTCCATTTGGTGGTCCACCAATTGGCCCCAGATCAGCACTGTTCTTCAGGTAATACTTTTCCAGCTTGGCCAGAATGTGTTTGCCGTAGGTATATTTACGCAGAGTCGTGATGTGGGGTCGAATCTGTAATAACAAAGAGGTTTGTTGGGTTTTTTTTAACATCCAAACTTTAAAGTAGAGGTGACTACACTTTCAAAATACTACAGAGAAAGATGCTAATAGCCTGTATTTCAAAATTTTGGAATTTTCTGTAAAGATGTCAGGGTGGTGATTTTGACTCACCACCCAGTGCAGAAGGGAGATGATACTTTTGTGGGAGAGTCCTGTTGGTGGAAGCAGAGCTGCAGGAATATCCTGGGCCCTGAGTTAAACAGCCCAGGGCCACTATGGCAACAGCACTTTTCTCCATGTCTGGATATTCTTAAGTAGAAAATGTGCCTGTATGTTACCAAGTGTGGGAATCTCTTCTGGGGGAACTGCAGAATAAATTTATACCCCAAACCAGAAAATAATAAAAAAAAAGAAACCTGTATTTACCTGTATTTCTTCTGTTACATTAATAACGATGACAGATTCTACATTTTCATACTAAGAGTATTTTCACATAAAAGCTGGCACAAAGAGAGGCTACAAAATCCAACTTTTGAAACTTTTCTGTAGTTTCTATTTCTAGCTCAGTGCTCAGAGATCTCAATGCATTCTGCTTTACCAAGCTCCACTGAATTTAATGCTTATGCATCAAGTTCCAGATGACAGAAGTAGTGAGTTTCACATCTAGAGGGAAAGGTGCTCTAGCAGAAAAATTCACATATATAATGTTTTTTAATCACTACAACCATGTAGAAATGTACCTTGTGCATTATTATCTTCCTCTGGGCAGGTTCAGCCATGTCAATCATCTTCTGCACGACGTAGTTGGCGTACTGGTCCTTCATCATGGTGTATAAGGCACTGTGAGGACCATCGTTCTGGCAGCACACCTCATCAATCAGTAAAGCTCTTTCAGCACGAGAAGCATGAGTTACACATTTTTCTACCACGTTGCTGAAAAAAAAGACATAAATACATTAGGGGACTGAAGATACAACATTCTTTTACATAGCAATTTTAAATTTTCCTGAACACTTCAGGCATCTTAATGTCAGTAAAAACTGTATTGCAAACACATCAAGTCTGATCTCCAAAGCTTCAGTCAGTAATGACTGATGGAGTCACAGGATTAAACATCCCTACCCCTATAAAAAAAGTTACTTTCTGATACTTATTATCTTGTAGGAGAGATTTTCTACTGGAACTACAGCAGATACACTGAATCTCAGGCTGCAGATGTGTTCTAGTACATCTGTTCTGGTTGTGGATCCTTTGAAGACACAACAGAGAAAACCAGACAAGAGGCTTCCTGCTTTTTGAATAAAGGTGCTTTCCAGGAGCACACCTACAGAGATTCTGTCAAATTCCTTTTGTAGAGGAAGTCTCTGACCTTCCAAGTATCTCAGAAGCTGGAAAGGCCATCAAAGCTTACAACACAGCAAAGTCATTCCAGTCTTAAATTTGTGCTTTAGAAATGAAGCAAGTTAGAGGATTATGAACAGTTCTACTTAGACACAGAAAAAAATCCAGATAAAAACTTGCTAGTTTGCAAACAATTTTTAAAACAAATGCCTCCATAATGTCAAGTGCATTTCTACTTAATGTTGATGACAAAGTTAGTCTCACTAAATCATACAGGATGAATTGTGAGGTATGTTTTTCCTTAAGCAAAAGGCACATAATCTGTAATTCAGCAAATAGGGTGAAAGGACGAATTTTAGGTTCTAATTTCAGAATAGTTCAGGACTCCTACAATAGTCTTTGAGACTTCCTACTCCAGAAAATCTTTCTCAGACTGAACCATCACTTTTTAATGTGAGCCTTGTTATACTTGTAAATTGCTTGGCTGGACTGATAGTTAGGAAGTCCCATCTTATTGTCATCATATCACACAAGTTCTAGGAGAGCTTTTCACCTGGCTCTGAGATCTTCATTTGGAGACTTGGAATCCATTCCCTGCACATGCACAAAGTGAACAAAAGCCATCCCATAAACCCACAGAATTTCCTTTGTTTTGCTACAGAACAGCACTTGCCCCTTCCCTTCCCCAAATCTAATACAGAAATGCCACCACCATTCATCTCTATAAAAATATGAAATTTCAGGAGGCAAAGTGACACAACAGAAAAAAAATTATATCCTATTTGAAACACAATAAATAAATCCAACACTACAGTTTTACTAGGTTAGTGAATCTTTAATATATGAAGGCTGTGCAATACCTGGCAAATTTGTGCTGACTCAGAGCTAGAACTTTTCCTCTTATTTCTGAAACTATTTTACTCTTGTCTTCAGGACGACCGTGCTCCAGTACATGTTGGATAACGTAATTTCCATATTGATCCTGAAAATAAGATTACTTCAATTTTCTTTTGTGTTCATACCAACTAATAAATACAGCTTTTGTACATGAGCATAAAGTTTCAAATTACTATTTGAATAGATATAAGGAAAATACAATAATGTCAACATTACAGAAACAAAGTGATGCAAGAAATACTGCATCAAGGATTACTTCACGGATCACAAATTTTACATGAAAAATATAAATAATCTGTAAAACAAAGTGTTTTGCTAGAGTATCTTTTATCCTCTTAAAGAAAGAAATCCTCAAATTTAGAATCATGCTTTTTTAACAGCTGTAATATCTCCCTGAACTTGGGTTCCCAAGACAGTTGTGTTTTAACTAGAGACTTGTATACGCAAGAAACCACTGAGAAATAAACTTGACTGTGAATATGTAGCAAAAGGCAATTCTTGCCTTTTTCTGGGTAAAAATTCCTACTGAACACAGGAACCCTTTCAGTATTTTGACAATGTATTAGTGTTTAGACATTATTAGAAGTTATCTGGAAAACATCAGAGTGAATCAAGACCAACTACAAAAAGGCAATCTTTGCAATAAAAATATACTAATTCTGTGCATTTACAATGTATATTCGAAGCTACAGCCAAAAGTGCAAGAAAAAGGCTTTTTATATCTTCTTTGCCTCCCAACTTCCAAATTCATTTTCATTAAAACTATGGAAGGAAAGAAAAACAAAAAATCAATGTCTACAAAACTAAAAAGAGGCAAATGCATTTAAACTATTTCTTAAACTAGGACATAGAAATAAATTATGATAACAACAAAAAGCTCTAAAATGCATTAAGAAGTGAGTACACATGCACTAACCTGCACTAGCTGTTCTGTGTGTTGATGCAGTTCTTCTAAGATTGGCAAAGTCTGCTCAGCAGTGCAGTGCTCCAGAATACGCTGAATTACTCTACAACCGTATGGATGAGTTGAAAGTACAAACACCTTGGAATAGGATTGTAAATTGAAGTGAAGACAACTGAAGTTCACAGATATAGTAATATTACTGCAATCAAAATGGAATTGAAGATGCAAACTACTTCTATTAAAAAACATTTTGCCTGTCAAGACCATAATTCCATTTCCAGACAAAGTCAGGAAAAGATGAAAAAGCAGGTTTTTGTGTGTCAAGGACTCCAGTACCCATACAACCAAGAACTCAAGTGTTCATTATCATGTTTCTAGTCTATGTAGCTGCAAAGGAAAGCCTGGAAATATGACCCTTGGTTAAGCACTGTTCAACTTCCAAGCTTTGCTTTGAACTTTGTAGTTAATTTTCAAATTTTAAGATTTGGACAATTACAAAGACGAGTTCTATTATGGTGGCTGATTTTCAACAATTTCACATTCCAGGATATACAACAGGCTCCCTGTTATAGATACAAAGTTTGTAAATAACTATTCAAAAGGTACAGCCAAAATCTTGCTTATTCTTTTTGCTTGCTTCTCCAGAAACTAGGTTTGTGTTTTGGGGATTAATTCAGAAGAATTAAGTGTTGGTCAGGACTGAACACAGAATCTTGTCTGATTAGACATCAACCCAAACGATGCAGGCAGGTGAAAATTGTTAGGTGACATGACTAAAGTGTGGCATTTTTCATTTGCTACTTTCATACTAGCTAATACTTTCTATATATAATTACTTGGAGCTTAGGATGAATGTTCAGTAAACACAGTCGCACTTCAGTCAATGGGCTGTATTTACAGTTTAGAAACTGCATCTCATGTACCTCATACACATTTTTTGATATAAAAAGCCCCAACCCAAAAACCTTGGTGTGCAATTTACTACTATGTACCACAGTAATTCAGTATTGCTGTTCTGTAAAATATCAAAGATATTGTAGATTTTATTAGGAAATACATTTGGTCATTCATTAAAGTAAAATTTAGTTACACAGCCAAGTTAGTAAGATTTTTACGATTCTTCACAAGACGATGAAAGTACATGCTTGTCTCAGAGTATTAAAATGTTATTTAGCTGCAGCATATTCACTAGCCTGCAGCACAGTATCCATCTTATATTAATAACTTTTTTTGAAACAAAACAA